>NW_028258294.1:26936629-27238681 GCF_053883595.1 Heterocephalus glaber | reverse complement strand
TATGCCAACAACAACAACAACAACAACAACTACAGCTGTTACTACTACTACTGCTACCACTATTACAGCATAATTCAGCTAAGGAGAAGGTTTATTTTCAATTACCTATCCATCATCTATCCACATATCTTCCCATGCTATATATGTACTGTGCCTTAGACTTTTGTGCCTATCTTCATGGACAGGTGATTGAGTCTACTCAATAGGAACAGAGAAGCCAGAAGGAAGGCCCAAAGAAGATGGCAGCAGATTAGAAGTATTGCACTCAGAACAGTGTCTGGTGCATAGTAATCATTAAGTAAATTTTGGCTGTTTAAAAAAATCTTATTTGCCTACAAACATGTCTTTAATGGACTTTTAGAGAGTTCTAAATAGATATTTAAACATTTCTACTGTCTTTTTATTCTTGGGAGGACAATGAAAAATGGCTTGGGTAATAAGAACTAACAGACAGAAGACTCTGAGAAAGTCACTTCACTTCTTTGAGCACTGGTTCATCTGTGTATAATTTCACTATCTTATAAAATTAGAGCTATGTTTACTAAGTATAAATAAGACAATGTACATGAAATTGCTTTTAGAATTATAAAGCCAATATAATTGTAAGAAGGCTGAGGTAGAAGTGGGAATCCTTAAAGGTGAACCCATCTCTGCCCATTCTCTTTTCAGTTCCCATCAGAGGGAGGAGGAATTAATCCTAAGATTGGTCAAGTTCCAGAGTCAGTAAACTTTTTCTATAAAGAGACAGGTGGTTTTGCCATCTAAGAGCCAAAATTGGAGTTTAAATTGAGTGCTCCCTATTGTCATGGTAGAAGTAGGCAATCATTCTCCAGGAAGCTTTTTCTCACTTCTCCAATATGGTGATCTGCCCTCCTGGGGACTCACCAGAATATACTACCCGCATCTCTCTTCTAGCACTGTCCTTACATTATTTGATAGCTTTTTATGTGGAGAAGTAGGTTTAAGAGCACAGGTACTGGGAAAAGTCTCCCTGAGATTGAATTCCAGCTAACCTACACATTAGCGATGTGGTCTTTGACTACTTACTTGACCTATTCAGAAGCTTCAGTTTCCTCATCTGTAAAATAAATAATAGTACCAACTTCATCAGATTGTTGTAAAGATGAAATGAATTACTGTATCTAAAGATTTAGCATAGTACATGACATATTGTAAAGTACCCCATAAATTCTTCTTTTTCTTCTTTTTTTTTTGGTACTAGGGATTGAACTCAAGACCTTGCGCTTGCGGGGCAGGTGGTGGAACCACTGAGCTAAATCCCTGGTCCTAAATTCTTCTTCTGATACCTCTCCCAATCATTTAAAAAGTAAAATCATTCTTAGCTCATGCACCATACAAAAAGAGGTAGCAGGCTGGAGTTAGCCTGTGGGCCATAGTTTGCTGATCTCTGCTCAAGTTTGCAATTATTCATGGAACTGTGCTAGCATCATGGTCTTTGGAAAGACACACACTTAGTCTTCTGTTACTTCTCTTCTGCCTGAGAGATGGGTGAGTTGAAACAGGCCTGACACTTCAGAGCAGACCAACTACTTTCTGTTTTGACTTCCAATTCTAAGGGGTAGTCATGATGAAGTAATCTGGAGTCTCTTTGGGGGAAAGGTCTTTTCTTCTTTTCTCTCCCTTGTTTTTTTCTCCCTGTGTCATACACTTTTCCATTAACTTCTTTTAATAGAAGTGGCTGATTGGTATGGGATAAAATTCCAAGTAAGATTCAGCAATTGAAAGATAGAGGAACTTTAGGAATTCCCACTTGGAAATTGGCCAAGTTATAATTATAGTGGTGCTTTAATTCCTATTTGTTATTCTTTGTATGGGAAAATCTATTGGGAATCTTATGATGGCAATATGGAGAAGTCAATTATTGGTAAGGCAGGATTCTGGTATTCCTAGTTCTTGAGGGTTATATTAGCACATGCCTTCAGTGCCCCATGATAATTCTAATGGGCTATCAGGGAAGAGGGGGTTACCTGGTTCATGATGCTCTTGTCCTTGCAGTTCAGCTCCTTCTTTGTGGGCTTGGGACCAGATGTCTGTTTTCTTCAGGATGGAGAATGGTGAGGCCCAGATGGTGTCAACTTTATCTGCACCAAACAGAGGAATATGATAGTGCAGTGAAGGTGTAGAAATATGGCAAAAGCCAAAAAGATTCAGATGTGGCACCAGGTGTGACAGGCAGCTTCTAAGATGGCCTTGATGATCCTCCATGATCTGTGTCTAATACTCTTGCATAATCTCCCTGGTTTGACTGAAGGTTGGAATTATTGATTCATTTCAAGTGAACAGAATATAGAAAAGTGATGAGGTATCACTTCTGAGATTGACACAAGAAGACTGTGACTTCCATGTTGCATATTCTTACTTATTCACTTGCTCTGAGGGAACCCAACTGCTGTGCTATGAGCTGTCTTATGAAGTCCATGTGGCAAGGTGTTGATGTCTTTGGCCATTTAGCCAGTTTAGGACTTGAGGACTGCCAACAGCCACAAGAGTGATCTTGAAGTAAATCCTTCCCCAAACAAGTCTTGAGATGACTACAGCCCTGGATAATACTTTGATTCCAGCCTGTGTGGTACTTTGGGCCAGAGATATCCAGGCAATCTGCACTCAGATTCTTCTTTTTTGGTACCAGAGATCGAACTCAGGACCTTGCGCTTGCAAGACAGGCGTGGCACCACTAAGCTAAATCCCCAGCCCTATACCCAGATTCGTTTTTTTTTTTGTATTAAATTCTTTTATTGGTACATTGTAGGTATACAACACAATTACATTTCTCACTGGGAATTGTACCTTTACATAATGCATCTTGGTTCTTATTTTTTCCCCATTCCTAGCCCTCCCTTCACGCCCTCCACCCTTCCCTGTTTACAAAGACTTTATTTCCATTTTTTCCATTTCTCATCATTTTTCCTTTCCCTTCTTTCCTTTCCCCTGCCCCTCCCACTACCCCTACCCCTTTGGACCTTTTCTTCCTATTTTACATTATCGATTATTCATTCTAATCATTGGTACATTTTAGGTATACAATATAATGACATTCATCATTGGAAATTTGCACCTTTACATAGTCTCTCTTGGTTCTTATTTTTCACCCTTGCCCAGCCCTCCCTTCAACCCCTCCAGTCCTCCCTATTTACAAAGATTTTGTTCCTATTTTTCCATTTTCTCATATTAATCCCATTCCCTTCTATCCTTTCCCCTAGCCCTCCCACTTCCTTCCCCTTTGCCCCTTTTCTTCCTATTTCACATGACCTATTCTACATTTAGTCCTTATTTACACTTTCAGTTTCTCACACCAGAGAAACTATTCAGTATTTACACATGTGTGTCCTATTTATTTCACTTAAGAGTATCGCCTCAACGTGCATCCACTTAGCTATAAATGTCTCTAATTTCTCATTTTTTATGGCTGAGTAGTACTCCATTTTATAAAAAAACCACATTTTCTTTATCCAGTCTCCAGTTGATGGGCATTTGGGCTGTTTCCAAGTTTTAGCTATTACAAACTGCACTGCTATGAACATGGGTGCACAGATATCACTGTGGTATGATTCTTTTGATTCTTTGGGGAAGATCCCCAGCAGTGGAATAGCGGGGTCAAATGGGACTTCCAGTCCTAGTTCTTTGAGGTATCTCCATACTGATTTCCACAGTGCTTGCACCAGTCTACACTCCCACCAGCAGTGGAGCAGGGTTCCTCTTTCCCCACAGCCCTGCCAGCATTTGTTATTGGTTGATTTCATGATAGCAGCCATTCTTTCTGGAGTGAAGTGGAATCTCAGCCTTGTTTTCATTTGCATCTCTCGAATGACCAGTTAAATTGAGTATTTTTTCATGTATTTATTTGCTATTTCTACTTCTTTGTGTGAGAAATGTCTGTTCATTTCAGATGCCCATTTTTGGATTGGGTCTTTAAATTTGGGAGGTCTGATCTTTTTAAGTTCTTTATAGATTCGAGATAGTAGACCTTTGTCTGAGGAAGAGCAGGTGAAGATTTTTTCCCACATTGTGGGTTGTCTCTTCACACTGCTGGTGGTTTCTCTTGCTGTGCAGAAGCTTTTTAATAAGAAGAGATCCCACTTGTTGATTGTTTGTGCTAGTTCATGGGCAACTGAGGTTTTGTTCATAAAATCTTTTCCTACACCAATGTCTTCAAGAGTTCTACCTAACCTCTGTTCCAACTGGTTCAGAGTTTCTATTTTAATATTTAGATCTTTAATCCATTTTGATTTTAGTTTAGTGCATGGTGAGAGATATAGGTCTAGTTTTAATCTTTGGCAAGTTGAAGCCCAGTTTTTCCAGCACCATTTATTAAAGAGGCTATCTTTCCTCCAGTGAGGGTGTTTGGCTCCCTTATCAAAGATGAGATGGCTGAGTGTGTCTGGCATTGTTTCTGCATCTTCTAATCTGTTCCACTGGTCCTCCAGTCTGTTTCTTTGCCAGTACCATGCTGTTTTTATCACAGTAGCTTTGTAGTATAGTTTCAGGTTGGGGATTGTGATACCCCCTGCCATGTCTCTGTTACCTAGAATTGCTTTGGCTATTCTGAATACCCAGATTCTTAAGCAACAGAAACTGTGAGTTATTTTAAGCCATGAAAATTTGGAATGATTTGTTATGCAGCAATAGATTACTAATACATTGGGTTTCTCTATGTCCTTCCTAAAGAACCTACTGTGGCCTGCTTCTGTGGTGCCTGAAGCTCTAATTGTATTAGGAATTAGCATAAATAAGGATTTATAAAAATATAAACAAGGATTGGCAGCAGAATTGAATGTTAGATGAATAACCAGTCTCACCTGCTCTTGGCTTTTGATCCTCCAGCCCTAGACTGTGTTCTTGATCTCCCTCTACCACTGCAGTGAGGATTTTCAGGAATGCGATTAACAGTGGGCAGGCAGTTGCCTGGTTCCTGAAAGAAATAGTGACTGCTCCATAGAATCTGTCTGCAGGATAATTCTCCAGACATACAGGGGTTCCTGAGGCAATAATCTAGAATGAAATAATCAGAACTGAATTCTATGCTTGGTTTCCATAGGCCCATAAGGCTGCTTTCAGAATTTCTCTCGAAGCCCTCATCAGAAACAGAAATATAGATCTTGTTGACCAAGTCCAGAGGTCAGTACCTGTGTGTGCAAGAGCTGGAGGAGGCTCAGCTCCCGTTGGTACTGCAGCTGACCACGGGCCCTGTCTAAGACGTTCTGTCTCTCCCTCACCATCTTCTGGAATGCATCAGAAAGATGCTGGACTACCTAGAATGCAGGAAACATAATGTCCAAGTTAAAATGGACTGTCTTTATTGTTCCTCCTCCTTCCCTATTAGCCCATCTACTCTTCTTTGGGCCCACACACCCTGGATATTACATGGCTCTGAAGAACCATGTAATGACAGAGGCGGATGTGCTTATCCCATAGAGTCCCCTTGTCAGCATCAAGCTTACCTTCCTGGGATGGTTCCCGACTTGTGGGTTCTGATTCCTACCCTGTTGCAGCCATATCTCTTCCTCCTGGCCCTGCAGCCTGACCGATGCTTGACTGAGCTTTGCTGCTGCTTGCTCTAAACTCTGCAGGACCTTCTGCAGGACCTTCTTCATGCCCAGTGCCACCTGAGCCTCCTCTTCCCACTCTTGTCTGTCTGCTGCAAAGTACAGAGAAAAAGTGCACATAGTAATGGCTACCATTTTAGGGTAGGGAAAAGAAAAGACAGAAGTGAATTGGAGACATGGGACCTGCCAGGTATGACCTTAGGCTTGGCCAAGAGTTTTGGGGAGATGAGCATATTTGAGAGTGAGAGGGTTCCTCCCCCACCCTCAACTTATAGGCAGCTGTGGGTGTTGGCATCATTCCTAGAAGTGTCCTGCTGTGGGGATCTGGATCTAGGAGGTGCTTTCCCACCTTGAAAGAGCAGGCCCTGCTCTGGGCTGCTGAGCATGCTCATAGCTCTGGTTCTCCGCTCTGTCTCTTGCAGGCAGCAGCCCTCCAGGGCTGCACAGGCCTCCTTGGAAGCTTTCAGCTACATAGGACAGAATGTGTAAAGCAATGATCCATGAAGGGAAACCAGAAACCCTGGGCTAGACCACCTGATGTTAGTCCCTCCTACTTCCCCTCTGTCCTGCTAAAGCTCATAGAGTTGCCCAATATCTAGGGCCTAGGCCTAGGGAATCTTCGGACTGTGTCTGCCCTGACATGGATTTTATTCTTGTGGCTGGAGGATATGCAAGGACTCCAAACATTCAGAGAGAAACCTGTGGCAGTCTTGGAAGATAGGTGGGGACCATTAGGTAGCTCCTGTGACCTCACCTGCAGCCTGATGTTGTTGCGTGAACCGTGGAGTTCCTGGCTCAGGTACTCTAGGTGTTCCACTAGGCGTTCCTCCTCCTGTTCCTGGTGGTGCCAGTACTGCTGTCATGCTCTCAGCTCCCGCTCCAGGAGGTCCCACTACAATGTCCAGCTTATTTAGGCTTTTCTAAGCCTATACACATGATCACAGCCCCACATGATCTGGCTGTAGGGCCCCAAAGCTTCTCAAATATTCCTGGGTATCCATGACCAAGCTTGGAGAAGCAAGTGACTTGGTTGCTGACAGGCACATTAATAATCACACACCTCCTTCAAGCTCCCTTGTCCTTCCTTCTTTCTAATACCTGACCTCTCTGGCATCCTCTGTGCCTCCTTCCCCTAACTTTCTCTTGGGAGAGCAGGGTAGTTGGGCATGTGATGGTGGGGAATAGTTCTCAACCTTTCATTTAATTCTTTCATACTGATTTTTGAGATAATAGTGTCAGGACTTGAATTTAAATTTCTTTGCTTCTAACAAGAATCTCTTATTCCATATTCATCTTGGTTTCTGAAACTGTAACTTAGAATGTATGGTAAGACCCAAAATCATTTTTATTTTGATGGAGATCTGCCAAAGGTGGAAGCCCCATCCTGATGGGGCTTCCTGCTCTTGTCTGGCTTGCTTGCATCTATCTTCTGCCAGAGGGAATTTCTAGAATGCTGATTGTACATAAACACAAAAATGTCTGGAAGGAGACATGCCAACCTGTTAATAGTGGCTGAGTCTGGTGGAGAATACTGGCAGAGAGGCCAGCAGTGTCTTGATTGGGGAAATACTATGAGATCAATGGAGGGGTAATAGGAAGGAAGGGGGGCTTTTGCTTATTCATTTACATACTTTAAAAATGTAGTGGGCTTATGAGTAATTTTTGTATTGTTCCATATTCCCCAAATTTAAATCTTACAACATTAATATCTGATCATATGTCTACTTAGAATTCTTCAGTCGCTTTCATGATCAAAGTCACATTTTTTGGCCTCTGAGCACACAGGTTGTTGTTCAGAATTTGCTTCTTGCCTCCCTCACTGGCCTCTCTGCTGACTCTGTCCCTCCATCTTCCTCATTTTTCTGGAACATATGTGGTCTCATACCTAGTACCTTTGCACTTGCTGTTCCGAGGCTGGTGTGGCTTTCTCTGCCTCTGTCTTCAAATTTTAGCCTAAGGATTATCTCTTTGGGGAGCCTTCCCTGAACCCTCCTTCATGTGTTTGAGATGCCCATCATCTGCATTCCCTTAACACCTCCTAAATTACAGTCATGTTGGAGCCTATGGCTAACTAGTTCCCTGGGCATAGGAGCCCTGTCTAGTTGTCTTAGTATCTCAACTCCTAACACATTATCTGAATCCTAGAAGGCTCTCAATATGTGGTTGCTGAATGAATAAATAAATAGAATAAATTCTTCCTACCTACCAGATCAGGGTTTCTCACTCCTCAAGGCAAGGCCTCTAGCACCTGTACAACAGGCACCACCACACTGCCAAAAGGATCCTCTTGAGCACCAATGACAGGACCAGGCTCTCCAGTCAAGGGGTCTACGGCTTGAGCCCCAATGGAAATTGGGACAAGACCTGTGAGATACCAAGCTTTTATAACTAGAGTGGGGTAAGAAAGGAAGAGGTGGTTATGGCAAGAAGGAAACATGGCAGGAAGGGAGCCAAAGGAGACCCTAGACCTTCTTCTACCCTTTGTGGGGCTCAGAGATGGAGTAGAGGGCTTCCTGATGCCACAGACCCTGGGGCTGGGGTGGGTAATGAGTTTCTGAAATGCTGGTGTTTGAAAGGACCCAATTTTCTCAGGGAGAATGAATGTTCTGTGGCCCTAGCATTTGGGGGATCTCTGGGCATCTTTATTTTGCCTCTCAGCAGCCCTAGAAGGTGGCTTGGAATGACCCTATGCCTTGGCTAATGACTGACTGGAACAGCAGTACCCCTCCTGAGCTTTACAGGGTTTTGTTTCTCAGAACAAAATCACATTCCTAACCCCCCTCAAACTTTCAGAGGTTCTGAGTTTCCTCCTACCTTTACCATCAGCATCTTCCATTGAGCCTGCCAGCGGTGTGGCATTACCAGAATTGCCATCTTGCTGCATACCCAGGAGGGGCACCATGAGTCCTGAGCCCTCAGAGTCTGGGATCTCCATCCCATACAGGGCTGGGATCCACAGCTCTGTCCCAGGATAGCACATCATTCCTAGCAGAGGAGGGGAGGAGGAATTGAAGACTAAGCCAAACCACCTGAAGTCTTTCCAGGCTCAAAGTATCTTATTGCTAGGGCTGGAGATTTAGCTCAGTGGTGCCACACCTGCCTCACAATTGAAAGGTCCTGAGTTTGATCCTTGGTACCAAAAAAAAAAAAAGCATCTCATTCCAGACAGGCTACTCTGTAAAGATCACATTTGTTTCCTTTGGGTACAACCTGGCATTTTAAATTCTAAAGGGAAGAAAAGATGACTCCCTGATGTCCAGCTTTGGAAGGAGCAAGTGAGAACTGAGTCCATCAGCCCTTTCAGGAAGCTGAGAACAATTTCCAGGCCACACTGAGAAGTGGAATGAGAAGGCAACTCCTATTCTTGAGCACCTTCTATGTGTCAGAATTTGAGCTAAGGACTCCATGTAAATGATATCTTATTTAGTCCTTCACCTGTATCTATCAAGCTGAACATTTTATCCTCATTTTAAAGATGGTAATATAGCGGCAGAGGTTATTAACTTACCCAGGGCCAAAGTTAATAGTAGGGCATGTCTTAAAACTCAACTCAATTCTGACCTAAAACTCTAATATTTTTTTGGCCACACTATGGGCAGAAGAAAGCTTCTAGAAAAGTGAGATAAACTTCAGGAAGAGGCCACTCCTACTTCCTTTTCCTGCTTTTCCTTGTATAAGAATTGTGGGGGGGGAGTTGGAGAAATTGGCTGGACTCCTTTCCTGAGTTTATGAGTGGGAAGTTAAGGACTTGAGAGATTCTAGATGGCTTTAGAATTAGCTCTGCCGCTGACAAACTGGAGGACCGTGACTGGGCAAGTCACTTAATTCTCTTAACTTTGGGTCCCCACTATAAAATGTTTGTCATAATGCCTGCTGTGGTATTTGGTAATCCTAGGAAATAATAAGGGAATGTTCACTTTATACAAAGTGTAAGACCAAATGACATTGGCAAGAGATTGGAAGATAGCGATGCAGCTAAGTACTCCAGAGGGATGGGGCATAGAACCATGGAGTCCCTTCTCTAGTCCATTGGTCACACATAGCCATGGTCAATGGAATTATAGTCCTGTCCCTGAACATTCAAGCTGAGGTGCACTGAAGTGCCAGCTCCTTCCGGGTTTAGGATTTCAGGCCTTGAGAGTTCTTGTCCCAGGTCAGTACGTACCCATCCTGCCACCACTGGCTTCGATGCCACGTGCTGCCTCCAGCTGTCTGGCCAGTCTCCGAGCCTGCTGCAGGATGTGATGCAGACTCAAGGCCAGTGCCTGTCTCATGCCCTTGATGGCAGCCTCCAGGGGCCCCTGTTCCCTCTGCCCTGGATGCTCCTGGCACTGCTAGAGCACTGCAATCACTCTTCTCTGGGCCACCAGCACATTGGCATCCAGCAGGGCCTGCGACCCTCCTGTACAGGGCAATGTCCTGCCCTTCTGTTTGGAAGCCCCTTGGAGCCAGACTGTCTTCCTGCTCAGTGGCTCCACAAAGCTGTCACCAGGCAGCATAAGGTTCCCAGCAGCATCTCACAGCCCTCCTAGTGGAAGCACCTGACCTGAAAGCAAGAAATCAGGAAGGCAAAGTGAGAAAGGGACTATTGGTACCCAGATAGGTGAGGGATAGGGGAGCAACAGCCTGAGGGAGAATGAGTTGCAAGACTTGACAGAACAGAGGGTGAGAGAGAGGGTGGTAGGGAGTACGCTGTGCTGGCAGGAGAGAAATGGCCCTCCTGGGTTTACTTTTACTGTAAGTTACCTTGCCTCTCTTTTTCTTCCCCAGAGTCACTGTAGTGGAAGTGAGGAAGAGGACAAAGGGGTTGAGAAGGGGAGGGGAGGTTGGAGGTCACATGCAGAGGGAGGATTCTGAGTGGGAAGGTAAAATGGGGCAGAGTTTACAGTTTGGAACAGAACATGAGAGCTCAGAAAAAGGGATTGGGGAGCCAGACCAGACAGGGAGGAGAGGACAGGAGGACAGCACTGAGGGCTGCCAGAAGACCTGTGTTTTCATCCAATCCAACTCTAAGGATTGGTGAGATGCCTCCTGTGACTGGATCCTCCATAGGGCCTCCCAACTCAAGAGGGGCCAATGTTTTGGTGAGAGGATTGCTGTATGTCCCCCCAAGGGTGAGCCACTGCCTTGTTTGGGGGTGCAGAGTCACAGCTAACACGGGCACTTCAATGCCCATTATAGGATTGGTCATGAGTGCCCCCAGCTGTGACGTTCTTCGTGGCTGCAGGATGGGCAGATCCATGGCTGGAAGGGAACCTGTGGTAGAACAAGTTGGGTAGGGCACATAGGGGATGATGGCAGCTTCTGATGTTCAGACGCCACCTGGACAGGGAGACAGGGAGGTTGTTAGTACCCCTTAAAACAGCAGCCTCCCTTCCTTGCCTGCAGATTTTGGCAGAGAGGAGCTATGGCACCCGCTTTTTTTCATTGAGGATCTCTTTTCACTCATGGGACCCTTGACATCCATAAGGAACATTAAGGTGAGGAGGGGGCGAAAGTATTTACTGCTCTTTTGTTGAAGGACAAAAGCCTGGTTCCAGGGAGTTCATTCCTGAGGGCCTCAGGGAGCTCTGCCCCATCTCTGCACCTCAAAGCAAGATGGGGGCAAGTTAGTGGGCAAAGGTCTCACCAGTATTAGAATCAGTAGTAGGCACCAAGGTAGCATTCAGTAGGTCATATCCCAGGTGTCTAGCCTCAGGCAGCACACACCCAGTGTCAGGGTGAATGAAGTAGCCAGGAGGTATGGGCCCTGCATGGCCATTGGCTGGAAGCATGGCACAGTTAGGGCCAGGGACCAGCAACTTGGTGACTGGATTCACTCTGATGTCATCAGTGCCCCCTTGAGGGTCTGCCAAGGCTGTAGGAAAGCAAACAGTTGGCTAGGCATTTCATTGGCTCTGAGGTGAATGGGGTGCAGGGTGGGGGAGAGTGTTGCTGAGGAGAATTCCACCCTAAACCCCAGATGTGGTGCTCCCCCAGGGCAGGGTCTCATCTTTTGGTAAGTTCAGACTAGGAGTCTACATTTGGGACATGCCTATGTAATATCTTCAAATTTCAGGCTGGAAGAGACTGGAGGGCCTAGAGAAATGGTAGCAGCCTTTAGGGCAATGAGGCGGGCCTAGGGATTCCCCAAACTCAGCATACTTGCAAGTCCTCTGGGGACATTTTGCAGCCAACCCCCATTTCTCAAACCTGGCAGTTTGCATTTATTAGCCAAGCTTTTATTTTCAGGAATGCTACCTCAGCTGAAAAGCTATAATTTCCTCCCATTTTTGAGGTTCCTTTTTTTTTGTGCAGGGCCAGCTCCACTCTGCCCTCTGCACCCACTTTGTGCACACAGGTGTCTTGAGGTAGAACTTGCATTCTTCAGGACTTGTCACGTTGAGGGCACAGGTAGGTTTCCAGGGGCCCCTGGCTGTGGCTGAGTAGGGCTTACCTGGCCTCAGCAGCTCTGCCCCAATGCCATTGCCTAGGAAGCCCCAGGCCTTTAGGCAATGGCCCTCCTGCAGTAAGGCCTGGGACAGGTGATCCAGCACAGTGTCCATCTGGGGAACTACCCTGCAGGGGCATGGGATGGGGTCCATCAGGGCTCAGGGGCAATTAGAGAGGGGAAAAGAACATTTTTTTGGCCAATTCTGGCTGGGGACCTCCCCTCCCATCAGCCATGCTTACTTTCCCTAGTTCATATTTGTCTAATTCTGACCCAGGTTAACTAGGTACACACCTTTCACGATTCTGCCCACCCTGGGAGGAATTCTGTGGCCTGGAGCCTGTCAGTGCCTTCAGCAACCGCATAGCCTCCATCAGTGCTGAGCAGAAAGAGGCCCACTGCTCCTGCCTGGCCCGGAGGTCTTGGTGAAGGATCTTCAGCTGGTGACTAAGGCTTGCTGCATATTCAGGTGCCAGGTGTGCCCTCTGCCTGGCCTCTTCCTCTGCTGCCCTGGCAACAACCTCAGCAACCTGGGTCAGAGACAATCCTGACTCTTCACCTTAAGGGGCTGTAGCCATCAGGGATAGTGGCCTCTGGGACAGGACGCCTAACTACCTCTGGGAACTCCAGAGTATTCTGGGGAACAGTAGCACAGCAGTGGTGGTAAAAGGGTGTAGAATTCCCAGGGATGGTGGTGAGGGCTGTAGCTGAAGACCCTGGGGCCAGTGAGGTGCTAAGGATGGAAGCTCTGGCCTCTGTGGCTGGGGGGAGTTACTTAGGGCACAGTACCAGATGGGAGGGTGTGAGCAAAGCCCAACCTCTTGCTGTCCCTTCTGCATGCTCCCCAGGTGCTGGTCAGTGGAGGCGCTGGTGCCACACTGAGTACCCCACAGCTGCCTCAGGGAACGAGCTTCACCCAAAAGTTTGAGGTAGAGGAGTTTGAGCTATGAGAGAGGGTGGATTTAATCTGTGAACTCTGTTTTGGAGCCACCTAGCCTTTTACTCCTGGGCTTGTAGTGCCCCCTACTGCCAATAGCTGAAGAGACTCCAGAGAGCCAACTCCAGCCCAGAACATTTGTAAGGAATAGAAAAAGACTGTCAGGGTCCCAGCACAGACTTCCCAAGGGAACCCCTGGCCCAGTTTTGATACTTGGATTTCTAGTGTATTGTCTTTATTTCCAATGCCTGTCACATACTGGCATGAATGTGCTCATGTAGGTGGGTTACCAAGGACCAAGAATGGAAATCTAAGAAGAGATTCCAGAGGTGGCCTTGACAGATTCTCTACCATTAAGCTAAGGCCCTAGGTTTCATAAGATCAGTCCTAAATTTGATCTGAAATCTTTTATCCCTTTGGCCTTAGACTTTCCCTTTTTCTGATTCCTTATTGATTGACCAAAGATTTTCTTAGGTCCTGTGTCCCATAACCACATCTTCCAGAGATGAATACCATGTCTAGCCCCACTTATTTCTTCAGCATAGGCTGGGCACATTATCCAGAGCTGACAGTTACCTCCTCCTTGGTTTGGCTGAGTTTGGTTGTCACTGCCAGAGCAGTGATCAGGAGCAGGATCTCAAAGAAGGCTTCTGTGTCAAACCACTCCATGTCCACCTGCTTCTCAGCCTCCTAACTCCAACCTGTGGAGGGATGGGAAATAGGATTATCCTATCCAAATATAAATATCCATAGAGTCTCAATAGTGTACACTTAGTGTAACTACTAATGGCCTTGGACGAACAGCACTGGCATTGTTTAGAAATTTGTTGTAGAGTCTCAGACCACATCCTAGTCCTATTGATTCTGAAGCCCCCCAGGAAATTCATAAGCAATTAATGTTCTAGAAAAACAAGCTAACTGAAGTGCAGCTACCTGAGAATCATATTTTGAGAAGCAAGGGTGGAATATGAAAGCCTCAGCATGATATACACTACCTTCTGCAACTTATTCCTCTAGCTAGTAGTGGTCATTTCTTAACTTGGACACGTTGTACATGGCTATGTTATTTCCATTTGGAAAGTCTGTATTTAGACGTTTTCTTCCCCATCTACATTGTGTATTCTTAATGCCTGATAGCATCTGCATATAGTAGCCACTAAATAAAAGTTCACTGAGCACATAAGTGAAAGAATAAAGAGAAATTGAATAATGAGTAGTTTAGGAAGATGAGACACGAAGCAGGAGCTGTCCGGTTGGATTTGGGGGTCACTTCTGGGATTCTTGTCCAGTTGTTACTCACCATGGCCTCCCTCATGTCTGGGAGCATCAGAATCTTGTTGAGATTGGCCTCTTCTTACTGAAATCATCCCAGTTCTTGGAGAAGTGTATGCATCAAGGTTGTATCCTTGCTGATAGATACTGTAGGTTGGATAAGGGGTGGCCCTCCGAGCCCAGCTGAGCTGGTCATACTGAAACTACAGGGTACATAATAGGGTCATGGGAAGGAAAGGTAGCTGAGTGAGAGGCATCCTTTCTGAAGACTCTGAAAGGAGTAGGCCCCTGGTCATCTGCGGTTAGAGAGCTTATTCTCTCTGCTTGGGCCATTTGAAAGGACTTGCTCTCTGTAGCTTTGCCCCTCTAATCCATCTCTATTCTTCACCATATTTCTTGAGTGCACCAAGTCTCATCAGGTGTCCTCACTTGCTCAAAATTCTTATCCACTGTGTAAAGTGTGAAGTCCAAACTTCTCAGCAGAGTCCATGAGAGCATCCATAATTTAGGGTAGAGAGACAAACTATTTAAGCTTTATCCTTGTCCTCACACCCTAAGCTCTAGAAATGGAGTATCAGGTTTGATTCCCTAAGCAGGTGACTGGTGTTTCATGCTTCTGTGACTTTGCTCATAATACAGTAACCTCTGAGTATCAGTAGGGACTGGTTCCAGGACTCTCTGTGGATACCAAATGCTATGGATGGTCAAGTTCCTTATGTTAAAATGGATATATTATTTGGACATATCATTTCTATATAAGCTATGCACATATTGCAGTATACTTAAATCATTTCGAGATTACTTATACTACCTAATTCAATAGAAATGCCATATAAATAGTTGTTGTACTATGTTACTTAGGGAATAATGACAAGATAGAAAGTCTATACATGTTCAGTATAGATGTCCTTTTTTTTCCCTGAATGTTTTTGGTCCATGGTTGGTTGAATTCATGGATGAGGAACTCATGGATATGGGGGTCAACTGTGCCCTTTTTTCTATCTCCAACCCTCCTTCCAACTCACCAACCCCCTTGTTAGTACGGGAACCACATTCTTATACATCTCCTATTTCAGACTTCATTCAGGGATCAATTCTTCTGGAAAGTCTATCATGAGCCCCTGGGAGAACAATCACTCAGTCTTTGTGCAGCCAGGGCCCCTTGGGCACACCTTCACTATAAATGCCATTGTAAATGCTGACATTTGCTTCCTGATCTGCATTCCCCCTACTAAACTTTGAGCACTGGAGACCTAAGCCAGTACCTTCCTCATCCCTGCCTCTTAACAACTATTACAATGTCTACTGCAAACAGAGACCGAAAGTCTCATTTACAGGAAAGGAATTGGAAAAATCTTGTGTTGTATGACAATGTCACTCCCCTAGCTTTACTCACCAACAAAACCAGGCAGAGTCTCAGGAGCAGCACGATCTCCCCCAGGACTTCTGGCCAGTCAGACCTCTTCAGGGCACTGGGGATCTTGACGATACCAGTCTGGATGAGATACCTAGGGGTTGTGAAGGCAAAGGCCCATCTCCAAAGCATTGGCCCCCAGGTGGAAGAGTGCAGAGGTACTGCATGGAAAGAAGTCTGTTCATTCTTTGTCTGTCTATCAGAGACTTACGAGAGGACAGAGTGGCAATCCAGGCATGTCAACACTAACCAAATAGTCCAGATTGTTGTGTAGACCTGGGACTGTGTGTGGGGGTGTGTGGAATCTGGGTTTTCCTGGGAAACTCATATGTATCAAATGACTATTTATAGGGGGAGCTGACTATATATTCCAGGGCTAGGTCAGTACAGCCTATTAGATGACATGCTAATAGGCTAATATATTAAGTTCCTTGGGTGACGTAGACAAAGCACCTGGATCAGTGGAGGCATAATGTGTGGGTCATAGAGATAAATTATTATGTAGATGGTCTTGGGATATGTGCCTTCAGGATAGGAGAAGGGTGGGAGGGGAAGATAAAGTACAGGGCTTGTGAGAACCGGAGGTCCTAAGCCATTTGTTACCACTGATATCCTTTAGGCACATTTGAGTATTTGTCCTCACAATCCTCTTTTTGCATATCACTTTTTGGGCTGCTATGGAGGGAAGCTTGGTGTCCTCAGAATCATCTGTTAGGAGTGTGAGACCCTGAAACTTAAGTGGAGACATCTAGGGCATTAATTTGCCTGAAGATCTATCTAAGGTGGTTATTATGTGGTTTTATTTTTTTTAAAGAGGAGGAAAAGGAATAAGGTCTCAAACGAGGCAAACCATCATAGACAAACCATCTTCCAATGCCGGTTGTTGCTCAGATGAAAAATGTAGACCCCAGGCAGCTGGAACTGCTGCAGAAAGAGGTGGGTCCCTTGCTCAGAGAGTGGAGATTCCTCGGCCAGGAACCAAAAGCACCCCCAGTCAAACTGCTCCAGTGTATTGTAGAAGTGGCCCCTGGGGATAGAAATAGCAGGGAGTATGATGCATTTTAGAGGTGGTGGCAGATGTGGGAACCTCCAAGATGGCAGGCTGTGGCTCTGGACACTCACACATCATACTCTGGGTAATGTTCATGAGTCACCAGGAAAGCCAGTGTATCATTGATTTGGAGGCAGATGGTGGGGTTTTGGATGCCTGGCTCTGGGGGTGACACATCCTTAGGGTGTGTGGAGTTGAGGTTCAGTAACCAGTGAGAGGTCAGATATCCTTCCTTCAACTTTCCTAGGTAAGAGTCAAAGCATGAAGGAGAGCAGCTGCTCTTCAGATAACTTTTAGTTGGGTCTTGGGGAGAGTGAAAGAGGGACAAGGGCAAACAGGGAGGCTGTGATGTTCACCTGGAGCTTGATCTGGATGCCTGAAATTGGTGAGGGGCAGGCCCAGTGGCTGTAGAAACTCATGACCTGGTCTGGTCAGCCCCAAGAAGCCAAGCTTTAGAACAAGATAGGGATCTCCCTGACCTACAGGGACTTGGGTGAGAGTCTTCCCTAGAACATGGGTACAACCTGGAGATGGTCAGTCTTAATTTGCTCTTGGCAGGATTCAGCTTTCTAAAAAGTGAAGAATCAAAATTCACAGGCACTTCTCATGGATCCCTCCTCAAGGGAGGTACTGCCCACCCCCTACTCCTCACTTTTGCTCAAGGTCAAAGCATGTGCCAATGGAAGGACAAGGCTTACATAAGTGTAGTCCTAAGCTGTGGCCTCCCTCTGTACAGCTCCCTTACTATCTACCTTGACCACATACAGAGGGACAGACTTCTGCCCTTGGTCCAAGTTGCAGGGATGGCCCACAGCGCGTGGTGAAGAAGGCCTGTCCAGGAGGTAAAAATCATAAAAATGAGGGGTGGGTGGTCAGTGTCAGATCATTTCTCAAGCCACCATAAGTGACACACTTTCTCATCAGGGAGGTGGGAAGAACACAGGGACTCCTTATCTGAGCCCTGTCTGAGTGTCCTGACAGGGATAGAGGGGAGATGGCAGTGCAAATAGTTCACAGAATCCCCCGGGCAGAATCAATGTGAAGTATGTCCTTTTGAACCATATTCCTCCTCTTTAATAAACACAATGACCTCTACTTCAGTTTTATAAAATGAACCTAAGTTGACAAGGGACCCTTTTCCCTGGTTCTGGAACCTCATCTATAGGAGAGGAAGTAACAATGATATGGGTCATGAGGAATGGGCCCTGGGCTCTATACACAACCATATCCTACATGTTCTATCTTCAGAGGCAGAAGTCACAGGCTATGGGTTTGGACCTCAAGACACTATACCTGGCTCCCAACACCTTCAGTGATGAAAGTCTGTGGGATGCCATCAGGGCAGCTGAGTTGCAGGACATGTTTCTGTTCTTCTAGGCACAGGGGGCCACACATTCCACTTGAGTATTGTCCCCAGCACAAGCAGAGTCCTACGTCTGGGTCATAGCCATGGGCATCTCTTGGTATGGCACACACCTGCACAAAGATTCAAACTTCTTGGGGATACCTCACTGGGGGAGATTCCCCCCACTTATCTTTAGCTTCTAGGATCTACTTCAGAGAGCAGGGTATAGGCTTTCATATTTCCAGAAAGGGGCCAGTGGAACAAGCCCCAGGGTTGGGAAGTTGGGCTTTTGAATGGAAGTGTAGAAGGCAAGGGTGTAATCTATGGTCCCACACCTACCTCATGGGCACAGTGGTCAGTCCACTGATCTTTGGTCAAACATAGGCCCTCCTGGTTCCAAGTGGCCCCATCTTGGCAGCTTTTGTGTTCCCGCTGGACACAACCCATGGGCTTGCCAATGTCTTGGCAGCCTGGGAGGCAGGGGCACTGACTGTCACTGGGCTGGGAGGAAGAATGCTGTTTTTAGGTTGACTGGTTGATACTTGGTAGTATCGAATCACACACAACCCTTTAGTGTGACCTTGCCTGAGATGGACCAGGAAAGAAGGGAAGGGGAGGGGAAGTGAGCAAGGAGGGCTGGAGGGAATTCACGTTGTAGGGGAAAGTTACTGGCAGGTGCTGGTAAGGGTCCAGCTGATGATATCATTTCAGTAAAAAAGATAAAGGAAGGATTCACGTACATACTTGCTGGCTTACTAAGTTCAAGTTGGAAGGTATGTTTTAGGAGCAGTCATGGAGTAACAGAGTTTGCCCTTTCCTCTGAAGAGGGTAGCTAGATTTAGCAAATAAACATGGGTTACCCAATTAAGTTTGAATTTCAGATATACAGCAAATACCTTCTTTATGTAAACATGTTTTATACAGTACCTAAAAAGAATATCCATGATTTATCTGAAATTCAAGTTTAACAGCCTATGTATCTGGCAACCTTACCCTAGTAATGGACACCAGAGCCAACCCCAATCAGATTACAGCTGAGATGAATTTGGCTTGGGATCCAAACAGTCCTGGAAATGCAGCCTGTCCTTGGGTCCCACTACCAGAGGACATACCTGGAACACTCTCCCAGGCCCATGGCAGACACAGGTGTCCTTTTCCTTCTCTGGCTGGGTGACCTCTGAGCCATAGGGGAAACAGGCATCCTGGCCAGGCCAGGGCTTGAAGAACCCAGGAGGCCAGAGGTCACAGAAGGAGGTATTGTGGTAACCCGCTCCAGAGAGGAAGGTTCCAGGGGGACAAGGAGCAGGTGGAAAAGTGGAGCAGAGTCTACCTGTGGTGACAGTGAAGCAGTAATTAGGGGTGAGATTGTCTTTCAGGAGCTGTAGGTCCTTCTGATTCCTTGGAGGGCCCAAGTGAATCCCTGACTGCTCTCTTCCCCCACTAGGGGGCTCCAACCTCCTCCCCGCAACTCATATGTTTCAGAAAGCCAGCAGCTCCCCTCAGCTGTTTTGCGGTCCCCTCTCCGGAACTGTACCTCCAACTCCTTTGATGCACATTCAGCCCCAGCTCCTACCTTCTGTGCATTCTGGTGGGTCCAACTCTTTTGCACAGGATGTCTCATCCCTGCAGTCCTGAGGATTCTCTGTGATCAGGCAGGTGGCACTCTGGATGACAAAGCAGAGGAGAGGTGTGAAGGCCCATTTGCCTGGAATGTCCCCAAAGGGCAGAATCCTAGCCTTCTGGGCAGGGGTGACATTGGCAGGGAGAAAAGCAGACATAGTGGTGGGAGGGCAGATACCATCTGAGAGGTGGAGAGATAAGGGGCACTACGATAGTAACACTACCAGAAGAGAAGAGAAGGATGGTGCAGTTAGGAGAGGCACAGAGGGATGGTGAGTGTGTGTGTGTGTGTGTGTGTGTGTGTGTGTGTGTGTGTGAGAGAGAGAGAGAGAGAGAGAGAGAGAGAGAGAGAGAGAGAGAAGAGAGGTCCAGTAAGAACAGCCTCTGCTGCTCATAGCAGCTCCAGGAAGCACTCCCTGAATATTTCATGCAGATGAAATCTGAGATCTGGGTCTTCTGGGCAGCCTTGGCCCAGACAATGCCAGGGTTCTCATGCTCCTTTTCCTCCCTCTGTATTCTATTTCCTTTCTAAAGCAGCCAGTGCGTGTGTGTGTGTGTGTGTGTGTGTGTGTGTGTGTGTGTGTGTGTATACCTGCCTAGAATTGGGCTTGGGCTTAGTAAGGGTGGTGGACATCCCAGCCGTCTCCTTTTGGAAGGCCAAAGTGCTCTCCTTGTGCAAAACCCTGCAGAAGAGTTGCAGAATGGATACAAGCCAAAGCTTTTGTCTTTGGTGCATGCACAGCCACATTTCAAAGAACCAAAGGATTATAACATCAGAAAGGGCCTTGGGGTCATTTAGTTTTCTCCTCCCAATTTACAGAGGAAAAGACGGGCCCAGAATGACTGAAGTCAGTTTTTAAAAATTGACAGTGAGTCAAGTGCTCTTAAAAATATGCATACCCAAAATAACTGGAAAATGTAAAATAGTCAGAGAACCCCGGTATAACCAGGGAATTTTATAGATAAAGCACTGAGCAGGTGGACGAAAATGCTACTTTTCAAAACTGGATAATCTGTCAACTTACTGCTTGTAAAAAAGTGATAATAGGAAATATTACCCAGCTTCCTTCCCTCTCTCTATCCCTCTCCCACCTCCCTGTCCTTCCTTTCCTTTTTGCTTTCTTTCACAAGATAGGCATATTATTATTGCTATATTGATCTTTATGTCTTTAAAATTATTATAATTGACAAATATATTAATTATACACATTAATGTGATTCACTGTGATATTTCCGTGCACGTATACATCATGTATTGATCATGTCTATCCACCCTCCACTCCTTCTTTGCTCCTCCCTCACCATTCCCAGAAATTTCCACTCCCTAAAAGTTACTTTTAATTCATTTACTCTCTTTTCCCCTTACCTGTTCTTATCTCTAGCATCCATTATTCTCTTCTGTACTTCTACAAGTTTGGCTTATTAGTTTCCTTAACATGTATTATTTGTCTTTTTGTATCTGGCTTGTTTCACTGAACATAATGATCTCCAGTTGTATCTATATTGCTGCACATGATAGGATTTCATTCTTTTTATGGCTGAATAGTATTCCATTGTGTAAATATACAACTTTTTCTTAATCATTCATCTGCCGAAGGGCATCTGGATCTATTTTAATTTTTGCTGTCATGAATGGTGCTAAAATAAACATGGTGGTTCAGGTATCTTTTTGGTATAAAGTCTTCATTTCTTTTGGGTTTATACCCAGTAATAGAATTGCAGGATTACATGGTAGTTCTATTTTTAATTTTTTTGAGGAATTTCCATACTATTTTCTAGATTGACCACTAATTTAATTCTTACCAGCAGTGAATGAGAATTCCCTTTCTTTGCACATCCTCAACAGCATTTAATATTTTTTTTTGATGGTGGCCATTCTAACTGGAGTGAGATAATATCTCACTGTGGTTTTGACTTGAATTTCTCTGATGTTCTGTGACATTGAGCATTTTTCACATATTTCCTGGCCATTTGTATATTTGCTTTCAAGAGGCATCTTAGTTCTTCACCTCATCTTTAATTTTTAATTGGATTTTTGGGGTTCATACTTTTGAGTTTCTTATATATTCTGGTTGTCAAACCTTGGCCAATAGACTGCTTGCAAAGATTTCCCCCATTCTGTAGGTTGTCTCTGAATCTTGTTACTATTTCACTTGCTGTACAAAAGCTTCTTAGTTTGATATAGTCACATTTGCCAATTTTTGCTTTGTTTCCTATGATTTCAAGATCCTCTCTAAAAAATTGTTGCCTGTACCAATGTCTTGAAGTGCTTTCACTATGTTTCCTTGCAATTTCATAGTTTCAAGTTTAAGATTTAGGTCTCTAATCTATTTTGAGTTGATTTTTGTGTATGATGGAGGAAGATATCAAGTTTCATTCTTCTGCACATATCTATCTATCCAGTTTTTCCAGCATCACTTATTGAAGAGACTTACTTTTTCCCACTGAATGTCAAATCAGTTGGCTATATGAACACATATTTCTGGGTTTTCTACTCTGTCCCATTAGTCTGTTTATGTGTATGTTTTAATAAATGAATTCAGTGAAAGTAGCAAGAGACAACACATAAAAAGTAGGATTATATATATGTATATAATAGCCTTGCTGAAAAAGAATTTTAAGAAAGCAATCCTATTTCCAATAGCTACACACACACACACACACACACACACACATACACACACACTCTGTATTTAGGAATGTCTTAGTCACTATCTTGTCAGTGGGATTCAATACCTGGTAGATACCCACAGCTTCAAGGAGATTTAATTTTAGTTCACATTTTTAGTCCATAGTAGCCTGGATGGAACTGGGGAGGGAGTTACATTCCCTGTGACCCACCTCTTCTGACCAGGCCCCACCATCTAACAGCAAGTAAACTATACCACCCCCATAATACAGTCCTGATATCACCAGATGACACTGGATAATCCTGGATGCCAACAAGTGACACAGCCATCTGCTGGTCACTGCCAGCCAACCCCTCTTTCCACAATACTCAGGTTAAGAATCCTGAGCAAATTTACATACTTTTGTAGACCACACTACTCAAGAAGTCATGAGCAAGCTTACAGGACCACCAAAGAGTATTTTAACAGGGCCTATGCAGCGGCACAGGGCGGTCAGTATGCAGGAGAGAGCTCCCCTAGACTAATCTGAGAAGTGGCTAGGAGTGCTGCTTCTATAGCAGCTGCAGACCTGTGTCAGTGAGGGGCAGGGATAAAACCAGGGAATCTTCTGGAAGGCTTGCTGTATGGGTTGAATGTGGAAATAAGGGGCTCAGATCCCTTCTTCCTTAATCATAGCCATGCCAAGGTGCCCCCTTCCTTCTTAAAAAAGGCAACAGTAGAGTCTGAAGTGGTGGGAATAGGGGAGGGGTACTGCACTCATAGTTGAGCAGCACTCCTGTTGGTATGGCAAGTGGCAGCTTGATAGCCATGGAAGGGCATGACAGTCACTGGCCAAGCCATGGCCCCTGTAGCTGGTGTGTGTGCATGGGTGGTGAGGGAGTGGGAGAGCCAGGTGCTTTTTGTCCATCTCACAATAACTTTCAAAAACCCCAGCTATGTGGAATGAGGCTTTGAGGGGATATGGAGATGTAAACCATAACAGGAATAAACTTAACTAGAGAAGTGAAAGACCTTTACAACAAAAACTAAAACACTGATAAAAAATTATAGAGGACCAAAATAATGGAAAAATAACACATGTTCATGGATCAGAAGAATCAATATTGTTGAAATGACCATACTACCCAAAGTGATCTATAAATTCAATGCAATTCCCATCCAAATTCCAATGACTTGCTTTTTTTTTTTTTTTTTTTTTTTTTGGGTACCGGGGATCGAACTTGGAACCGTGCGCTTGCAAGGCAGGCGCCAGAACCATTGAGCTAAATCCCCGGCCCTCCAATGACTTTCATCATTGAAGTAGGAAAGAAATCCTAGAATTCATATAGAACTACAAAATACCCAGAATAGCCAAAGCAATACTGAGCAAAGACAACAAGGCTGGATGCATCACCCTGACTTCAAAACATAATATAAAAGCTATAGCTACTAAAACAGCATGGTACTGCCCATCTTGTTTTTGTACCCAGCTTCTTTTTTTTTTGGTACCAGGAGTAGAACGTGGGTTCTTGTGCTTGTGCAGCAGGTGGCAAAACCACTGAGCTAAGTCCCTGGCCCTCTTTTTTTGTCGTGTGGTACCAGGGATTGAACTCAGGACCTTGCACTTGTAAGGCAGGCATGGTACCACTGAGCTAAATCCCAAACCCTTATAACCAGCTTTCTTTAAGCTGCTGAGAAGGCCAATCAAGCTAACAGACCAGGAAGTGCTTGGAAAGCCATAAAGTAGTAGCAGGTTAAGTGCTAATGGATGAAGCATGGATGCTAAGGAAAGGGAACCAAGGCTCCAGGATTCTCAAGGTCATCAATTTGTAAACCCAATTTATAAATTGTAAATGGAGCTTCTGATTCTAAGTTTAAATAGTATCAGACCTGGGGAGCCTTCAGAAAACTCATTGCATTACTTCATAGTTAGACCTAAGTTGTAAAAATAGGAAATGGTATATCTGATTTGATTTGTCCCATGAAATTCACTAACTTTTCCTCCAAATGATTTATGACTTGATTGCTTCTGGAAAGAAATTCACCCTCCCAGGACAAGTGTCTCCCAGTTAAGGGCATTTCATTCATTCAATCATTTAATTGTTCATTCTAGATACTTATTGTGTACTTTCTGTGTACCCAGTTGTCTTCTAGGGCTGGTGGTACTTAACAGAATGTTCTCAAAGGATTGTTGGATGCTGATTTTTTCAAAAAACAAATTCCTATTAAATATTTTTGCAGTGCTGAGGATTGAACCCAGGCCCTCAGGCATTCTAGGCAAATGCTCTAACCCTGAGGTATGCTGTTGTTTCACAACTGGAGCTGGAAGAATTACTGAGTGGGGTGAAGAGTAGAAGTAAAGGTTCCCCATTGCTAAAAGTATACTTGAGGAAGAAATTAAGATCTCTGGAAACCTTTATTCTGAGAAAACATGGTTTACATCAGGGCTATCTAATGAAAATATAATCCCAGCCACATATGTTATTTTGGATGCTTTAGTTGCCACATTAAAAAGCAAAAGGCAGCAGGTGAAATTAATTTTTTTTTGGTACTGAGGATTGAACTCAGGACCTTGTTCTTTCCAGGCAAGTGCTGTGCCACTGAGCTAAATCCCCAGGCCAGGTGAAATTAATTTTAATAACATTTTATTTAGCCCATGTATTCAATATTTTTAAAACAAAATATTTTGCATTCTTTTTACTATTTTTTTTTTGGTACCAGGGATCAAACTCGGGACCTTGCGCTTGCGAGGCAGGTGGTGGAACCACTGGGGTAAATCCCTAGCCCCTTTACTGAATTTTTTAAAAATTTAATTTTATTGGCACATTTTAGGTATACAATATAATAACATTCATCATTGGAAATTTGCATCTTTACATAATCTCTCTTGGTTCTTATTTTTTCCCCATTCCCCTGCCCTCCCTTCAACCCCTCCATCCCTCCCTATTTACAAAGACTTTGTTTCTGTTTTTTCATTTTTTCATATTAATTCCATTCCCTTCTTTCCTTTCCCCTACCTCCCACTTCCCCTTTGCCTTTGCCCCTTTTCTTCCTATTTCACATTATCTATTATACATTTTAGTCCTTATTTACACTTTGAGTTTCTCACACTAGAGAAACTATTCAGCATTTACATGTGTGTCTTATTTATTTCACTTAAGAGTATCACCTCAATGTGCATCCATTTAGCTATAAATGTCTCTAATTTCTCATTTTTTATGGCTCAGTAATACTCCATTTTATAAAAAAACCCCACATTTTCTTTATCCAGTCTCCAGTTGAGGGGCATTTGGGCTGCTTCCAAGTTTTAGCTATTATAAATGGTGCTGCTATGAACATGGGTGTGCATATATCACTGTGGTATGATTCTTTTAATTCTTTGGGGAAGATACCCAGCAGGGGAATAGCTGGGTCAAACGGGACTTCCAGTCCTAGTTCTTTGAGGTATCTCCATACTGATTTCCACAGTGGTTGCACCAGTCTACACTCCCACCAGAGGTGGAGCAGGGTTCCTCTTTCCCCACAGCCCTACCAACATTTGTTATTGGTTGATTTCATGATAGCACCCATTCTTTCTGGTGTGAGGTGGAATCTCAGCGTTGTTTTCATTTGCATCTCTCAAATGACCAGTGATGTTGAACATATTTTCATATGTTTCTTTGCTGCCTCTACTTCTTTTTATGAGAAATGTCTGTTCATTTCAGATGCCCTTTTTTGGATTGGATCTTTAAATTTGGGAGGGCTGATTTTTAAAAGTTCTTTATAGACTCTAGATAGTAGACCTTTTTCTGAGGAATAGCAGGTGAAATTTTTTTCCCACATTGTGGGTAGTCTGTTCCCTCTATTGGTGGTTTCTCTTGCTGTGTAGAAGCATTTTAATAAGAAGAGATCCCACTTGTTGGTTGTTTATGCTAGTTCATGGGCAACTGAGGTTTTGTTCATAAAATCTTTTCCTAGGCCAATGTCTTCAAGAGTTCTACCTAACCTCTGTTTCAGCTGGTTCAGCATTTCTGTTTTAATATTTAGATCTTTAATCCATTTTTATTTTAGTTTAGCACATGATGAGAGATATAGGTCTAGTTTTAATCTTTGGCAAGTTGAAACCCAATTTTTCCAGCACCATTTATTAAAGAGGCTATCTTTCCTCCAGTGAGGGTGTTTGGCTCATTTGTCGAAGATGAGGTGGCTGAGTGTGTCTGGCGTTGTTTCTGAATCTTCTAATCTGTTCCACTGGTGCTCAGGTCTGTTTCTTTGCCAGTATCATGCTGTTTTTATGACAGTAGCTTTGTAGTATAGTTTCAAGTTGGGGGTTGTATTACCCCCTGCCATGTCTCTGTTGCCTAGAATTTCTTTTGCTATTCTAGGTCTCTTTTTATTCCAAATGAATTTTTGGATTGTTTTCTCAAGCTCCATGAAGTATATGCTGCTGGGATTTCAATTAGGATTGCATTGAATCTATATAGCAGTTTTGGAAGTATGGGCATTTTCACTGTGTTGATTCTTTCTACCCAGGAGCAGGGGCTGTCTTTCTATTTTCTGATATCATCTTCAATCTCTCTTTTCAGAGTACTATAATTTTCAGAGAAGAGGTCTTTGATTTCATTTGTTAGGTTGATTGTTAGGTATTTCAGTTTTTTTGGATGCTATTGTGAAAGGAATTGTTTGCCCTATTTCTCTCTCAGTGAGTCTGTCATTCGTGTAGAGGAAAGATATTGATTTCTGAGTGTTGACCTTGTATTCAGCTACTTTACTGAATTTGGTTATTAAGTCTAGAAGACTTTTGGTGGAGTTCTTGGGGTCTTCTATATAGAATATCATGTCATCTGTATATTCCTTTTATTTCTTTCTCTTGTCTAATTGCCATGGCTAATGTTTCCAAGACTATATTGAGCAGGAGTGGTGATAGTGGACATCCTTGTCTTGTTCCTGATTTTAGTGTGAAGGATTTCAGTTTTTGACCATTTTGTATGATATTGGCTGTTGGTTTTTCATAGATGGCTTTTATCAGATTGATGTAGAGATGGTCTATTCCAATTTTTTTGTAGGGTTCTTATCATAAATGCATGTTGGATTTTGTCAAATGCTTTTTGTGCATCTATGGAGATAATCATATGGTTTTTGTCCTTGGCTCTATTGATATAGTGTATTACATTGATTGATTTGGGTATGTTGAACCATCCGTGCATCCCTGGGATGAATCCCACTTGGCTAGGGTATATGATCTTCTTGATGATCTTCTGCATTCTATTTGCCAGTATCTTATTAAGGATTTTTGTATTTTTATTAATTAGTGAGATTGGCCTATAGTTCTCTTTTTCAGTTATGTCTTTCTCTGCTTTGGGGATCAAGGTGATACTTGGTTCCAGGAATGAATTCGGGAGTATTGCTTCCCTTTCAATTTCATTGAAGAGTTTAAACAGTAGTGGTAGTAGTTCCTCTCTAAATGTCTCATAGAATTCAGCAGTGAAGCCATCAGGACCTGGGCTTTTCTTAGTTGATAAGTGTTTAATTACGTTTTCAATTTCATTGGTTGATATTGGGCTGTTTAGAATTTTTAGGTCTTCTTCGTTCAACTTTGGTAATTCATATGTATCTAGGAATCTGTCCATTTCTTCTGTGTTTTCCATCTTATTGGCGTAAGGTTTTCGAAGTAGGTACTGATGATCCTTTGGATTTCTGGTGGGTCCATTGTAATTTCACCCTTTTCATTCCTAATTGCATGGATTTGGGCCTTTTCTTTCCTTTTTCTGATAAGGTTGGCTAAGGGTTTGTCAATTTTGTTGATTCTTTCGAAGAACCAACTCTTGGCTTCATTGATTTTTTGGTATCATTCTCTTAGTCTCCATTTCATTGATTTCTCCTCTGATCTTTATAATTTCCTCCCTTGTGTGAGCTTTGGGTTTGTCCTGCTCTTCTTTTTGTAGAAGCTTGAGGTTTAGCATCAGGTTGTTTAATTGGGCTCACTCTGTTTTCCTAATATGAGTATTCACTGCTCTGAATTTCCCTAGTTAAACTACTTTCATTGTGTCCCATAGATTCTGATATGTTGTACTGTCATTGTCATTTAACTGAAGGAACTGTCTGATTTCTTCTTTAATTTCCTCTGTGACCCATTGGTTATTCAGAAGTGTGTTGTTCATTTTCTATGTGTTTATGAAATTCTTGTGGTTTCTTTTGCTATTGATCTCCAATTTCATCACACTATGGTCTGATAATATACAGGGGATAACTTCAGTCCCTTTTCACTTACTTAAACATGTTCTAAGAGTGAGTATGTAGTCTATTTTGGAGAAGGACCCGTGTGCAGCTGAAAAGTATGTGTATTCTGATTTTGTGGGGTGGAAGACTCTGTAAACATCTGTTAAGTTCATTCATTCAAGAGTTTGAGTGAGTTCTAGTATTTCATTGCTTGTTTTTTGTCTACTTGATCTATCTATTTGTGATAGTGGGGTATTGAAGTCCCCTACTACTATTGTATTAGTGCTTATATGATTTTTCATATCTGTTAGTATTTGTTTTATATAGTTGGGTGCACTAGTGTTTGGTGCATAGATATTTATGATTGTCATCCCTTCCTCTTAGATTGTTCCCTCTACAAGGATGTAGTGTTCTTCTTTGTCTTTCTTAATCAGTGTTGGTTTGAAATCCACTTAATCTGCAAAGAGGATAGCTACTCCTATTTTTTTTCAGGTTCCTGTCACATGGAGTATTGTTTTCCACCCTTTAACTTTCAGTCTATGAGTTTCCTTTTGAATTAAGGTGTTTCTTGTATGCAGCATACTGTTGGATCTTGCTTCTTGACCCATTCTGCCAGTCTATTTCTTTTGATTGGTGAATTGAGACCATTAACATTGATGGTTATAACTGATACGGATTGACTTATGCTTGTCATGACTTTTTCTTTTTGTTGGATTCTCCCCGTTTGTATTTAATTTCTTGTTGTGCCTGATGGATTCATTCTGCTGGATTTCCTGGGGTTGTGATCCTCGTTGTCTTTTCCTAGGATATTGTCTAAAATTTTTTTGAGTACTGGTTTGGTATTCATGAAGTTCCTAAGGTGCTCTTTGTCATAAAAGTATATTTCTCCATCAATTTTGAAAGATAGTTTTGCAGAGTACATCAATCTGGGTTTGAGGCTATTTTCCTTTAGAGCTTGAAATATGTCACTCCAAGATTTTCTTGCCTTGAGGGTTTATATTGAGAAGTCTGCTGTGATTCTGAAGGGCTTTTCTTTGTATGAGATTTGTTTATTTTCTCTCACTGCTTGTAGAATTTTGTTGTTCTGCTGGGTTTCTGGAATCTTAACTTTTATATGCCTATGTGTAGATTTTTTTTGATCAAGGCTAGTTGGAGTCCTATATGCCTCACCTATCTGTATGTCAAGTTCTTTTCCTCCACTTGGGAAGTTTCTGCCATCATTTCTGTGAACAGTTTTTTTTATGTTGTCTTCCCTCTCTCCTGTTTCTTTATTCACTCTAATCAGTCTTATGTTATTCTTCTTTGCATCATCTAGTGGCTGGTGGATTGGTTTCTCATGGTCCCTTACAATTTTAAAGCAGTTTTTCTTTTCCTGGTCATTAATTGCAATCTTATCTTCTATATCTGAAATTCTGTCCTCACATTGGGTCATTCTGCTGTGTAAACTTTCTTTTTATTTTTTGGTACCGGAGATCAAACTCGGGACCTTGTGCTTGCGAGGCAGGTGGCAGAACCACTGAGCTAAATCCCTGGTGCAGTGTAAACTTTCAGTGGAGTTTTTATTTTCCTGGAAATCTGTTTGCATCTGTTTTATCGATTCCATGTATTTCCTATGTTGGGATTTTGTCGTGTTCCTCAGCTCTTCTATTTTTTTTATCTGTGTCCTCTCTAGATTTATTAATCATGTCTTACACTATAGGCACAATCTCTGCTGTTATCTGAGAAATTATTTCTGATTTGATTTTTTCCAGATCCTCTTTTGTTGCCAGTTCAGGGAGTCCAGTGGTTGAGTATCAGAGTGTTCCACCTTGTTTACCTTTGGGGTTGCTTCAGGTGACCTGGAAGTGTGGTTTTGAAACTTGTTTATGTGTCTTCTTATTTCACCGGGTGTTGGGGGAGGGATGTGTGTTGTTGGCACCTGCAGGGCTCACATCCTCAGCACTGGGGGCGGTGGTATGGTGACCCGGAAGCCTTGTCCTCTGCCTTTTTACTGAATTTTTGAAATCCATTGTATGTTTTACTTAACTGCACATCCCAACTCAGCCTAGCCACATTTCCAATGCTTATTTGTCACATGAGGCTAACACATCGCAGGTTATCTTCCTGTATAGCCACTCCTCCAAATGCCTCCCCACGCTTATGAGTGCCTGACTGCCTTGATCATCACTTCTGTCACTTGCTTAGTTTCCAACTGAGTGGCTCAGAAACCCTATCCTTGTTTTTCCAGTAGGTGGCACTGTGAGCTTGCAGGAAGTGGTGAATTGGGGCTTGAGTGAGGGAGTCTGACCAAGGAGAGGAGGAAACGTAGGGGAGGGTGCCTTGCAGTGGTTCAGAGTGTGGGTGGGAGGATTGGGGTTATTATCTTAATTATTTTGATGGAATTATGTTGAACAGCCATGTAATGTTTTACCACAATTCTAAAACTTTACTGTCTCAGCCAACCACCTGGAGATCTTTTAAAAAGAGATTCTGATTCAGGTCTATAGCTCATATGTGATGGGACCCTGAGATTTTTGAACTTCTAATGAGTTCTCAGGTAAGGCTGTATCCACTGGGACCACACTTCAAGTAGCAAAGCTTTGTGAGGAATTTGACAAGCTCTAGCCTTTTTAATGCAGCAACATTTAAAGATGAACATTACAATGAATCTCATTTTATCAAGTAAGAAATGGAGGCTCAAAGAGGTCAAGTCTCTTGCTCAGGGTCTCCTGTTAAAGGGAGGTGAGTTCAGAAAGAGAATCAGAATCAGATGTTCTGGCTTCCAAGCCTGCTCTATGCATATCAATTACATAACCTTTCCAGGTGGCAGAGTGTGGTTCATCTCATGAACTTTTCTTCCTCTGTGAGAAAGTAGATGAGCTTCTTCCTGCCCTGAGATCTTATGGGACATTCTGTAACCTTCTAGTCTGTTTCCATTCTTTGTCTATTAGTCATGGCCTGCGGATCGCTATGTTTCCCTTCCTTCTATGAAATCATCTTCAATAGTTACTTTCTACATAGTGAGTAAGGGTCAGGTTACTCCAGTGAGAGCAAGTATTAGAACTGGGAGGGACCCTGGGGTGATGTCCTTCAACTCTCTTATTTTGTAGATGGGGGACACTGAGGCTCAGCGAAGTGAAGTGACTTGCCCTGGATCAACATGAGACAAGATAGAAAATTTCCATAAAACTAGGTCATTGGATAGGATTTTGGGGAATAATAAAATTTTTTTTTTAAAAGTTCTTCCTCAGATTGAAGTTAAAATCAAAAGTTGGATCTTAACTGTTCTCTATTTTGAGAAGTCTGGCCTTGGAGTCTTTGGGCAGTGGGAATATTTTCACTCTAGCATGTGGCAATTACAGCTAATGTACCCCTTTGCTAGGCTTAGTCCCGTGAAAATACAAAAGAATCGCCAGACCTGAGTGGACTTTTCCCCTGGAGGAAGGACATAGATATGTCATGTGAGAGATCATGATACAAGATGGAGAATTGAGTACTGATTGTGTTTAGATTCCAGAGAATGCTCCCTGAACTTAGTTCACATGATTGGCAATAGGAGAGGGAGAATGAGAGTAAAATATTAAAAGTTTACTTTAGTAGGAAACCAGCCATGACCAGGTAATGCCACTAGACTTCCTCCCTGTGTTGACTCACACATTGTCTTAATCACTAGAATCAGAGACAGGGGTGTATTGGCTCCAACCTTTCATTTTGTAGATGAGGAAACTGAGGCTTAGAGAGGTAAAGGGTTGGTAAATCAGGTAATGTAACTAACTGATGGTAGAGTGGGGCAAATACCCAAGATAGTGGCAGTGCCTCCTTCATAATACCATGACTGTGACCTTAGCATTTCCTTTGAGCTGCTGGTCTCTTCTGCGTTACTTCAGCTTCTTTTCTCTCACCAATATCGCTTTTTTTCCCCTCTGTCTTCCAGGGTTTTTATTTAATATCTTACTTGACAGGGAGGATATAGCTCTTTCAAAAAAAACTTCCTCAGTTGACAGTTGACTTTCATAGAGCACTCCCTCTTTCCTTGTCTCTCACAGAAGAATCCTTGCTTGACCATGCATACCATGCCCTTTTACCTTCTTTCTCCAGCTTCTTCAACCTCTTCTGTCTCCTAGTGCTTTCTCACTGCTGATCCTCTAGTTTTGAAAAATCTCATCTGATTCTGTTTATTACCCCTTTAAACTTTCTGTGTCCTTTTCTTTCCCTTTCTCTCTTCTCTTCTTCTCTCCCTCCCCATTCTCCTTCTCTCTCCCCACCTTCTTCTCTGTCCCCCCAACTCACAAACACACATGCCCCTCAGATGTAGAGGTCTGAGTAATCATACTCAGTTCTTGGCACATTTTCATTGTTAGTCTGGGAAGGATCCCTTTCCTATTTGATTTACTTATTCCCCCATTTATTCTGATTTTCATCTGCCATAGACAAGCATTCTAATAAACTGTGTGTTTGTGTATGTTCTTGAAAAATGGAGACTGCTTAAGCATATGTCTCACTTGCTCATCCTGTTTTTCACCGCTGTTTTAAAGACCTGTGTTGCTGAATCCATCTCTAGTTTAAGGCCTCTAATGGGGGCGGAGTGCATCATCCTGTCTTTTTGCCTATCATATCTGTTAGCTTATCTGCATTTGTTAGGTGGTCTCCAGTCCTCCTCCTGTTTCCCCTAGCACTCTGACTTCTATTGATACTATTTCCTAAATCTGGCTCCTAATGGTGTTCTTGGTTGCTATATTCAGCTCTGATTTGCTAACTTTTCTCTGATTTGACAGATTGGAGACTTATTAACTTCCATGATTCTGAAGTTCCCTCAGTTTATTTTTCATCTATTTTTACAGCTAATTTCTTGAACTATACCAACATATATTTTTCATACTCTTTTTCAGATCAGTTTTAGATTTAAAGAAAGTTCTCATGTACCTCATATCCTGTTTTTCCTAACATCTTATATGAATAAGGTATATTCATTATAATTAATAAACCAGTAGTTTATTATTAACTAAAATTCATACTTTGTTCAGATTTCCTTAGTTTTTACCTATTGTCATGTTCTGTCCCAGATCATACATTATATTCGGTAATCTCTCTCTTTTTCCTACTAACAGTTGTGACAGTTACTCAGACTTCCCTTGTTTTTGGTGATCTAAACAGATATTTTGTAGAATTTCCCTGCATTGGGATTTATCTGATATTTTTCTAGTAATTTGACTGGAGCTATGGGTTTTTAATTAGAAGACCATAGTGAGAAAAATGCCATTTTCATCACCTCATAACAAGGATGCACACTGTCAACATGACACATCACTGCTGATATTGACCTTGATCACTTGGTTGAAGTAGAGCTTGTTGTGTTTCTTCTACTGTAAAATTACTTATTAATTTTCCATCTTTCCATACTATACTTGTTGGAAGAAAAAATCATTCTACAGAGTCCACATTTGATGAGCAGGGAGTTATGTACCATCTCCCAGTGGGTGCAGCATCTATGTAAATTATTTGGAATTCTGCACATGAGGTTTTCCCCTTCTTCTTTTGATATATTTAATAGTGTGTGTGTGTGTGTGTGTGTGTGTGTGTGTGTGTACACTTCCTTACTTTTTTGGCATTATAGGATATTACCAGACTCTCCTTGTATATTTCCTGCCCCAATCCCAATAGAAGCTGCCATTTTCCCAAAGAATTCTGGCTCCTTTTATTGAAGACTGATATTAGAAGCCAGGGTCTGGGTTCTGGATGTATTGTGATCTTAGTTTTTAACCCACTTTTCTCTTTCTGTTAACTCTCCTGTCCCCAGCCCATTAGTCATGGGGGTTTTCCAAGGGTGAATCACACTTTCAACTCAGTAACAGAGTCCTGACTTTGTAGAAAAATTTAAGAGAGAAAAGTAATAAGACACAGATATAGAGTTTGTAGGGAAGTGTGGGAGAGAGACATAGACATAATTGTGCATGTGCCTGAGTGCAGAAAGAAACATGACATTCAATCCCTAGGGAATCCCTAAGAACAGTGGCTAGTTCACACTGGGATCTGAGGAGACTGAGCTGGGAGTTGAAGGAAAGATGTTCTTTGTTCAGTCTGTTTCCAGACTCATGCTGTTCCCTTTGACTGTGGCACCAGTCATCATTTCTCTCTGAATATAGCAGCTATTACTGATGGCAAAGTTTGCTTACCTCCTTCCCACCAATTCTTCCTTCCATCCTACATGGAAATGAACAGGTCTTAGTCTCTCTCCAACATTACATGTAGTCATATTTTATTTCTTAAATTGTCTTATGGTACATGGGAGTTTATTATTGTATTCGTCATTCCTTTTTGTATGACTTATAATAAAGTTTGAAACCTATTATGAAGAAAATTTATGTATTTATTTATTTATGAAGAAAATTTAAAAGAGTTGTCTGTGGTCCTGGCCCATGTGACCCTGTGTCCCTACTGTGAGAGCAAGGACTGTGCCCTGCCAGACACCTGCCACTCCCAGCTTGGAGACAGGAAATGTGCAGCTGGCTTGGGCCAGATGGGTCTGCTGGAGCCTGTCTGACCAGGTGTAACTTAGGTGTTGATGTGACTCAGAATGAAGTGGCGTGGCAGATAGAAACCTATTCTCTCACCACTCTCCTTGCCTACTTCAACTCCATGGTCCACTATGACTCCCAGAGAACTTCAGAGCAGCAACATTGTGACAGGTCTTCCCTACAGCAGGGCCTCACTGCAGGAGCTATTCTGCAAGGACTAAGAAGGGACTTTTAGTTTGGGACATTAACCCCTTATCTTGTGGTAACATCTTTAATATCTGTCCTGACCTCACTTAAGCTTTCTTATGTCCAATATAAATTATTTGTGTACAAAAAACAGAAGAAGGTAGCTCTGGGTCTCACAACAGCGGAGAGAAACCAAAGGTCTGCCAGAAGCCAAAGCAGGTGAGAGACAATCAAGCAATGGGTCATTTGGGGACATGGTACCAGGCAGGGCAAGAGTAGGTTGTTATTTGTCTCTGTGGGAAAGAATGAGAGTTATGCCTAGGACAATATATCCCTATACGACTTACAAGGGCTGGTGGCTCCTGAGAAGACTTTTTAAAGCTGGTGCAGTAGATTAAAGATCCCTGCAAATTCCCTTTCTTTGAATCTACATGAACAATAGAATCTGGCAGAAGTGAGATTCTGGGATTTCTGAGCCAGGTCATATGAAGCCTTGTGGCCTCTGCATAGTTCTTTTGAAATAGACTTTTTGCAAGGGTTCTGGTTATCCTGAGTGCCATGCTGGATAAGCCATAGACAGTCTTTTAGGTTAACAGTCCTAGCTCAGTTAAGCCTTCCATCCACACTCACCAAGACAGAAGCCATAAAAATGAGACATTTATTTATTTATTTAAGAGACAGGGTCTCACCATGTAGTTCAGGTTGGCCTTGAACTCACCCTGTAGTCCAAGTTGGTCTCAAATTCATGGCGATCCTTCTACTTCAGCCTCCCGAATGCTGGGATTATAGGTGTGCATCACCATGCCCAGCTCTTAAGACCATCTTTAGACCCCCAGATCAGTTTATTCACTAGCAAGATACTACAGAGTTATTCTCATCAATTCCATTTAGAGCAGAAGACTCATCTGGTTGAACATGCTTCAGAACTACAGCATTGTGAAATATAATAAAATGATTATTATAAGTTTTGAGAATTATATAAGACTTAGTGATTATAAGTTTTGAGATTATTACACAAAAATAATCATGACATTCAGGGCACCCTCATTCAGGCCACCAGGCTGATTATAATTTCTGAAAACTGGATTCTTGGTTCATTCTCAACACCTGAGGAGCTGGAGTGGAGGCTAGAAGGCCTGCTTTTGTTGTGGTGCCCTGGAGGCTCTTAGCTTGGGCCTGCCTGAGTCCCCTGATGAGTCCCAAGGGTAAGACTGAACAAAACAGGAAAATTGACTTAGAAATGGTTACCAGATGATGTGGAGCAGGGTGCAGAGACAGAGGTGGGAGGTGAGTCTGGAAGGGGAAGTGTGCACAGGTTAGACTCTGGAGGAGGAAGATAGACCTAGAAGAAGCATAAAGAAGGAGCTAGATCTTGGAAAGTGGGATGGAGAGGGAGTGTTTCCCAGGGGGATGAGCAGGAGCTACATGAGAATGGACAGCATAGAGTTAGCCAGGAGTTCTGGTAGCCCCTGGGCCGTTGGCTTTGCCCCAGCTCTGCTCACTGCTGCTACACTTGGCTCTCTTTAAAAGTTCAGCTTGGCGTCCAAATGAGATCACACGAATAGTGCAGGTGCAGGCCTGGCCCGTAAACCACAACAGTCAAGGCCTGTGCGGCCACAATACACCCAGCAAAGCCTCCAGAAGGGGATAAAGGGTGATTATTTGTTTAGCATCATTAGCAAGAGTCCCAGAACCCAGCAAAAGCAAAGCAGAAACTTTTGTATTAAGGAGATTAAACCTTAAACTCAGCTGAGAAGGCTCTGCTGTATTGAGTGGCTTTGTTGTGCCTGGCATTGTGTGATTATATGCAAATCATGAGGAGGCCTGACTAGAGTCCTGACCACAGAGGCTTAGCTGCCTGGCTGGAGTGAGTGTGTAGAAGAGGGCGCAGTTTCATGTGCTGATCAGGTAGCCCCTAGAACTCTAGGCAGGTAAGCCTGCTTTTCCTCAAGTTCAGGAAATTGGAGATTTGAAAATATGCTTGATACGTCAATCAGAGATTTCTAATGGATGGATAGGCAATAAGGACAGGAGTGCTACCAGGAAACTATAACTGGAAATTCAAGGCAATGTCCAGTGAGGATGAGGGGTGGCTCCTCATATCCAAGGACCTTCTGCTTATATCGTCCATGGCACTATTCAGCATTCTCTTTTGAAACTTAGTGGAATGTATGTAGTCACCAAGGAGATGATATTTTTTGGTTTTCATTTCTCTCAACCCTTGGCCATGATCTCTAGTAGCCAATCAGAAGAAGGACCTTGGGGAATTGTGTGTGCCTTGCCATCCTCTTTTATGTCTTCTCTTGAACAGCATCTTTAGCTGCTTCTCAGCCCTTGATGACAGGGTCAGCTTGGACATTGCCAAGGCCATACTTTGAAGTGGGCATAAAATGTCCCACAGGGTCAGGACTCATGGCCATAAGCCATGGGGGACTGTGGGCCTAGTTGGGGTCCTGTGTGTTTGAGCTGATCATGAGAGTAGAGTGCGCTTTGCCCTTAGCTTCTCAGACATGTTTCTGATGGAGATCACCAAAGATACCACTGTAACTGGCAAGAAATCCTAGAAGGCTAGGTAGGCAAGCTGTCAACCCGAGGAACTGGGCAAAGTGGTAGAAGCCAGTAAGAAAACACAGGATAAACACTGGGGAGTGTAGCCTGAGAGTGGAAGGAAGAACCTGTTCTTGAGCTCCAGGACATGGCAGGTGGGGTACAGGTGTTAGCATGGGTATGTTCTATTATAGCTCTAACCCTGGGCACTGTGGTGGGGACATTCAGAGACTCTATGTCAGGTAGCTAGTTCACTTGCAGTGGTTCAGCATCTTTCCAGAGGGAGAAATACCAGTCCTCTGTGTGAACACAGATTGAGACTAGGTAGGAGCAATGAGATCGAGGTATTGGAAACAATAACTTTAAAAAGAGAAACTGCATCTCTTTCCAGCCCCCTTCCATTCCTGTTTGCGTGGAACTCCCTGGATTCATGAGGTCTTCTCCTCTGGGGCAGTTAAAAGCTGAGCACCACCACAGTCCCTTTTGCTAAAGAGTTCTGAGCGTTGGAGAATAAGAGTTATCTTCTGTATTCCACGGATTCAAAATATCTGTGAGCACTGGAGTCTCTGCGTTCTGAGGGGTACAAAGGATAGAAGCAAAAATAAAACTGTGCTTTGGAACTATGTGTTCTTTTCTCCCTCAGAGAGGAATGCCTGTTTTTGTAAGGGCAGGGGGTGTTGGGGGCTCCCACAGGATGGGAGGGAGCCAGGCAGGAAGAGTTTTAGATAAGGGGAGAGTTGAAAGAATTTTCTAAAGATACTGTCTGTAACTTGGGCTGGATAAAAGATGCCTGTGTATGGGGCTGTTCACCTGCTAGGCTTTTGTTTTGCCCTGCAGCATCTATTTTCTACAGAGCCCTTGGGGTGGGGCGATGCTGGAGAGGGCATGCTGTCTGCCATCTGCAGGAGAAACACAACAAACACCAAACACCCACATGTGAGCCAACGGAAACTCTCAGCAAAACAAACAGTGAGTGGAGCAGAGGGTGCCCTGCCAGGAGCATGTAGACAGGCGGGGCTGGCGGTGGGAGAGGCGAGAGAGCACCTGCTGGGGACGGACTGTGGCTGGGCTGGCTGCCCCAAGCAGGGGTCAAGCTGTCCCACATTGGCCTGGCCCCTTTCGGCCTGCCAGGTGAGAGCCTCTCGTTCATTCAGCTGCCAGGTCTGAAAAGCCAGGGGTTACATAGCTAGAGTTAGCTAGCGCCAATTTTATTGATCAGTGCCCATGATCAGGTTGCTGGCTTTGTAGTGACATCCAATATGAGAGGTAGAGTTAGATAGCTTGGGCTCAAGAACTGACTTTGCCATTTTAATAGACAGGTCTCTGAGGCTCTTGCTTTTCTATCTGTAAAATGGGCAGATGATAATGCTGGTTCAGAAGGTTGTTATGAGAATGAAAATAGTATCTGTAAAAACTACTTTGTAATCTGAAAAATGCTGTGAGTGCTGGTTGTTATTATCCCTTCCTTCTCTCCCTGCCTCCCTGCCTCCTTCCCTCCCTCCCTTTTTTTCCCTCCCTCCCTCCTTCCCTTCCTTTCTTCTTTCCTTCCTTTCTTCTGTTTCAGTACTGGGGATTGAACCCAGAGCATTTACACTGAGTGACCTCTCCAGCCCTTTTATATTTATTTTTAGATTTGGAGACAACTTCTCTAAATTGCTAAATTGTCCTGGCTGGGCTTGAACTTGTACTTGCAGTCCTCCTGTCTCAGCATTCCACCAAATCTGAAATTGTCATTGCCATTTTCCTTGTGTCTAAGATCACAGCAGGTGGTCTGGGTGCTATTTTCTGGCTTGTGACAGGGAGAACACATATACATCAGTTGGAGGTGGGGGCTCAGCCTGGGAGACGGTGTTGGGAAGTCCTTCAGTTTGTGGGGCTTGTGAAGAAACAGAGATGGCATGCAGTAAGTGGGGCACAGAGTTACATCCCATGAGTTGGTGGCATTAACAGGCTCTGGGAGTTGAGGGTTGGTCTGCAGATCTTCCCCAACATCCCTACTTTCTCTGAGGACGGGCTCCCCTAACTGCCCAGAATCTGCACCTCAGTGTGAGTGGCAGCAGGGAGTGAGTGTCCACAAACCTGTTGGGACAGGGCATGCAGCTTGTTTGCTCTTCCCAGGGCCAAGCCTGGTGGGCTGGACTCAGAAGTATTGTATTACTCAGCGAAAGAATTCCTTTTCTTGCCTGCCTCCGTTTACAAAGTGGAAACAAAACCCCTGGCCTATATGTGCCCATGGACCCAAGCCAGGTCCTCAAGTATCATATCTGGGGAGCTGCTTCCTGTCCAAAGCAGGGTGCAGCCTCCTGGGGATCAAGAGCCTTTCTTCTTCCCACCCACGTTGGTATTGGTGGTCCTTCTCTGACTCTCACCTAGCCCTATGAGGCCCCCAGATTCTCTGACGCTGCCCCTGAGAGTTCTCATCTTAGGTCTGAGCACTTGAGAACAAAGTAGGGCTTGTAGTATCTCTTAGCCCAGTGGAGACCAGGGCTGGACTGCTGGGTTTCTGCCTCTGTCTTGGCTATTGCTGGTGTGCTCTGGCAAAGGATGTCACCAACCAGATATTCTTGCCTGTGGCCTGTGGCTTTGTCTCTGTTTGCTTTGAGAAACCAAGATCAGTTTTGGTTGGATGCTCCGTGGCTTGTCTTGCTAGACTTTAGAGTTCTGGTCAGAGCTAGGCAGTCCTGGGGAAGCCTGCACCAGCTTTGGGCTGGACTTTCAGGATAATATTTCACGGAAGAGTACCAGGACAGGTAAGGTCTGAACTTTGGAGACCTAGCAAGTGATGGAATGAGTCAGGCAGGGGGAGCAACACGATAGGGGTAGAGTCAATAAAGATATGTTTCAGGGCTTAGACTCAGAAGGACCTCAGAGATTTCCTACCTTCTTCACTTCTTCCTGGGTAGATGGTTCATTTTCTATCTATAGGAAGGAGGCTCACTAGGAAACTTGGATTTGAGTTTGCCCATACTACTAATTCACTCTGGGCAAACCATTGCATATCTTCATGCCTTAGTTTTTTCATTTGTAAAATAAGAAAATACAGATTGGATGATCCTTAAGGTCTGTTCCACTTTTGACATGTATTTTATGACCATTTTTTTTTTATCCCTGCCCCATTGCAAACAATAAATGCAAAGTTGTGAAAGAATTCCAAGTGGCATTTTCTCTTGCCTCATATTTAGGGCTAGGTCTAATGGCTGGGCCCTGCTGAAATGACAGGGCTTCTAAAACTTCTAGGAGAGACAGATACGTTATTTGAAAAGTAGTAGTAATGGGATTGGTTTCTAAGAAATAAGAAAGTTTGCATTTTTTAGACAGTATAAAGCAATTTATAATTAAATTTGGCCAGCATTCTTTTCTGCCTCCTATTCTGCCTCTTCTATCTGGCAGAAGAAAACTTCATTTGACCTGCTAGTTCCTCTCATCTCTGTTATTTTTTAAAATTGTACTTAAAGATTAGATAGCAAAAAGTGATGTATTGCTCTTGCTCTGCCCTTTCCCACGCTCTGATTCTTTTCCCAATATGATCTTACATATATAGTCCTTTTTGCTGGTCTAGGTTCTCCAAGGATAAGTACTGCCTTCAGATAACTGTAATTTCTTCTGGCTATCAAAACTTTTCTCACTGACTAGCTGATAGGGAATCATGGAAGAGAGAGAAGGATCTGTATATGTGGGAGATGGTGCTGAGCTATTTTTATATATATGGTGACTGCTTTCAAAATGCTTGTAATCTGCTAGAAAAGAATAGGCCAGTATGTGTGAAATAATTAGCTTTGTGAGATAAAAGGCTACCCGTGCTATCCACATTCAGTTGAGAGGCCATTTAATATGGTGATTAAGAGATTCTAGAATCATGAAAACCAGGATTCTAATCTTAGCTCTGCCACTCTGTGGCTGTGTGGCTGAACAAATTATTCAACCTCCCTGGGCCTATTTCTTCATCTGGGTTCTTTTGTGAGGATTAAATGAGATCACAGGCTGTAAATTATTTGGCAATTTGTAACACACAGCAGGGACTCCATAAGTGCTTATTATTATTATTATCATTAATTATTTGCTTTCTGTGGTCAGTAAAAACAGAATCACTGAGAATCACCAGAAGGGATAGGATTTAGTTAAATTAAGAAGAAGGGAGAATGCCTTCTAGATAAAAATGGCAGCAACAGCATCAACAGTCTGGAAAGAGTAACCACCAGAAAAGACAGTTCTGAGGGCTGAATAGGGGACATGATCTTGGAGAAGGTGAGAAATGAAGTGGGACCAGCTGAAGGAGAATTGAAGTTGGGGAGCTTATCCATTGTGCCTAGAGTGAAGTTTTGCTCAGCAAATACTTTTGAATTGCTAGTGACCTTTTGGGCTGTGCAATCTTGTTTTCAGTGTTGGGTTTGTGCCTCTTGTAGTTCATGAGTTTCACAAGTTTGTATGTATGTATGTGTGTGTGTATGTATAGCTTTTCACTGGATTTCCTAAAGCTACCTGGTTTAAAGCTCCAGAAACATTTCTTTTTCATACTATCTTCAGATTTGGTCAACAAATCCAGGGACTTATAATTAAACACAGGTATTTATAATTATGGAAATACAAAGCATTTTCCTTCTCAGACTTTACCCTCTAGATACAATGTCTACCTCATTTTGGAATCAGAGTCTGATTTCATCCTTTGCTACGTGCTGTTAAGCATGGTACTTAACCTCCTATGTTCCATTTCCTCATGTGTAAAATTTGAGTGATGTGCCTGTTATCCATGTTTTGCCTCTCAGTTCCAGATTCACCTTTCAGGACCTGCTCTACAATACTGGCTGGACTTTAAGCTTCTTTTCCTCCCCCTGATATTAAGCTTTGTCAGTAGAAGGCACCTCACTCTAAAGTAGGCTTTTGTAAATGCTGAGTGAATATGGGGTTTCTTTTTGGAAGTGATAAAATGTTTTGGAATTAAATAGTGGTGGTGGTTGCACAACTTTATGAAAGTACTGGAAGTTAATTTATTGTATACTTTAAAAGGATTAAAACAATGAATTTTATGATATGTAAATTTTGTCTCAATAAAAAAAGTGGTGTGAGGATGGGACAAACTTATGAGTGGGAAAGGCTTAGAACAAATCTTGGATCATAGAAAATGGTCTGTAATTATTAGTGGTGATTGTACTTTTGTTTTATTATTTAGAAGATAATCATATCTATTCCTAATCTGTTATTGGCCCTACTATCTCTTGAGCTAAGGAGACCCTCATATTGTTCCTGGTTGGCATGTAATTCTTCCTGCTTCTCACAGTGACAGGCACAACCTGCTCTGGGAGCTCAACAGAGTGACTACCTGTACCCTAGCTCCTCTGAAAGGCTCCAGATACCTGGTGGTCAGGGCTTAGAGTAACTCCACATAGGCAAGAATGGCTGGATGGCAGAGAGAAGTCAAAGAAAAGACCTTACGTTGCCTCTGGCTCAGAGATAAATTTGAATCATGAAGAGCCCATTGATGCTTGATGTCCTCCTTCCCATGTCCCCAACCAATCTGTTCTCTCTGGTGTGGTCACTATGGAGCCCAAGCCCACAGTCTTCAGTTACCTTTGAGGAGAAGGGAGGTCCCTGGATGGAAGTGCTGCAAAGCTCTGCAGATTAGCAAGGTCTGCTGAGGCCCACAGGTCAGGGATTGGAGGAAAGGTGGGACAATATGGCAAGTTGGAACATTTGCAGGGGACTGATATGGGCTTTCCATGGGATGTCATCATAGTTAACAGAAGAAATTAGAGAAAAGTGTAGAGGTCTAGCTAAGAAACTCAATTCCTTCATTCTTTCTGTGTTTTTAATAGTCTCCATCATACCACTTGGCCCACAAGACCAGCATTTCTTTTTTTTTTTTGGTACCGGAGATTGAACTCGAGTCCTTGTGCTTGTGCAACAGGCGGCGAAACCACTGAGCTAAATCCCTGGCAAGACCAGCATTTCTATTCTATACTTTATCAAAACCTAGATATTTCAGGGCAGCCTTAACTCAGACTTTTTCTGTCCTTATATCTCCATACATATTCATGCACTTGTTGAACCACTTGTCTGGTTTTGAAAATATGACCATGAGTCACATCCCTCTCCTACGGCCTCATCTTTGGTTTGTCATGGCTGTTTGTTGGGGCCTGTCAGAGAGCAGGAGGGGAATATGCCACTGCCTAGGGCTGTCTCCTCGTGGAGCTGCAGATGTCCTCAGCCTAATACTGAGGGTGGGGGACACCAAAAGCATGTGCCTTATGATACGATACCACTGTCATTCTTTTGGCATTTTCCATTAAGCCAAGTCAGGAAGTTTCAGAGAGGAGGCTGTGTAAAAAGGTAGGAAAAACACCTGCCTGCTTCCAGGATCTATACATCTGACTGACCCTTCTCCCCATGGGGTTGCCATAGTTCCTGGGTGGCATTAGTTTTGGGGGTCCCTCTGAGGACTTCCCTTGGGTCTCCCTTCAAACACAGTTACCAAACATGTTTTCCATCTTTATTAATCTGCTCTTCTTCTCACGTTTCTTAGGTCACAGCTGCAATGTTATCTGATGGGCTTGCTGCCAGCCCCATGAAACCTGACAGTTACAAAGGGTGGATTAGCTGCAAAAGAATATTTTTTATTCTTCTGTTGTTTTATATGGAGTTAGCATATATTGCCTAGATGAGATAAGAGCAGCCCTCTGAGAAATGTGGGCAGAGGTCCTATACTTGGGTTATTGGCAATGCCAGTGAGTAGTCATGATTCTCTTTGTCTGCTGAAGTCCTCTTTTAGGGTCTGGACCTGCCCAATTTCACAGCTCAGAGAGGTCTATAACTTGGCTGTGTCCTGTACAAAGAGGAACATAATTTTGTGAATTGATCTTAACTTTTCCTGTAATCTCTGATCATTTGGTAATTATTTTAATTTAGTAACTCCCTTTTGCTGGGAGGTAAAATGGCACTATGAAAAAAAAAAAGAGATGTTCCAGTAGCCCATTTATGAGGAATTACTGCCACTGAAATAATTCTAGGTCTCCAAAGAAAACTTTTTTGATTTTTTGCCGTTTTGGAGTCTGCACTGGTGGAATCATGTGTTGATGGGGTTTACAAGCCTGAGAAATGTTCTGACAGCACCCCTGGCTCCAGTGAGGTCTCAGAGGACATAGTCTGTTAGGGCATATGCACTTTGGTTAAACCCTAGGGTGTTGTCAACTTTCCAATCCCACTCTGGGAGCTGACTGTGCCAGACATGCCCAGGCCTGACTGTCTCTAATGCAGTATGGTATAGGGGGAAGGAAGAAGCCCTGGGTGCTGGCCAAGAGGGTGACCTCTGAGTCAGTGGAGATCATCACCTGGAATCCAAGCCAATCTGAGGTCTGAGGGTAATGAGAAAAGGAGTTCAAGAACTTTGGACCAGGAGTTGACATCTTTGGAGCATGGAGTGGAAATTACTGTCAGAAGAGAAGCCAAGGTGAAATATCAGAGCTACAAGAGACATTGGTGGGTGAAACTCCTTGACTACCCACCTCTACTAGAATCTAAACCCCCTTTACACCCTCACTACATTGCCCTTCTCTACAGTATGTTTTCTCCATTGAGTGCTAGGGGAAAACCTGGCTTTTTGGAGGAATGACAGTGAAAACAATAGGTACTAGGACCTTGTGGAGGTGTGATTCTTACAAACCAGCCCTCCTTTCCATTTTTTTCATTTGCCTTCCCTTCCCACAGTCCCTTTATGTTTTCTTGACTATCCTCATCTCTCTCTGGATGTTCTAGTCCTGCCTCCTTGGTGGACCAGACCCTGGGCATGCCCACACTAACTCATCAGTTCCTTTCTCATCCCATTGTGATCCTCTAGACTCCCTGGAGTGTGGATAATGGCACCAGTATTCTAGAAGTCACCCAAGCTAGAGCCCAGGTCACTTTCAATGCTTTCCTTACCCCATCCTCCACATACAACTAGCTTCCAAACTGATTACAGTAGCTCCTCTTATCCATAGGGAATACATTCCAAGACCCTACTTATACATGCCTGAAAACATAGTACCAAACTATAACACACCATACATATACACCTATGATAAAGTTTAATTTATACATTAGGTTCAGTAAGAGATTAATAGAAATAACTAATAACAGAATAACTATAACAGTATACTGTAATACAAGTTATGTGAATGTGGCTGCTCTCTCAAAATATACCTTTTTCTTATGATGATATGAGATGATATAGTGCCTACATGTTGAGATGGCTTAAGTTGAGTGATGCAGGTATTGTGGCATAGCATTAGGGTACCATATAAGGGTTACTTGAACACAAGCAATACTACAACAGTGGATCTGATAACTGAGTCAGCTACTAAGTGACTAATGGTCAAGTAATGTATACAGAATGAATAGATGATTCATATCCCAGCCAGGATGGAGCAGGATAGTGTGAAGTTTTATCATGCTACTCAGAATGGCACACAATTTAAAACTTTTGAATTGTTTATTTGTGGACCTTTCCATTTGATATTTTCAAACTGCTGTTAACCATGGATAAATGAAAATGTGGACAGTGAAACCACAGATAATGTAAGAGGGGGTACTGCCATATGGTCTCCCTGGTAGTACCCAGGAGCCTTGGACACTGGATTATAAACATGGGCTGTGGATGGTAGATGCCATAGAGATTAACCCAAAAGGGCCTCCAGATTTCCCTAGGCTAAGTGCTCCTTTGGACTTTTCTGAAGACTATGCTTCATGTTAATTGTCTGGATAGGAGAGGGTAATTATGCTTCTGAACCTATATTATTTTCCTTCACTTATTCTGCTTCATCATGAGATTTTTGGCCCCACTGGTTATGTGGGTTCTGATAATTTGGTCATGGTCTGTATGGTGACTCAACACCTAGTGCAGGAGAATCTTGGCTCTCTAGGCTTCCTCTTCTGGCAATTCCCTGAGAGGAGGTCAGTCCTCTGAGACTTTCTGGTTCCAAGGTCCCTCCTTCTTACTGTTCTCAGCTGACATCTCCTCATAAAAGTGGCATTATACAAAAGGAAATGAACTCTCATCCTGGCATGCCATTGCTCTGTGCCTCAGTTTCCTCATTTGATGGTGATAACTGATTTATGGGATAACAACATTGTTTTTAAGGGTTAGATGGATATCAGATACTTTGAGAACCAAACATGTTATATTATTATTATATTATTTATGGACATTATACAGTCATTGTTATCCACCAGTCCCTTGGAGTTGTCAGCTTGTGTTTAGCTGCCTGCAGTGTAAAGGTAGGCAGAGTGTCTCAGAATTTCTTTGTGTGGGGAGGCAAGCTCCCTGGGAGGCAGGCGGTGTGGGCACTTAATTGAATCACTTATTGTACACAATTCTTTGAGCTTGGTTCACTGGAGACCCTAGAATGCATCCCATCAGTCTAGTCCAGTGCTGATTAAGGGCCTGTCATGGGTATCATTTTAAGTTCTGTGTTGTCTGGGGAGCCCTGGCATTGATATTATGAGCTTTGATTCCCAAGATTCTGCATAAAGCTGTGCTTATTTGGGAGTGATAGATTGAGGGTGAGTTGGAAAGTGCTCCTGGAAACTAATTTGACTTAACAGTGGTGAGGAGAGGAGAGCCTCATCCCATCAGGGTCCCTCGAACTCTACCATATGAGCTGTCAGTAGGGGGAGCTCCATCATTATGGTGGCCCTTCCTCCTGTATCTGGATGGAGGGTCTGTCTAGGGGCCTGAAGTAGGCCTTGACAGTGGCCAACTGTCAAGGAGGAACCCAGGTGTTTGCAGAAGAGGACAGATCAAGAGTTTGACGGCAGAGGCCTTGGGGTAAAAGAAGAGACTGGTCTGGAGCAGTGTAGGAGAATCCTTCCAGCCTGAAAAATTAAGAATCCTTTCAGGTAATAGAGGAGGGATTATTTTCCTGTTTATGATGGGAACTGCAGTGAATCACTGAGTTTAAGAGATGTAGAGAGGAGACTCCTCTCCTTAGGAGTTTCTGTGTTCTTTGAGTTCTGTGAGCTTGGTCTCAATGGTACCATGAAAGATTGTTTATCTGTCATGCCTCCTATCTGTTGTAGGCCTTTGTTTATAATATTGTCACAAAAGTTAGTCATATTTTCTTTTTCTTGCAAGCTCAGTGGTTTGTACCCTCCATGGTGCAGACAACATTCAATGTGTGGCTCAGATGGGATGTTCTGCCCTTCTGGAAACACAAGTACAAATCTAAACTTTATTTTTGCAAATCAGTTGGCTACCTATGCTTTTGGATGCAAAGTAACCCTCTTAAATTGTTCAGTTTAGAGTTTTCAGATCATGATAGACTCAGACTCCATTTTTACATCTAGACAATATTAGGTAAGAGGTAAGGGCGAGCTCAAGTCATCATATCTAATTATGCCATTGCTTCCTGTGCAATCCCTTCCATGACAACCACTACACTTAAATAAAAAAAATTTAAAAATTTATAAAGTTTACAAGGCTTTGCATAAAATGTCCTCCTTGAAATATAAGCTCTTCAGACCCATCTTTTACTATTCTCTGAATTTCAGCTTCTTGGGCCTTTGGTTCTTTGATTCGTTCATGCTCTTTTTAAAATCAAGGCCTCTGCATATGTTCCTTTTTTCTGGAGTGTTCTCTCTTATCCCATCCTTTTTTCCTAGATAGTTCCCATACATCCTTCAGCCTAGGTATCAATTCCCCAAGGAAACCCTCCTGGATATCTGGAATTGTATCTTATCATGTCTTAGTCACTTTTGTTGTTGTTGTTGTTGTTGTTGTTGAGACATGGTACCCAACACCTGTAACTTAAAGGAAGAGAGGTTCATTTGGGCTTACTTTTTTAGTCCACAGTTGGCCTATTCCAAGGCAGAAACAGTATGGTGGAAGTATCTGATGGACAAAAGCTGCTCACTTCATGGCAGCCAGGAAACAGAGTGAAGGGAGGAGCCAGGGAGAGAGATATATACCCTCCTAGGTCATGCCCCCAGTGACCTACCTCCAACCAGGCCTCACCTCCTAACAGCACATTTAGCACTTTCAGTATTGTGCTCCCATGATGCAATAACCATCCAAAAGCCCTTTCTCTGAACACATGAGCCCTTTGGGGAATATTATAGATCTAAACTATAATACACCATGTACTTTGAACTCCCCAGGTAGCACTTGTCATAATTAAAAGTATAGTAAAGCCCGGGAGTGCAAGTAACTTGTTCTGCAAGATGAGCAAACATTTCTAATAGTTTTTAACTTGATAAATGAGTGATATCTTGTAATACAAGTAGTATATGATTAGGGAGATGTGTAAAATGTGGGAAAGAGTGCAAAACTTTGTAGAAAAGTACTACCCGAGTAAGGCTATAGTGGTGCAAGCGATGAATCTGTTTAATGACAATGCACTGTCACATTTCCATGAAGTCCTCAAAAAGCAAGTGTCATCAGATAGGTTCCTTGTTAAAGTTTCACAAAAAGAAAAAGATTTCATTGAGCCAATAGATAGCAGTGATTTCCAGATTTCATTGAGCCAATAGATAGCTGTGATAGTGAAAGTCATCCTATGCAATAACCTACCTCTCTCTTGTCTCCCTCACACCAGCCATGAAGGATTTCTAAAGTAAATGCAGGTTAATTTTTAAATTTTTCTTTGTATTTTGTATTTTCTTTATTATTTTGTATTATATTACAGTATTGCAATCATTTTTATATGAATATTTTTGAGTTTTGAAACAAATCATCTTGAGTTCTCATTATTTCCTATGGGGAAATTCACTTTTATGTACAAGTACTTTGTATTACAAGCATGTTTCCAGAATGAATTATGCTTACAAACCAAGGTTTTACTGTACTTTGAATGGTATGATTGATTATTTTATCTGTTCTCTGCTAGAATGTATGTGTCATGAGGGTAAGGCCTATGAGTTTATCTTTTTCTTCACCCATTATGGCACCTGGCACAAATTAGATACTCACCAAAAATGGCGTTGAATGAATGAGTGGGCCCACCAGGTGGCCAGTGCTACACAAACTCCTCAAATTGTGTAGATGCTGTTTCCTGTTCTTACCCACTGGTGGGCAGAACCACAGGTGGCTAAGTAGTTCTGAGCAGTTTTAGGCATAGCTCTTGTGAGGTGATCATTCTCACCTCCTTCTGTTTTATCTCCTCCAGAGAGTTCTCTCATGAGACAGAGTCCAGACCCTACCATACCAAAGCTTGCTATCTCCCCATTTAGCCTTTGTTTAAAAAATGTGGCTTTCTTTATGAAAAGCCCAGATGTTACCTGGTCCAGGAAAGGTTATTGGCTATGGTCTTCCGAGTGACAGCTCTAGCATTAGGCTTCTCAGCTTGGTCTGTCTGCCAGAGATGCACTTTCAGGATGAGATTGAGAAGCCCACCAGCTGGCCTACTTGGGATAATTTTGGAACAATATTTGATAAATCTTGGAGAGGCCAACAACTGGTTTTTACAAGTTATCCAGGACTTTGTACTTTGAAACCTGCTCAAGGGCAGCCTAGAAAACTGCCTGTGAATTTCCCTTGTCTTCAAGAATTGGGCTGTATCATGGTGGCAGGGCACTGAGGATCTCCAACTATTCCAGTCATTTACTGTGGGCATTCTCTACCCCCAGCCACTCCCCTGCCTGCCTGAGTTTGCCCCCCACCCCCAACAGAGTTAGCACACCACCCCCACCAGGTTGGCATGGTATAGCCAAGCTAAGCCAAATCTGGTTACAATGAGTCAGTTCATCTGGAAGCTTATATCCTGTACTCTTTTCCAATACGACACTAAGCCAACTGGCAACAGTGAAGAGCAGCCCTGGAAACCCAGGCCACTGAGCACTCATGAACATAAGCAGAGGCCTGAGGTTGGGGAGGCCATCCTGCTGGCAGACCTTTCTGCTCCATGTTGGTTCCTGTCTACCAGCACTATGTCTCTGGCTGGTGGTCAGAAATCCACCGCTGGTCCCTGTTGGTGACTTGGCACTTCTCCATCTAGCCAAAGCATTTGAGTTTTTTTTCCTCTTTCTTTTCTATGTAGTGCTAATGAGCTTGGGAAGCAAGCCAGTAGTTCTGCCTGCATCAAATGACATTTCCTATCCTAGTCCCAAGGGAAGACATGTTTCTGTATTTTGTCCATGTTGACACCTTCCCTTGCCCTTGTCTCAAGTACAGAAAACACAGGTAGTACCAATGCTGTGGGGAGGACCAGGAGCACGTACAAAAGAGGTGGTGATGGTGAAATAGAGTTAGGTTTGGTCATCAGTGTGAATGCAACTTTGAATCTCCAGGCTTGTAAGTCAACCCAGGAACTCCAGGCCTATATCCTGGCTCTGGGATTGACCAGATATGACCTTAATAAGAACTGTCTCATACTTCTTTGAACACCAGTGTTGATTTCTGTTGTGGGCTGAATTGTTTTCTTTTTCTTTGGTACTGGGGATTGAACTCGGGTCCTTGCGCTTGCGCAGCAGGTAGCGAAACCACTGAGCTAAATCCCCGGCCCATTGAATTGTTTTCTTTATGGCCCATATTCATACATTGAAGTCTAGAAATTTCTAGTACTTCAGAATTTGACTGATCAGTATTAAGATATAGAGTCTTTAACACATTCCTACTGGCTTGCACCACTTGTGGTACATACATGACTGTCCCATTGGGCAGCTTGTACCACCTGATGGGACTGTCCCATGCCACCCAATGGGACAGTCATGTAGGTACCACAAGTGGTGCAAGCCAGTAGGAATGAAAAAAATTTAAATCAGAGCTGCCTGCCAGGGAGACATACAAATTAGGGCCCTGTCATGAATGTGTTAGAGAGGTAATAAAGGTAAAAGGAGGTGATATGGGGGGGTCACATGGGTCCCTTTCAGTATGACTAATATCCTTTTAAGTTGTGACCAAGATCAGTACAGAGGGGAAACCATGTGAAGACAAAGAAGAAAATGTGGCCATCTGTAAGCCAAAGAGAGCGAGAGAGACCCTCAAAAAAAAGTCAACCCTATTGACACTTTGACCTTGGACTTGTAGCCTCCACAACTGTGAGGAAGTAAATTCCTGTTGGTTAGGCCACTCAGTCTGTAGTAGTTTGTTTTGGCAGCTAATGCAAACTGCTTCAGGAAGAGATGGTTTGCAGAGGGGCCAAGAGAGCAATGGAATAGATGTTTCCATTTGGAGCAGCTTCTTTTTAGGCTCTCAAGATTGGTAGTGTCCCTTTGGCTTCTCCAATTCTTTTCCTGCTTCAGGAAGCCACCAGTTTCATCTTATTTTGATGATTAGCCAAAGTGGTTAGTAATATTACATTTCTGTTCTTGTCTTACTTCCCTTTTATGAAAACCTTATGATAGGATGTGTGACGTGTAGAACCTCAATATCTCCAGCATGGCAGTTTACATTCTAAGGCAGGAAAGACATGAAGATCTCTTCATTGCAGTGTGGTAAATAGTATAATAGTGACCAGCACAGAGATAGGGGATTAAAAGGAGGACAATCTGCACCTACTTGAGGAGGTCACCCAAGAAGGCTTTGTGGAGATGAAGGCAGTACTTGAAGCCTGTCAGTTCTGAGAGGTCTGGGGCTGGGTTTTGTTCACCTTCCTTTACTCAGGAAATCTAGTGCATTACTTTGCACATAGTGAGGACTCATCTAGTATGTTGAGTGAGACTTTCAAGTCACCTTCCAGCTTTACATTTCCATGATTCTGTGATCTAAGGGACCCAACCAGTCAGTTGGTTAAAGGTGCTACTGGCAGGTGCCATGAAGATAAGCAGATAGGGGTATTATATTATACCAAGTCATTTATGAGGCTGGAAACAAGGAAGGAGAGCACTGCAAGCTGTCCTTCTTAGCTCAGATTTCTGGTAGGGTCCTCAGGTGTAATGACAGGAACCCAGCCAGTGCAGCTGCCCCATGCAGAAGCGATGTCTTACTCTGCACAAAGCTCTTCACAGCTGTTTCCCGCACAGAGGAAAGCCCCTAAGTTCCCAGGCAGTGTAAACAGTGTGTTTATAAAACATGCCCTATGGCCCCAAAACATGAAAAAACTCCATACACACAAACCTGTAGCTGGTACAGCACAGATTTTGGATGCTTGGGAGTGGCAAGGATAGTGACCATAAAAAAGAGAGTGGGAAATGCCAAATGAACATGGCTGTCTGCTAGAGAACATCCAAACTGATCTAAAGCTGAAGTTCAGAGAATAATGAACATGGGAAGCTTTTGAAAACAAGCTGGGATCAGACACCTTTTAAAGTCAAGTTGTCAGCCCCAGAAAGGGATGGAGGGAGTGGTTGACAACCATGGCAACCAAGATATTAGAGGCAGCTTATGATCCATTCTACTGGGCTTTTGTAAGATGGAACTGAAAAAGCCCACATTAGAGAAGACAAGGGAGGGCAGCCTCCTTCCCTGCACAGACTGTGTGGTACCTTCAGATGAGCTGTTTTGTTTCACGCTGAGCTGAATTCACCTGGGTGATGACCTTGTGACAAGAATACTAAGCTGTGTCCAGATTAGCAAAGAGAGGGGAACAAGAGGAAGAGGAAGAGAAGTGAGCGCAGCCATGCGAAGCAGTGACTGGCAGAAGCCTAGTCAGAACCGCTAGTTAACATCATTTTCAATTCTTCAGTCAGAGTCAATAAAACTTCTTGCAGTCTCAAAAAAAAAGAAAAAAAAAAAGCTGGTTCAGACCCAGGCACATAAGAAAGAAGTTTTGGAATCTTTGTTCTCTTCCCTCAAGCTGATTCTCTAGAAACTAAGGTCAGAAGAGCATCATATCTCTAAATAAAAGGAGAAATCTCCAGGATTTTTTTAAACATACATCCTCAAAATCTATTCTTTTTTTTTCTTTTTTCAAAGTCTATTCTTAGTAGATTTTGCAAGCCCTATTTACAGTGTTTTGTTTTATACTCCCTCTGACTTCTGAGTAAACATTGATTTCAAATTGAATAGTATTAGTTTACAATTTACAATAAGAGTTTCTGATGATGAAGAAGGAGAAGCTTTGGAAGAAGGGAGAGTAATTAAAGTGACATTTCCCTCCTCTTGGGTGAGTTGCTCATCTGTAATTAGCTGCCCATTCACAGGATTAATTCTGCATTCTTCCCTAGGCAGAGCAGGCAAAGTTGCTACTTTGGCTTCAACTAGGGTTCCAGAGGAGTTGTTTCATTTCTTAGGGCATCTTGCAACTGAAATCCCATTTTAAAGCCAAATAACAAGGTTTTTGGCCAGCCATTAATTCTTTTTAGTTGTTTCTTTCTCTCAAGGCACATATGACCTTTTACTCTCCTGGGGAGTCTGCTCCCCTCTCCCAATGCTCCTCAAGGACCACATGGTGAATTCTCCATTAAGTACACATCTTTCTCCAGCCTCCCCAGCTGGGAGTAACCCAGTTAGTTTTCAGCACATACAAATCACTTTTGCCTGGAGATCTTGAAGAAGAAAGGGAAGCTTTGGAGGCATTGATCTTACCCTCTGTTCTGGGAGGCTGTGTTTTTCACTGTTGCTTTCAAATAACCCAGTCTAATTACAAATTCTTCTTTTTGGGGGGGGGCGGGTACTGGGGATCGAACTCGGGACCTTGTGCTTGCGAGGCAGGCGGTGGCACCACTGAGCTAAATCCCTGGCCCTTCATTACAAATTCTAAAGTGGAATGTGATCTGAAGAGGCACCTAAGAAATGGGAACTTGGTTTGCTTGGTGCCCATGAGGGTCAGTGAGAGAACCACAAGCCTGTTCAGATCTTATCTTCTCAGGAAGAGGCAGGAAAACAACACAGCAAAACAGCTGCCCCAGCAGAGAACACCACCTAGTGACTTAACACCACACACCCACATGTGTGTGGTGAAGCTGCCAGTTCCCATGAAGGTGAAAGAGGAGAAGCTCAGCAAGGATTCCCTGAGCCCCAGATGGAAGAGTTCAGCAGAGCTAGGCAGGGATCCTCAGGCCAACCCACGGGGTGGGCACAGTCAGCTCTCAGGATTTGTCTCCTCTATCGAAAGTGCTTTCCCTGGAGGGACACTGGAGGGATTGGCCTTCACTCTTTAGAAGAGTCAATCCAGCAACAAAAGCTTAATGAACATTCACTGCATATCTGCCTTGTGCTTTAGGGAATCTAGTTAAAAACAGGACAGTCCTAGCTCATTTGGAATTTCATAAAAATTGGGTGGTGAAACCAGCTGCAAATAAAGGAAAAGTTAAATCACACACACACACACACACACACACACACACACACCCCAAATAACACACATAAATCATACACAAGAACAGTTACAAGTGATATATGACTAACTGGCAAATGAAAGACATGTTCATTCTCAGTTTGCTCCCTCACTGACATTTTGCTCAACAGATGGAACAGAAGGATGCCAGACCACTGCAGCTGGTTGGGGTGAGGGTGGGAAGGGCAGTTTCAGTGCACCTTGGTGTGGCTGGAGCTACATCTATACATCTGCAGTTATAATGAAAGAGAACATGTTTTTCCAAGTAGATTCATGGCCTTCTTTGCCATGCTCTCAGAAGGCTCTGGTTGTGTCTTCCTGTGAGACCTCTATCATAGCTGCTCATTTCTGTCTCTATGCTGTCAGAACCTACTCACAGAGTCACCTTCCATTATTTGCTGTGAAGCTCTCTGATATGGGCTCTGCTTCTGGCTTTCAGGATGGATGCCAGCAGCAGCAGAATGGAGGCCAGCAGCACTTTCTGCTACTCAGCAAAATGCTTATTTGAGGCACCAGGAGCCCACTGAGCCACGTGCCCAAACCCTACTCTAGACACTCAGAACCCAAGTGTCAAGGGCAAGGTAAAGAGGTGATTTTTAAGATTTTTTTTCTTTCCCATGCCACTTCTTCCCATCCCTCTCAGAGATAATATAGAACGATGGGTGTGCTGTTAATTTTCCATAACCACAAACATCTGCAAAAACACCCATTTCCAACTTTTCCTTTTGAAAAGATGTTATCCTTCTTCTTCCCTTGGTTTACTCCACCTTCCACTTATTCTTTACCACTCAGCTCAGAGGTCACTGCATCCTGCCTTCAGCCGTCCTCTGTTAGCTGATTGGGCATCCCTCTTTAGTTCTCCCATAACATCTTATGGCTCCTGTATAATAGCACAAATCTCACTATCTTATAGTATTTGCTTACTTAAAGCATCTATCATTAGAAAGTACAGTGGACTGTGGAGTTACAACTGGCTTGACCTACGAACTACTTGAGTTATGACTGGAATTTTAGTTTTAATTTACAGCCAAAGTCTTAAGTTACCACCTAAATGCCAGCCTCTTGTGCTTCCAGATGGTCTCAGATACAGATTTAACCCTTAAAGAGTTCTGGAGGGAACATTACAACATTGTTTCCTGTGTAGGGTTGAGAAATCCTGGGCCAATGTCTCTCTATGGACACTGAGATCTGCCTGTATACAGGAGAGAGACTTTGAAGGCTGGATAGAGGAGGCTGAGCCTTCAATTGACAAACTTGAGTTACAACCAGCCCTCAAGAATGAATTGAAGGGCCGGGAATTTAGCTCAGTGGTTCCAGCGCCTGCCTTGCAAGCACAAGGTCCTGAGTTTGATCCCCGGTACCAAAAAAAAAAAAAAAAAGAATGAATTGAGTTCATAAGTCAAGGGTCCACTGTAGTGATTCTACTTATGTTTATAGCTACCTTGTACCTGGTGCATATTATATTCACAGTAAGGAATTAATGCATGATTCTTAGCTGGGTGGTCCTGAAGATGATTTCATTAGCTTCTGTGTAACCTTGGATGAGTCTGAATTTCTTGGTGAAAAAACAGTCCCCAGGTGGTCCAGGCTCCCTCTTGCCACCTCCTATCCTCAGGCAGAGATGAATGAAAGCAGAGGTGCTCTGTTTTGACTACTTTGCCTCAGCTGTGCACCATGTCCCCCTACAAATTTCCCCCAACAAATAATGACTATGCTGTTTTACAACTACATCTTTACCTACCTTTTTGGAAATAATCACTCTTTCCTTGATGTTACTACAGAATCTTGTAGTAATGATATATAATCATTTTAGTAACAGTATCTGTAATAATATACTATATGCTATTTATACTATATCGTATATATACATATGTATACCCTATATACTGATAATATACATGTGGCATATATATGTAGTATTTGTAGTACATGTTCTATATTTAATAGCATATAATAATATGTAATGTATGGTAATAATGATAACTTTTACTAAATGTTTATCATGTGCTTTACATTGTTATTTGAGCTATGTATATGTCATTTCATGTAATAGATATATGTGATTATTGTCTAAATTTTGTAGGAGACACAGAGAAGTTAAGTAACTTGCCTAAGGCTGTGCAGTAAGAGCAGGAGTAGGATTTGAAATGAGATAGGCTGCCTGCAGTATTAGAGCTCGCTGCATGGGTTTTGTCAGCTTCCCTGAGCTGCGAGTTTTGCAAATGTGTTACCTATATCTGCTTCATCCTTGTCGTCTCCCCAGTGCCTGGCTCTGGGTTTGCAATTGTTTGTGGCATGCCTATATGAAGGAGATATCATAAGCAAAATGTATAGGCTAGCTCTGACAAGGAGAATGCCAGCTTTTCAGTACTCAGGTACCTGCAGCCCATCGCCCTGCTCCCAAAGCCCTGGCCTCTTGCTCATTTCTGGTTCAACTAAGTAGGCTATATCTGAAGCTAGCAGCAAACAGGAGATTGGGGAAAAGTATGTATATTGTACAAGGCATACTTCAATGGGGAAAATAGTTAAGACGCTAAGTAGAATATGAAAAGTAGAGTTGTTTTTGCAGTGAGGCATTGCACTTTAGGAGGAAGCAGAGCTAATAGCTTCAGCACAGGCAGAGACCCACCTAGTGGGTGGTCAGCTGATAAAGATAGATGATCATTAAGATTTCACTCTGAAAACATCTTATTTGGGGCACCAGGGTCCCAGTGAGCCAAACCCCACTCTAGACACTAAGAACCTGAGTATCACCTGAGGGCCATCATTATCATTCTCATGGTTCTGATATCTCAGTGTCCATCATTGTCCCCAGGAGCTGACCCTGATTGCAGTAGCAGTGACTGAAGAAATCAGACCACAAATATTCATTAAGCACTTACCACATTCACTAAGCACCACCTGCCCAGCATAGTGCAGGGGAATGATGTAAAATAGAAGCAGAATTATAGTCTCTGTCTATAATGGGTTAGCAATCTAGTTGGAAAGATCTAACAATAATGGATTAATATAGCAAGATGATAACATTAAGTGATAATGTGATAACACATGAAATTGTCCTTTATTGACGATGATATTATGAGATGAGTGGAACATGCTGCTGATCATGCCACTTTCATTTCCTGGTCTTTTTCTCAAAGTTAAGTATGGATGGCCTGTCCTTTTTTCCAAGGGAGACAGTTTTACGTATAAAAGAACATTCTACACTCAGTAGCTTCTGCCTCATTCACTGAAACAACTTTGTTCTTTCCTATTTATTTCTTCATTAGAGGTGGTAGAGAAGTTAATTTGAGGTCTGCTGGCCCTTGAGTAATAACTGAGATAGTAAGGTGGGCCACTTGGGGCCAGGACTTAAGTCAGAAGAGTCCCTGACTACTCCTTTTGTGGTATGCTCTTATCTTTCCCAGAGCCTGAAATTGCAACCCTGGATGCTTTGGGTATGTGGTCTAGGGCACCAGCTTTGTTTTAACCCTTTCTCTCCTAGCTGGGTGACTTTGGACAAGTTGGTTCTCTTTGAATTTTAGTTTTTCCCGTCACAAAATAGATATATAAAAGTAAATGTGAGGGCAAGCAGCAATATTTCATAGTGCAATGGCCATAGTAACTGGCCATAGTATGTCTAACATAGTAACATTTTTCTCTTATTTAGCTCTACTTTCAATATTCTTGAATCACCATCACTATCATCATTATAATCAACATCACCACTATCATCACTATCATCATCAATACCATCATCATCTAATCAGTACATTCCACGCCCCATTTCCTTAGGACATTTTTAAATGACTTGCTTAATCAAATACTAAATTTTCCCTGTGTGACTGTGGTTTAATTTGTCATAGCACTCAGGTAATATATTTATTACAGTTTTTAGGAGGCAAGGGAGTAAGTTGCTGAAAATTAATTCTGACAAGTGTGGGCTCTGTGGTGGGAGAGGAAGGAAATTAGTTTTGGTTGGATGGACTTTTGGATATTTCACAGATCACTTTCTCTGTAACTCTTAGGTCTGCCCCTGAGATAAACTATGTCACTGAGCTCTCTCTTTTACCACAATGAAGGCAAAGGAGACATTCGTCTAGTAAGGTCATTTGTCTTTCTTCATCAATTGTAGGGTTATAGTGAAGAGAAGAGTCTTCATTTCAGTGTTTGTACTGCATAATCGGAGTGCCTGGAAGAGAACAACAGGAATGTTTGAGGGTGGAATTCTGAAGTATAAAAAGCACAGTTACTTACCTTTTGACATCTCATCTTTAACTCATTGTTGACATCTCAGATACATTTCTATGTACACAAGTGTGTTTCATCTTTGTAACCTGCAGCTACACTTTGAGTGTTTCTGAAGTAGAGAAATTACCAGTGTTCTGTCCAGAGACAAGCGCTAATTAAGAGCTCATAGGAAGATGAACATAAATGCCATGTGAACACTCCGACCCCTACAAGAGAAAGCTTTCTCTGAAGAGATGTTGGTTTGAAAATTCATAAGGGTAAAGGAACTCATTCTGAAATTTTTGCTTGGGGGCTCTCATTTAAAGCTCCACTCTGCAAAGAGGTATTCAGTATCATTGAATTTCTTACCAAGTCAACACAATTTTTAAAGTGGAAATGAGTATGTGGTGACATTTCTGATGTGGTATTAATTTTTTTATTTGCTTTTCTTTTTTGACTTTGGCTAAAAACACAGTCTTTTGTGCACATCATGGATTCTGAAAGGCCATTGAAGGCCAAATGAGAGACTCTTTAAGGTGTCTCAGAGGATCATTTAATACAAACACAGCACATGCCAACTCGCCTCTGGGCTGGGAAGGCACTGTGGCAAACCTACTCTTCCTACACACTAGCCCTGGAAGGATCTGGAAGGCACAACCTTGGCTGCTATATGAGGCATAATCCACTCATCCACTGAACAAATATTTGCTGAGTTTCTACTAGTGCCAAACCTATTCTAGGTGTTGATTATATAGCAAAAATAGGCAACAATCCTTACTGACATAAAATTTCCTTTCTCTCAGATTGGCTTACTATTATTATAATTTGTGATTTTATATGTGTGTGCATGTTATACTGTATATAAATGTATCTATATATTTTCTTAAATTTATATATAAAACTTAAATCCCCTAGATTTATATAAAAATAAAATAAAAATTTTTTATATAAATACTATAGAAGTAAAAATATATGATTATGTCTTTTTAGATTATATGTTTCAATAAAGTGTGGGGTGGGTTTCTTCAATTATCTTTGTACAAAGCCCACAGTTGCATCATTCATTCATTCACTACATACATGCCTTCTAAGTGCTTATTCTGAGTTAAGTGATAAAGATACTGTGAGGGGGATTCTCATAGAGAATATAATATAATTCAGTAAATATGAAAGCAGACATAGTGATACAGTGCTTTTTGTTGGCATTTAATTTTGGTTTAATGATGTACACATCTTAAGTCTTATATCTTGCTTGCTCATCCAGTAAGAGGAAGCCTAGGCCTCCTGCTTTTCAGAACTATTTCCCTGTAAGTTTCTCTGTTGCAACTGTTTTTTTCTCCCTACCCTCCGTCCCAGTTCTTTCCAGGGCCTCCCCTTCCTTTCTGAAGATCAGGAATAAAGTCTGTATACAGGCCATTCTTAGGACAACACAGAGTTGAAGAAAACACATTTTGTGAACACTTTCACACCCTGGTCCCACACCATTCACATCTGCCACTCTGGGAGCAGGAGGACCTCATATCTTCTAGCTACTTCCCTGCATCCTGTTCCACCAACTTCAGCTATGGCCTGGAAGTCTCATTCCTTTTTTATCCATGCTCATTCCAGGACAGAGATGCTGTAGTTTGAAAGTGGAATCTCTCTTTTAAATTTGGAGTTCATGCTAAGAGTGCTGTTCCAGGAAAAATGGGAGCAATTCCCTTAAAAGACAGAGCCAGCTTAAAGCCATGAAGGGACTAAAGAAATAGGTTCTATTCTCTCAAAGGACAGTAATACTCAAAGCTTCCATCTGGGAGAAGAAACTAAAAAAATATTGCCCCCAAACCCCTACCACTTATTTCATCTGGGGATAAAGAGAATAAGGGTTAAGCCTCTGGGTGAATTTTCTCTGCCAATGAGATTTGTCACTTCTCCTAGTGAAAACAGTGAAGCTTAAGTGCTACCAATGGTCAAATTCATATTGGGATGCTTCCCACTCTCTCTCTGGGACGTGAAGTATTCAAGAAGTCAGGGGAAGAGTTTTCCTATGGTCAGAAAATAAGCGGTAACCAGAGGATGAGGCAGGATATTTGACCAGCTGGATTTTTCACATTGCCCATTTTGAGAGTTTTGAAAGCTTTATAAGAATCAGAGCCAAAGATAGTAAGAGCTTCCAAGGAGTTGGAAATTGCAGCTTCAAGGGCTTGAAAGGCTTCTGCCTGGAAACCTCATTCCCCTTTTATTCAGGCCCATTCCAGGATGGAGATGCTGTAGTTTGAAAATAGAATCTCTATTAAATTTGGAGTTCGTGCTAAGAGTCTGCTGCTCCAGCAACAATGGGAGCAAGTCCCTCCTTCTATTTGAGACATGTTAGTCCAGAATGAACTAATGATGCCCTCTGAAGCCACATTCCACTTGTGGTTGGCCAACTCTGTACACGTAAAGTAATCTTTGGTGGCTTGTGAGTCTGTTGAAGCTGTCACAGGTTTGTAGATAATCACAGAGTTAAAACTATTTCTCACAGTAGTAAGGATAGGGATGACTTAACTAAAATGGCAACAACACCCTGGGTAACAGTACTGATTACAATGGTTATGTCTGTGGTTATGATTACCCTCCTTCCTTCTTGTGCTCCACAAGCCTCAGACCACAAATGGGGGTTGTGGACAGGGGAGAGAGTAAGGTTGTGGTAGCAGAAGTAAGTGATTTTATTTGCTTAGCTAAAATGTACTGAATTAGAGGCTATGGAATTATTTTGGACACTATTTAAGTGTAAATTTTATCCCAAAGACAGTAATCTCAAAACACTCACTTGAAACACAGTGTCTTTATGACCTAAAGCATTATAAATAGGAAAAATTACCTGAACATTTGGCTGCAATATGGTAATATTTCACTTCTATTCAATTGGCACTATTCTTAGTACTGGATATACCAAAATGAATAAGACATACACCATCTGTAACCACAGAATCTCGGAGGGAAAACAAGCAAGAAGACTACTAATGAAGAGGAGACATAGCATGCCATACAAACATCTAGCAGTTGGTTAGATCTTATTTGTGGGGGTGCTTTCCAAGTAAGCGATGTTTAATCTGGAAACTGAAGGTTGAAAGCCAGATGATAGAAGGCAGAGGAAGGAAAAAGAAGGTGGGGTATGTATGAAGATATGTGCAAAGACTTGGAGTAGAGAGACACTGGGATGGAAGTTTTAAGAACTGCACTCTGAATAGGCCTGATCCTAGAAAGCATGGTGGAATGTGATAGGAGATAATGTTTGAAAGGTAGCAAGCAAGCCCAGACCTGTAGGGCCTAGGAAGTTAGATGGATTTGGATGAAAGCCTAAAGGCAAATTGGAAGCCACTGAAGGGTTTAAAGCAGGGGAAGAAGATGATAGATTTGCATGAAAAATTAAGACTTTTGGCTGCATTTTGAAAGTGAATTGAAGGAGGAATTGTGGATATTGGAGGCAGGAGATTTCTGTCTTGCAGGTTAAATTTAAAAATGTTTGCATAGGGAAAATATGAAATGAACTAAGAAATTAAGAGATTAAAATGTGTATTTAATATTATGCTCTTTTTCAGCCCTATTTTTTGTTTCTTTGAATGAAACAGATCTATGACCGCTATGGAGACCTAGCCAATTGCATGCGTCAATCAACCAATACCAATGAAATACTAATAGTGTGAAAATCATAATGTAAAACATAGTGCTGGACACCATGAGAGATTTGAAGAAGGCTTGGTTCTTGCTCCCAAGACAATTAAGTAATGGAGATGCACAAGTATACTTAAATGTTCATCGATGATTCAATAGCACTATATCAATTATCTAAAAGTAAGGATGGAATCATAAGCCCACTAAAAAGATTAAAATAATTTTGTGAAAGATGCATGTCTTAGGACAGACTTTGAAGGATGCTGGGGAATAGACCAATGCATAAGAGTATATTGTAGGCCGGGATGAGTATGAACCGTGGGCATTGTGGTTGCATCTACATGTATGATTTCAATTTGTCTTGATTTTCAGGGAAAGTCAGTGGAACCTCAGACATATGGAAAAATCATATTTGCTTCTGATAAAGAATGAGGGAATAACAAATGTTCCTATCTTAATGAGTGATCACTTTTCTGCTGTACCAGCTGGAATTGGGGCAGAATAGGGGCATATGGATGGACTTGGCTAGAAGGGCATGTGAGGTTGACCTGGAAGAAGCCTGAGAAGGGCAGAGTGGACTGAGATGCCGCTTTAGGGGAGTGCAGTGGGCCTTTCATAACTAGACTGGTTACCCCATAAGTCAGGGTGCTGTAGATTTTGGAACATTACCTAGTCCGAAGGCAGTTTTAGAAATTCTGTATAGTAGAAAGGGGTATTCTAAGATCCACTCCCATTCCAAGAATTTCCAATTTATTGCATTTTACTACAGAAGTGGTTTGCTCTTATGTAAGGAGTTAATTGTTCTGGAGGGTCCATCTGGTTCTGAGTTACTCTCAAGTCTCAGGTTTAAGTTGCTACTTGATGGCCCCTTTCCACCCTTCTGGATAGGAGCTGAAGGGGAGGTTGAAGGACCCAAGGGCTGAAATTGTGGTCTTCAACATTAGCATCAGGTCTGGACCAGGCAGGCCAGAGAGAAGACAAGCAGGAGGGGAGGCTTCTGGGAGATACCTGTACCAGCCAGTTGACCTGGCTGAAGGTTGAATCCCTTTTCTCTCTGTGTTTTTTATATTTGGTGATCTGCTTTCATTTAAACAACTAGGATTCTGAGGATAGAAATCAGTCGAAAACTTTTGTTATTTGAATAGCCTTTCTATCTACAACATGCTCTTTTGGTGCCTCTTGCCAGGCTTGAAACTAGGTCCCTGAAATAGAGGAGATAAGATTCTGTGGTACCCATAGGTCTGACAATACTGAGTCCCAGGACCTGCTCACAGTGCACAGACCAGGCAAGGCTCTACTGGGGTTGCTAGGCATAGTGATGGGCAGCAAGAGCCAAGGAGCTGCCAACAGGAGGAAGAACAATGGGTTAGTGTGAGTGCTGCCTGCGGGGCCTATGGAGGTGACAGTCCACCCAGGCTGCGGAGGCGTGTTTGTCCAGGCAGGAAGCCACACAGGGACCCGGAGCCAGCTTCCCCTGGCACATCTCCTGATTGCACCTGCAGCAGAGCCTCTGGGGACCTTAAAGAAGGCAGGAGCTGTGGCTAGATGCCTCTGCCCCAGCCTACCTGGCCTTGTCAATTTCTTCTTTACTTCCTGGTTGTGGTTGAGAACTGCCCTCTCTGTTCCAGGAAGAATTCTCTACTATATTCAAACCACTTGGGGTTTTCCTTACTCACTTTATGGCCTCACTATTCAGGAGCCAATTCTTTTGAACCAGAGACACTAAGTTGTGATGAAGCTACTTTGAGGAAAAAAGACCTAATGGATGGGACACCATGTCTAGTGTTCATCTCTATATGTGGGCTAAATGTTTCTGTGAGTGTACTGGGGCTTATCCACTGTGTTAGAACTGTTGGGCGAACAAAAGTAGACCCATACCTTGGTGAGTAGGAGTAGTTTTATCACCATATGGCACCATTCCTGGTGTCAGTCATTTGGGTAGAAGTGTGCCTCTTAGTCCGGGGATGGAGCTGGGCACAAATGTCCAAGGAGGGTATTGGATTGGGGCCATGTGGATTAGAAATGAGGATGCAGTGGAGGTGAACCAGACATCTGGCATTAATGTTAACACCATTTATGGAAGAGGTAGGACCCACAGATCATGGGAATGAGCTGGTCTTTGTTGGCTTGTCTTTTTCCGCATTCTTGGTATTCTCTGGACCTGCTCCTGGTTTGGCTCTCTGGCTCAGTATTTAGTAAGACAATAGCCAACACTATGGGGTATGTATTGTTGCTAGGGTTTGTGGTATGTCTTTTCATGCTTTGTTTAGTTTTACCCTCACAGCAGCCTAGTGAGGAATTATTGTATCTGTATTTTATAGATGGGGAAATTGAGACCCAGAGTATTAAGTACTTCGTTCAAGGTTCAGTTTTAAGTATGAGAGCTGGGATTTGAATCCAGATCTGATTTCAGAAATCAAATTCCTAATTGCTTTTTACTGTGGCATCTTTTAATGTTATTCTGAGCATTACTAAGAAGAGGGGTTGAGTTCAAGTTCAATGAAGCTTTATGAAGGGTGGTAGAGCTCCCAGAGTAGCAGCATGAGATAGTACTTGAGGACAAGTCATGTACCATGGTCAGCCCTCCTTCCCTCCTAGCACATTTCCCTTCTTGGACACTAGTTTGGATTTAGTAACTGAGAAGACTTCCCTTATGGTTTCTCCCTGCAGCTTCTTGCCAGCTGTCTGCAAAGCTGGGAGTGACTAATAAGGAAATTCTTTTAGGAGTCTGATGGTGCATCCTACAGTTAGTACTAAAGTTGAAAATATCAAAATACAGTTGTTCTTCAGTATCCATGGAAGATTGGTTCTAGTGCCCCTGGGATACCATGATCCAATGAGTACTTGTGTCTTTTATATAAAATTGGTGTAGTATTTACATATAACCTACACACATCTTTCCATGTACTTACATCATCCCCAGATTACTTATAATACCTAACACAATGTAAATGGTATAAAGTTGTTATACTGTATTATTTATAAAATAACAAGAAAAAGTCTGTTCATATTCAATACAAACATATTTTTTTCAAATATTTTCAATTTGTGATTAGTTGAATTCACAGATTTTGGACCTGAGGCTAGGGACAAGGGTCCAACTGCGTACAGTTCTCTCAGTGGCCTGCATTCCAGGATCCACACTCAGCCTCTGCCTGGTTTCATCACGTATTTATCAGACATTCGTGGGGACTACTCCATAGCCAGCCAATGCTTCCATGTCAGGGTGTTGGTGGGCTGAATAGCAGGAGATGTTCAAATGTCTGTTATTTACTCCAATGTGGCTAATCAGTTTGAGCTGATATCACAACCACTAGCAGATGGGAGCATGTGGCTGTGCCTAGATTAGATTATATGATTCATTGGAATTTATACACTGTGATTTAGTAACTTGATTCCTTGAATCTAAGTAGTGAGAGTTCCATGATAACAGTAAACGTGAAGGAAGCCTAGGGGAGATTCAGAAAGCACCAGCCCACAGCAATATCTCCTCTAGCACTATTTGAATAAATTTTTGGCATGTATGTTTATTAATATAGAACACTGTATGGTATAATTTATCATGACTCTGTTGCATATTTTCATACATCTCTATGGTCTAGGCAGGTTTGCCTTTGGGGGCCAGGTTCAAGCCCACTCATAGGAATATGATAATAGCTATTCCTTTATAGGCTTACTATTTGCTAGGCACTATTCTACTGTGTTACACATATTAAGTGATCTAGTCCTTTCAATATTTTATAACACATGTGCCCAGAGGCGATAAAGGTTGATGGAGGCAGGATGACACCTGGCATTTGGCTTGTGGATCTGAGCTCTCAACTCTCAAGCTCCATTACTACTGCATAGGCTGGAATACCTGTTCTCCAAAAAGCTCAGAGCCAAACAGGAAGGGATGAAAGAGCCAGGCTGGACCTTGCTTTCTGGAAAGACAGCCAGATATTATAAAAGAAGACTTGGTTAAGGAAATGATTGTCAAATGTCATCCCAAGACCAGTAGTACCAATTTCACCTAAGAACTTGTTAGCAAAGCAAAGTCTTTGATCCATCTCAACCCTACCAAGTCAGAAACTCTGAGTGGTGATTCTGATACATGATAATTTTGGAAATCACTGGTAAAGGGAATCAAGAAGGTAGGTTCTGGGCCCATTTATGCCCTTGCCCTGCTGAGTGACCATGGACAGGTAATATTCTTTCTCTGATCCTGGTTTCCTCATCTTAAAGTTATGGACTCACTTCAGAGTCATTTATTTTTCAACATGCATTGAGTGCCAACCATGTGAGAGATTCTGAGAATACAAAGACAACACAATGAGAATCAGATGGCTTGGATGATCCTTGGCTATTAGTCTAGGTTTAACTCTAGTTAGTTCTTGCTGCAACAGTTGTTTGAAAAGTTCTACTTCTACTGTTCCTTTCTTCTAATTCCTATATATTTTTACATTGCTGCCAAGTCACTTTTTTAAAAAGTGTGATTCTGATCCTATTGCTTCTCACCTAAAAACCTCCAGTGGTTCCCTTTTGCCTGTGCTTTCCACATGGAACGCAATGAAGGACCAAGCTGCTTGGAAATGTCATAAACCTCAGACATAATTCTTCTCAGGACACATGGGCTGGTAGGGTAGTGAAAAAGAAAGAGCAGAAGTTCTAGATGCCACAGAGCCGGAATCCAGTGTCTGAAAGAAGAAAGGGTAGAATTCTTTGTGCAACACTTGGCAAAACTGTGTTTTACTTTGGGACTCATGTAACATTTCCCCCAGACAAACCTGGTTAAACTTCCTGCTTATATTTCAAAACCTATGAAAAATCAGAACAATGAAAAATAGGTGTGTTGACTCAAAACTCAAGATTCTCAACAACATGGGCTGTGGCAACATGGCTGCTGTGACAATGGTACCCATCATTGTTCTCTTCAGTGAGCCATGAATACGTTCCCTGGGGTTTGGCCACTGCTGCGAACTTCATTGGCTGGGGAATTCACTCTTCAACTTCAGGTGCAGCCACTGTTGTCATAGCTGTGTAATTAGCTGTTTCTTTCCTTGAAAAAGATTCCTTCAGCAATCAATGAATCGAGACTTTATTGAGCACATACTCTATTACTGTCGTATCAAATTTTCTGGGTAAAATGGAAACCCAAGATGTTTCCATAAGGAACTCACACTTGTACTAGAAGAGGCAGACTGCCAAATTTCTGCAATTTCTAGGACTTGGCATAATTTAATAGACTGGGCAATCCAAACAAGATGAGGTGGGTCTAGGACTACTTAGCAATCTTTCTAGAACTTTGCTTTGGAGAGTGTTAGACTGTGAAGTCCATACTATGGGTGCAAAATGACTGTCTTGTTTCAAGGAGATAAATTGTCTGACTTGCATCTGGACTGCCCAAGTGGGGTTGGAAGCTTTTGAAGAAAGAGGGAAAGCAAGGATTTGTAGAATTCTCTTAGATTTTTAGCTTTTGGTCTCACTCTAGTTAAACCCTCCAGAGGAATCTGTGGAAAGAGTGGTAAGCTCACCAGAGCCCTGGATCCTCCTTCAGTGATCTGACTGACTGAACCTGAGCCTCCCTGAGTTCAATTTCTACTTTATCATTATGAAGGCTGTGGCTGGCATTTGGTTGATATTTGTTAAATTTGTTGGATGCAGAGTATCTGGGTTTAATGCTATTAGTGCTTTTTATCCCTCAGGTGGGTTTTTAGGAATGCTTTTATGAATGTGCCTAAGGATTTTAATTTTGAGAAATACTTTCTGGTCTACCGCTCTTTTTGTTCTGGTGGGAAGATAGTCTATTTTCTATCTGTTCCTCACCTCCACTAGAATGCAAATTCTATGAAACTGAGGACCTTAGTTTTTGTTCACTGCTATGTCTTCAATACCCAGTGCAGTCTGGATGACAATAGGTTGCATTTAGAAACTATTTGCAGAATGAATGGATGAATGAATGGATGGATGAACAATTGACTGTTTGGGACTTAACATTCTTATGCAGAGATAGTGTGTTGTGGTGACTGAGAGCTGTGGAGTCAGATTGATTGCCTAGGTTAGATCTGTGGCTTTCTTCTTTAGCTAAGTTTCTTAACCTCATACTGTTTCCATATGTAAAATGAAGCTAATGCTTGAGAGCATTTTTATGAGGATTACATGGACCAATATGTGCAAAGTATCTAAAACAGTTCCTAAAATATAGGAAGCGCTCCAGAACCCTTAGCTCTACTGCCTTTGGAGGTGGAAGACACGTGACATTTCTGGAATTGTTCTGTCCTCCACCCTTTACTACCCCACCCTATTATATGACTGGGCCTATTTGTGGGATATATTACTTAAGGGAGTTTTAGTTATTTTTTAGAAAATATGACTCCTTCCAGTCAATTTACATTTATCTTCTGCTTATTACATTGACTACTTGGTATTTTTCTCACATACACTGGTAGACACTGGGATCAAATAAAATCATATTTATTATTAATAAAAATAATAATAATAACAACAATAATGACTACCATTTATAGTTTTTACCATAGTACACTTTGGTGGCCATGGAGTTGACTGGATGAGGAGATCATGAACACCCCAGTATTGATTGGATGTTAGTGTCTGGCTTTGCCTCTGTTTACAGACTAGGCTTAGCTTACTTTATTTACTAGTCTCACTCTGGTGTTACCATGACCAACAAAATACTTCATGTAAAGATCCTTCTTAATTAAATTAATTGCTCTATATTTGGAGGCATATTTCTTTTCCCTTTGATCTTATAAGATGTCTACAATTTTGAGTTGCCTTTCTCTTTTCTACCCTTTTTTCCTTTTTTTCTATGTCCTTTTTGTCTTCTCAATCTCTTGATTGATTGATTGATTGATTCATTCATTCTATCAAGTAAGTTACTTTCCCATCAAATTAGAGAAGGGGCAATTCAAGAAACAACAGTGCAGCTGCTGGCCCTGTAGCTCCACCCATGACCAAAAGTTGCCCAGGAGCATGGCACGAATGCAAATAGACTTGTCCTCACATGTTGAAGCCTTTGCCTTTTTGTAATAAACTCCTTTTGATTCACAAGGAAATGGACTTCAGCTTTATTGCTGTTCCTATTTCCATAGTGTCTGGGCAGAAATCATGAAATACAGCTGGTAAAAACCTGAGTCACTGGGTGGCCTGGTATTTCAGGAAGAGGCAGAGGAGGTTCCTTTGTTGCATATTCAGAAGGAAAAATGATTGACGAGCATTGCCCTTCATTGGATAAATTCACTTTACTTCACTCCTTAGGGGCTTCAGCTCAAGGGAGAACAGGGCCTTGGTCTGTGGTTGAACAGGCCAAAAGCATCACTGATATTTGCGTTTTGGGGAAGTTCTGTCTCCAGGGGCTTTTGAATGCTATTCAGAAAAGTAGTGAGGACAAGAGGCCTGAGAGGGAGAGTGGGTCACCAGATCAATATTCCATGGTACAACAGGAATAGAATTGGTTTTGAGGGCAGAGCATTTATGCTCCCAGGCTCCCTCCTGGAGAAATGATGATTGTGTGCTTAGCTAGACAAAAGAATGTTCCAGTCTGTGCTTAAACTGGAGGTTTTTGTTTTTCTCTTTAATCAGGGCATTCTAGGGGCATTCCGATGAAGCAGACTTAAAAGAGGATAGATGGGAAAGGAACTCATAAGAAGAAAGGAAGGGCTAGTTTTTGGTTGTCTAGGTTGGTGCTCCCTAAATATTAAATCAATGTTACCTGAAGTGCTTGTTTAAAAAAAAAAACCAACCCAAACCCCCAAAACCAACCAACAGAGTTGCAGACCACTTCAGACCTGCTGAATCAGGTTCTTTGGGGAATAAATATCTCTCCATAATAAGTATCCCATGTAATTTGAGGGGAAACCATTTTCTAGCAATTCTTGTGGGACTTTCCATTTTTTATGAAAAATTAGTTTTTTCATACCAGTAATAACTTGCTTAAACGCAGAGATTTCCTTACTTTAGTAGCCCTAATGTCTAGCACAATTCCTAGTGTGGAGTTTGTGCTTAATAAGTATTTGTAGAAATATCATGAAAGATATTTCTCAAGGTTTCCAAAAATTGTACAGGGAGTAGGGGTAAGGTACTGTTGGTGATATGGCAAAAAATGTCACATAACTAAAGCCCATTACTCAGTGGCATATGATGACAAACAATGAAAAAAAAAAAAAGAAGTAATTCTGCCTTGGAAGGACCACATGGTCGCTAGAATAGGAGAACTTTTTTTTTTTTTTTACAAAAGCTATTTCCCAAAGTTTGGTGGTAATAGTAGCATGAAAGGTAATAATCACAAGGCTTTCTTGACTATCTTCCAAGATAATTTATGGCAGTCCTGGACTATAATAATGAAAGCCACCTGGTTCTAGGTTTTCTCACCTACAAAATGTGACATAGACACCTGCTAGATGCCAATGTTGATGGGAGTTTGTCAGTGTGACTAGAGGCCATCTGTCTTGTGCCAAAGGGCATTCAAGAATGGCAGTGATGAGAGTTGGGCACTCTCCAGCTGGCCATAGGGCAGCCTGTTACATACCATAAAGCCCTAGCTTCTGAACACTGGCATCCATCCAGACCGCTTGGGTTGAACCAAACTCCACTTGATCAGATTTCTTTTTCATAATGCCTCACCATAACGTCTTTTTAAGCTGCAATAAAACTGAAAATCCCAATCATTAAGGCCATTTTTAGATAAGGAGCCACGATGCAGCTGTCAGCTATATTTACAGATGATGGCTGGGAACTTGAGAAGATGAGATGAGATTTGAATCCAGCTGCTTCTTTGGTAAGGATAGCAGAAATGACTCTTCTTGGAAAAGAAGAAATTGGCAAGATTTGAAGGGCTTTCTAGTACATATGAATTTTGAGAACAAAAATATCAAAGAGAATTCAGTATACAGTCTATTGATCTAAATCAAATGATAAAGTTAGTGTATAGAAAACCCTAGTTATTCCATTTAATAATTGCAACAATTGTTATTATTAATTTCAGTTTGGAGGAGGAGGATAGTACAGGTAGGAGAGCCTAAACAACTTACACCAGAATCCAGGGCTTGCAGTGCTGCTAGATTCCAAACTAGGCTCTCTGACTCTAAATAATCTCCTCACTATTCTCTGCTGCCTCCCATAAAGGGAAATTATGACAGAAGGATAAAAAGATATAGACTTGGTAGAGAAATGAGAAATGGAGTTAACTAACTCAGTCTGTAAAGGAAATGTGAAATTTCTTGTATGCAGCAATGGAGTTTGATATTTTATCTGTGGATTACCCATTTTACCTTGGAACCATTATTGTTCTAGCTGCAATTAAGCAATTTTTCTTTCAAATATTTAAAAATTTGAAATCACAGTACTTCTCTAAAGTAAATAGTGGTTCTTAACTTTGGGACTCTCACAAACTCTTTGGACTACCTCCCACAGGAAATGTTTACAGGTACAGTACATTGGCTTCATGGTCACTCTAAAATCACACTGGTCCTTCCATCTGCTCCCAACTCTAAGGTTGAGAAATCCTTCTTTTTCAGATCTGACTTTAAAAATTACCCATAATTTTTGGCCCTTATACAATCTTCACAGCCTAGGGATTGTTAAAGCTGTAGGGCATCAATTTTTCTATGCTCTAGTCCAGTGATGGTGAACCTTTTAGAGACCAGGTGTCCAAAGTGCAACCCAAAACCCATTTATTTGTCACAAAGTGCCAATACTGCAATTCAACCTGAATACTGAGGTTTCAGTTTAGAAAAAACAACTGCTACCTGATGCTTGGCTGTTAGGGCAACTTGCCTTGCATGCCAATAGAGAGGGGTCTGCATGCCTGCTGCGGCAAGCATGTTTTAGGTTTGCCACCATTGGTGTAATCTGTCCATATCTGCAGTGATGATAAATTACTTATTGAAAGGTCATATGAATTTCCTGTCTAACTAACACCAAATATCAGGCTACATGATGAAAACAATTTATGTTTTGTTTATTGCTATTTTTCTAAATCCTAAAATAGTATTTGGCATAATCACATGACCTAATTTATGTTTTTTTTTGGTGTCTGTTTAATATATGTGATTCTGAACAATGTAGGTAAAAATGTTTGGAAAGTAATCACATAATGTAATAGGACAATTTGTTTTTTTAAGGGAATTTGTTTATAATTTCTCTATTATATATAATAACATTGTAGATTTTTGGTATATACTTTATCAAGCTAAGGAAGTTTCCTTCCAGTCCTAATTTTTAAGAGTTATTTATCTGAAATTATAAACAGATGTTGGGCTTTATCAAATGTTTAGGCATTGATTGAGGTAATTTAGTAATTTTTTATTCACAACACATCAATATGGTAGATTACATTGATAGGTTTTCTTTTTTTTTTTTTTGAGACAATGTCTTGCTATGTAGTTCGGGCTGGCCTCAAACTCACTAGGTAGCCCAAGCTGACCTGGAACTCATGGCGATCCTTCTGCCTCAGCCTCCCAAGTGCTGGGATTACAGGCATGTACCACCACCCCTGGTGATAAGTTTTCTAGGAGTAGACTATTCTGGTGTTACTGGCACGACTCTTATGTATTATAATGTATTGTTATTATTATTTCTTAGTACGCTATTGAATTCTGCAAACTAATTTTTAGGAATTTTGAATTTATGTTTCCATATTAAATGACCTATAATTTTCTTATATTGACCTTATCCAGTTTTAGAACAAAAGTTAGATCAGTCTTTTTCTTGCAAACATCTTGTGTTTTCTTTCAAGTTATAACATCACATTATTGGATTTCTTTTTTTTTTTGGTACCGGGGACTGAGCTTGGGTCCTTGCGCTTGAGGGGCAGATGGTGGAACCACTAAGCTAAATCCCTGGCCCTGGACCTTTTAAAGTATTTAAATCAGTTTAGAAATCTGTGTCTTTTTAGTGGTAAGCTTACTCTTTTTATATTCATTATAATTACTGCATTATTACTGCACTATTATCACCTTATTTCTATTTTCTGTTCATTGTATTTAAAAAAAGTATACCCCTTTCTTGTTTTCCATAGGGAGATCCAGTTTTACTTAGCTGGTTTAAAAATAAAACAGTATATTTCTGTTTTTATAGGTAAACAAAAGTGGTGGTTGCCCCTTACTTCAAGTTTACACTTATGATTATTTTCTCCCATTGATTTTAAAAATTTATCTATAGATGTACAGGCTGATTATCCCTAATCTAAAAAGCCAAGATCCAAAAATGCTGCAAAATCATAAATGCTTTTGAGTGTGAAGTGACACCACAAGTAGAAAATTCCATACTTTACCTCATGGGACAGGTTGCAGTCAAAACATAATTACATTAAAATATTGTACAAAATCATTTTCAGCCTATGTATATAAAGTGTAGATGAAACATAAATAAATGACTTTAGACTTTGGGTCCCACCCCCAAGGTATCTCATATATATGCAAATATTCAAAAATGTCTGGGGACGGGGATTTAGCTCAGTGGTTCCACAGCCTGCCTCTCAAGCGCAAGGTCCTGAGTTTGATCTCTAGTACCAAAAAAAAAGTCTAAAATTGAAAATACTTCTGGTCCTAAACATTTCAGATAGGGGTGTCAACCTGTGTTTTCCTATTTATGTAACAAAAATAGTACAATTAAATTTCCTTTTGATTTCATCTGAAGTTACGTATCAAAAAATTAAGCACAATATAATGTAAATGATGTACTTTGGATTTGTGCAAGCCTGTTGATATGTTTAGATATTTTGTTCTGTGTTGTTATGGATGAATTTTTTTCTTTTTGTTTCTAGTTTTGTTATAATTCTTATAATTAACTTGACCTAGGTATTTGTTGATCTTTTGTTCGGGTATTTTTTTGCTACATCCTCCCAGGCAGCCCTCTTTTCATTTGAATACTTCCTCTAAAAGCAATTTTGATGTGAGGGCTTGGAGGTCTGAGGATATTTTTGTTATGCTACAATATTTGAATGACAGTTTGGCTAGATTTAAAATTACAGGTTCAATGGTTTTTTTTTCCTTCTGTACTTTAATAATATTTCTTCATTGTAATTTGCATCTAGTTTTGCTGTGCCAAAGTAAACTGTCATTATGGTTCTTGATCTTCAGTTGTTAATAATCTCTTTTTCCCAGTAAGATTTTAGAATTCCCTCATTGTGTTAGTTGTTTTAAAACTTTATTATAATGTATCTAGGTGTTAGTTTTTCCTTGCCTCTATCATTTGACTGTCTCTGCTAATGGATAAAATTTGACTCATCAGAGCCCCTCTGGATCTCTTCTTTTCCCAGAGGACAGGGATTTGCTCCAGAGGATATAAACTTCTGCTGATCTGCTCCAGGCTTTAATCATAGTGATGCTATATTAGTATAAATAATCACACTGGCTCTCACTCATTCCAATTTAATGAATATCTATAGTATATTATAATTACACTAATAAATAGGAATCTAGGTCTTGTCATATGAATTTGGGTCTGATACCTACACCATAACCTAAGAGCTCTGTGAAATTAGGCAAATTAAATTTCCTAAGAATTTGTTTCTTGGAACAATACAGATAGATGTTTCCACATGGAATTGTTGTGTGCAGACTAGATCAGAGAATGTATTTAAGGCTGAACATGGAGCATGGTGGATTGTAAGTAGTTAATATTATTACTTCATGGAAATCATTGTACTAAGCCTGTGAGGAGAAACAAAGGTGAATAAGAAAAATTGATTTCATAGATTTGGAAAGAATAAGATAACAAAAATGTGAGTGACGTGAGAGAGGAAAATTGATTCTTCATTCTATAAACATGGAAACCAAGACTAGAAGAGTTATGTGACTGGTTTAAGGGGATCAAACGAGTGAATGGCAGAGGCTAGATGGGGTCCTGTGTCACCTGGGATTGAGCCAGGCTGGATGAATGTGTCACTGTTTCTAGTGGAACCTTCTCAGGGAGGTGCAAGGCCTATGGCATGGCTGCCTTCCAGGCCAGGCCATGGTGTGCAGCCTCCACAGCACAGATCCTTCATTGTCCGAAGTTCATAGGCTTTTGAGTGATAGCTTTTAAGTCAGCCAGAAGAGAGCCTTCTATGTCTTCTAAGTGAGCTGTTTATGTGACCAAAATTTCTCCTCAAGACCTGCCCTCAAATTAACAACCTGTGAGAAACTGTAATTCATAATTTCACTAGGTGACTTTTACTGGGGTCAGTATGTTCCAGGTCCTCTGTGAAGTGCTGCAGGGATGAAGAGGAAACCTCTTTGAGGGAGCTATAGAGTCAGGCAACAGTCTGCCATCATTTAATGAATAAAGTGCTCCAAAGGTGGAGAAAAGACAGATTGGATATTGTCTGGTACAGGAAGTTTGGTGAGGCAGAAAATTTTTCACCAAAAAAGGTAAGATTTGAGCTAGGTCTTGAAAAATGGAGGTGATTTTTAGATGGAGAAATGGGGAGATTTCCCAGAATGATAGGACAACAGGGTCAAAGTAGGAAATTGCCAGGATGTTCAGTAATGCCTAGAAGATACTGGCAGTCAGTGGTAGGAAGGCAGTAGAAGATGTGCTGGAGGGGATGGCAAAGACTCAATTGCAAGAAGCTTTTTTGACCTCTAGCTAGTGGTCTATGAGAAGGAAAAAGGGAGAAAATTTTCAAGCTGGAGATTGCAGAATGAGATCCAGGATGTGCAAGATTGCTCCAAGACAGTATGGAGGGCAGAGCAAGAAGGCCCCAGACCTGCCCAAGGGAGCTCTGGCGTAGTGGTCTTGACCCCAAACTGATTGGGTCACAGGAGCCTGAGTGAATGTGCTTTACACATAGGCAGAAGGAGACCTTAGCCTCATCCTCCACCCCTAAATACTATAGGTGGTGAACCCATTACTCTTCTTATGAGAAGCTTCCTGCTAATCAGGTGGGGTTACAATGAGAAAGTGCCCTTTGAAAAAGAAGCTTTTTTTTTTGGTAGCGGGAATCGAACTTGGGTCTTTGCGCTTGTGCAGTGGGCGACGAAACCACTGAGCTAAATCCCCGGCCCTAGAAGCTTTTTTTTTTTGAGGAGGCTGTGTGTCTTCTCCTTTCTTCCCTGAGGGAGTTGGCCTCTTTTTCTGTGGGCTTATCATCAGAACCAGTGTCTCCCATATTTAAGTAAAAGTAAGCCTTGCCATTTTTGGTGGAAACTGGGGCAAAGGGTGGGGCCACTGAATTTCAAAGTGGAATAAACAGAAAAGCAATATTAAAAGAATGAGGAGGCTGTTTAGTGAGGCTTGAAAGGAGGACAGGTGTTTCCTCCCATGTTGAGAATCAGTGACCCCTGGGAATTGCATTTCCGTTGAACAGGCGCTCAAGGCGGGCTAAGTCCTGCCAGTGTCCTGCTGGTACAGAACCTGAATGAGCACCAGAGAAAACCTAGCATTTTCAAGAGGGTCTTTTGGGTTCCTCATTGTGAGAGGAGGGCCAAGACATAACATAATATAGTACTCACACTTGTTTCCACCCACAAACACCCTCGCCCTCACACACAGCACATCACTCTGTGTCTGCGTGCAAACGGCCATGGCCTTCTTGCTGTGCTGTGTGGTTGTCAGTCTCAGTTGGCTGGCTCTGTGTGTGAAGCACTCTGCAGCCAGTGGCACTCAGAGGATGCACACAGTGGGGTGACAGGCAGTGCTGCTGTAGAAAAAGTGCACCCGTGCCTGAGGTGGGAGGATGTGATGACGCACCTCTACGCAGTGAGAACTCAGGCCTTTAAAAAGCTGAGGAAACAGCCTTAGAGCAAGCAGTGGTTCCACTGGAGGAAAGCACACCCAGGTCTCATATTAAAGAAGCCAAACTGTCTGCTTCAAAGAGAAAAGGCAACATCCTGTCACAGGCCATGCTCTGGCAAAAACGTAAGTGCTTTGACTGTAACTGTCAGAGCTAAGTAAGCACAGACAGGGGCTGGGAGGTCACCGGGTGGCCTGGAACTGGCAATGAGGCCATAGGGCCTGGGCTCCAAGCCTGGGGAGTGGGGAGGAGTGAGGTGGGTGAGATATAGAGCCTGGTGGAGAAACCAACCTGTCAGAAATGATGCTGATTTTCCAGGCTGGAGAGAAATGAATTAATGTCCCAAGGAGAGACAGCTCATCATATCTCCACTTCTGTGCATGAATCACTGTGGTGAAGAAAGGGGAGTTTATGATTCATCAAATAAAAGCCAGATGTGATATGGGTTTGGGACTAGGAGGGGAAAGCAGAGCAGCTCTTTATTCAAGGAGTTTTGTTTTTATAGCTAACTACTCTTCAGCCTGTTGTTCAATTCCATAGGCCTGTTTCTAGTAGAGTTACTTTGCTTTCTGCTAAAGGTGATTTGTTTCTGTGAGTGTGTTGAGATGAGGTGGAACTGGGGTTTTATGAAGGCTGTTTTACCTGCTTCACTCTCTTTCCTGTGGTTCTTTTTCCCATTCTGTGGCAAGGCTGGTATGTTCCATGGCAAAGGGGCAATAGGTTTATCTTTGACCTTGATTTTTATCCCTGAAGTTGGATGGAACAACTGTGAACTTTATTTTCCATTATGCAGACTGAAAAGAAACTTGTGTTATTAATAATTGAAGTCATACAGAGATTATCTACAACATTCCTTGCATGAAGTAAATGAAGTCAACCCAACAGTCTCATGAGAGTTGAACTTTACTGGGACTCAGTTCTATACTTCCTCAAGCAACATGTATTACCAAAAAACTGCTCTACCTTCCTGTTAAAGGTGCTTAGTTCTTTAAAATGCCTTTTAATTAATGCAAGTATACTCTACCTCAAGCAAACATAAGAAAATCTAGATTTACAGAAAAATATGATAGGGAGTGTTTATTTCACAAGAAGCTATTCTACTGAATCTTTTAAAGTTTTGATAATATAAATTTATTAATTAAAATGTGACTTACAGTCACATTATCATTGTTTCCTTGTCTCTTGTGTAAATTTTCCGGAATTGAGCTTGTTATTGTATGATACAGAGGAGTGATTTCAAAATTTCTCAGATTGTGAAGTCCCATCATTAATATCAGTGAGATACATATTTTTAAATAAAAGAAATGTACTTTAATTTTGATTTGAGACTTTTGGACCCCTTCCAAGAAAATTAGGAATATTCTAGATTGGACTGTGTGCAACTACTACTACAAGAAGGATGATGAAAGACCCTATGCTTCTAGAAATAACAGCAGCCAACACCATTGGGAGTGCGACATGCATGAGGGCAGGTAGGCTTTTATGTCTTAAAGACATTTACGGGCTTCTAAGCATCCATGTAGCCTCTCACTTAGAGCTGAATCATTTGAATTTTGTGTGAGCCCCCCTTTTTCAGTTTGTATATTTTTCATATTTAAAATGGGAGTAAGAATACCTTTTCTGCAGAGCTATCCCTACCTTACTATGGTGACTATGATGCCACCAAAATGATGCTAACTGCTGTAGTTCTGCATCAGCATCTGAGATGCAGTTCACATCCTTGCATACCATATTTTTTCTTCTTGGTTATGCTACACTACATTTTTCCCCTCTAATGCTTCCTAAGAGATGAACAGTTTGTTTTTTAAAAAAAGAACTGCTGGAGAGCCCACTTCCTGCTCAAGCTGAGCCAAAACTACATCATAAGAGAGATCACATGTAAACTCATCAATGGGATAATTGGGGTGAATGTTTTTATATGTTTACGTGAACTCAAATAAAACTCTTTAATTGTCATAATGCACCTATTCTCTCACTCTGGACCCAATTGTGTGGTACTCACGGCATGTGGGTGACTAAACCCTGTGAGAAAATCAGTAAAAACAGGGTGGCATCATCAGCCCACATAGAATCACCCAGTGGAAGGGACGAGTTTGAAATCAGACACCAAGAGTGCTGAAAAAGCACTTTCTTTTTTCAGAAAACACCCTCAAGCCATGAGCTGAAATGACTGTACCCTGGGTTCTGGAAAGGGTTAAGAAAACATTTACTTTAAATTTTTGTCTCCTTCATACTGTGTCCCTTGTTTGTGGGCTAAATGTGCATGTGGGCTTTGGTTAAGATCAGAAATAGCTTGATAAAGCTCAGAACTGCTGGCACAGAGAAGTGGAAATCTTCAGGCCCTAACCATGAATTTGAGATTTGCTTGACTAACCAGTTGGATAAAGAAGTTGCTCTACCTGCAGGTTCTTTCCCTGGTTCTGCACTTGGTCCTTTCTGTCCTGTATAGATGAGAACTAACACCTGGCCCCAGCTACTTACTAGAACAATAGAAACAGCATGAGTATTGATGTGAGACAGGACTGAATTGTACAGTTAGCTCTGCAACTGAGTTAGGAGAATGTAGATAAAGTGATATCAAGTTCCCTGATTAGTAGTGACAGTGGTTAGTTACTGTCTTCTCTCCTGACAGCTCCCTTAAGTCCATCTTGAGCCATCAAGATTATGCCAAATTATGGGCCAGGGTTTTAGCTCAGTGGTTCCGCCATCTGCCTCACAAGATTATGCCAAATTCTTTCCTGTATATTTTCTCCACTTTGATTAGGATAGTTTAAAAACCCCAATCAAAATATTCTTGGGAGATAGGATCTAGCAAGATTTTCCAGTTGTCTAAAACAAGGGTCTGCAAATATGGCCTGTTTTTGTAAATAAAGTTTTATTGGAACACAGCCATGTCTGTTCATTTGCATATGTTATAAGGCTACCATATGCTAGTACAATGGCAGAGTTGAGTAGCTGTGACAGAGACTGTATGGTACATGACACACAAAGACTGAAATAATTATTATCTAGCTGGTTATAGAAAGAGTTTGACATCCTATGGCCTTAGGTGAACTGATTGGTGTATAGATATTTGTTTCTTTAGGGTGTTTAGGCCCCTGGGCTCCCACAGTGTTATCAGCAATGGAAGATAAGCTTGTAGTCAAGTTGTTAAATAATTTGATGTCCAAAATTGATTTGATTGAACCTCTTCCTGAAAAGTGATGGAACTATGTATAATACATTTGACACCACTTGTTAGAAAGGGAATGTATCAGACAGCTTCATTTTATTGCTGTTGTTTGTGTTAGGGAAAGATCTTTGTGATAAGGAGAAGCAGGCTTGACTGAGTTTCTTTGAATTGGCTGGTTATCTCATGTCCTATAGACTTGGCCTTGGCTTGTTTTCACTATTTATAATGCCCAAGGAGGCCCCTTAGGAGCAGGAAATAGTTACTTTCAAGTTATTATGGCATAGATATACTTTGCTTTCAGACAACTTGAATAGAGCAGATGTTTAGCAAACAAATAATTAAGAGTTTCAAACTTCTCATTAACAAAGAACTCTGCTTTTAGGATTTACTACAGGAGTCCACTAAATAGGCAAATTATTTTTAAGAGGAAAGGGAAAGAAAATGTGTAATGTACATATAATTTTTGGAAACTTAAAATTTCCTGCATAAATTCAGATATAGTTACAACAAAAAGTAATTTAAAATCTGTGGACAACCTCTAATATTTCTTAACCTTTGCCTATCTAATGAGTCTAGTAAACACGTTTACTTTTTAACAAGTATATTTGTTAATTCAGTGGTTCTTGCTGTTAAGGAGAATTAGAAGCCAGAGAAGAGACACAAATTCACAGGCACTTTCTGCAGGTGAAATAGGGGACACACACTCACCACGCAGGCAAATTTAACTGGAAAAATGCAGATGGTTTCATGATGGATATTTTACATCCTTCACCTTATTTTTACTAAAGGAAAATGCCAAATTTGTCCCCCTCTACATCCAAAATGTTACTAAGTCAGAAGTTTCTAGGGCCGGGCATTTAGCTTAGTGGTTCCACTGCCTGCCTCGCAAGCTCAAGGACCCAAGTTTGATCCCCAGTACCAAAAAAAAAAAGAAGTTTTCAAAGCTCTCCTCCAATTCACACCTGCAAACTTATTCTTTTGTGAGGAACAAAAAAGAATCAAGGTTGTCTGTATTTGTTCACTATATGCATGTTCATTTTATTCATTCAAGAAGTCCTTTAAATGTTTTCGTTTAACTTTCCCATTGAAGAATAAGTGTATCAGGTATTTTCCCCTCTGACTTCCTCCTAAAGTAGTTTATTTTCTGATTAAATAAAGATGTCCACTGATTTACCCTTCTAAGCCAAACAAATCAAAGTTGGCTGATTGACTTTGACCATCAGCGTAATTTCACCTTTATGAAATGCTTAGTAACACTCAAGTTGTCTCATTTTTGAAAAACAGTGGCTTGACAAGAGTGAGGCTATGTTGGATGGGTGCTTCTCTTAAATCTTCTTGTCCTGGCTGGGTGATAATATGTTCAAGAATTATTCTTCCAGGTAGGAGACAGGGATTCTATTTTAAAATTCACAGATAATCAAATATGGGGCCTTTGGCAAAACTTTGAGACTTACAGGAAATTGAAGATGTATTTTCTTGGCTAAGAACAAGGAGACTGAACTTGACTGAAGTTCTCTTCCAGCTCTAATTGTTGAGTTTTTTTTTTTAATATGGTCATTAAAAATGATATACATTTTAACCTAAGTGTTCTTAGTTTAATAAAAGAGTTTCTTGCATCTGATTAGAACAGTCCATTTCAACCTTGGCAACACACTGGAATGCTCTGGAGAGGTATAAGAACCACTGTTGCTGGGTCACAACCCAGAGCTTCTAGTTAATTGCTGTGGGGATTGGGAATTTTCAAATGCTTCCCTGAGTGATTCTAATGCACAATCAAGGTTAAGAACTGCTGACATGGAGGTTGAAATCAATGGCTTCTCTTCCACCTTTGGGCTTTACTATGAGTGGAACATGTTCAGTCCTTTTATTAGTGATAAATAGCAGCTGCATGGTACTGAGTACTTATTTAGTACCATGCAGCAAACCAAAGGTTCTGTTGAATCAGCTCAGATTTCAATTGGTTGCTAGCAGAGACCTGAAATAATAGAAATTTAAATAAGGCAGTAATGTATATTCTGTCATGTGAAAGTTCACAGTAAAATTCAGGATTGTTCAGGATTGTGTAGAGTCTACATTGTACCAGTAATCTTCCAGGAATTTTCTTCATAGTTGTCATTGTTAACTCTAGCTATCACTTCTGTTACTTTATCGTGTTTTCAAGCAAGAAAGATGAAAGGGAGAAGCAAAGAAAATTATGCCTCTTCTCTCCAACACACAACTTCTGGCATCTAATGGCTGCTCCCATCTACATGGGAGACCAACGTAATTGTTGGCTGGGAACATTGCCACTTTCCACAATATAGGGGTTGTTAGGCAGGAGAAGGCAGATGTTGGGTGTGACAACCACCAGTCTTTGCCGTGCTTTGTATGCAATATTTCATTTAATCCTCATAAAAAGTCAACAGCATAGGTTCACTTCTAAGCTCTTTTTCATACATGAGGAAACTGAAGCTTAAAGATTATGTTAGTAACTCACCCACATGGTGGAATTCATTTGACCCAGACCTCAGATATTGACTTGCTAAGTTGTCCTGTTTTCCTGCTGCAGAGCCTGACTGTCACAGGTTTTAGTAGGTACTCTTGGTAAAAGCCTAGGATTTTTTATGTTAGGTAATGACCAGTGGCAAAATGAAGCACTCTGGCCCATAGAGGGCTGTTCAGACCTTAAAATTCACTTGGATGAGTTTAGCTTATGTTTCATTGATTAAAATAAGATATTTGCTTGCTGATTTGCTTGCTGATACCTCCGCTGGGCCCTTTGCAAACATCTTGGCCAAAAGAAGGCTCAAAGAGGGACCTAGAGTTTGCCCCAAATGATCTAGCTCATCTGTTTTCTGGGAAGCACTAATGGAAGGTGCTGTGTAGCAGTTTGTGCTGGAATTGAGGCTTCTGCCTCCTTAGCACTTCCTTCAGCACTTTTGAGACATGGGAAGAGGTAACTCTTCTCATCTCTTTGCGTGTGTGTATGTTTGTGTTTGTATGTACACATGCAGAACAAGATTTAGAGACTAGGGTTTTATTTTGAGTCAGGGACATCTCTGTTCTTTGCTTTTAGCAGTTTAGAAGTTATCCTTCTTTGGCACAGAGATCTGAATTTGAGTCCTAGATTTGTCCCTTGCTGACTGTGTGATGCTGGCAAGGCCTTTTGTTTCTTTCTGTTGCAGTCTCCTTATGCTTTCACCAAGGGTATACTTCTTCCTTCATAGGTTGTGGTAGGTGTTTACTACTGTGAGTGGCATTAAGTAAATACCCAGTAGATAGTAGTTACCATTATTGCCTTCCCATTGTCTCTCACTCTACCTCTGAGGACAAAGGTTATGCAGGCTAATTATAGATTACAATCTGTAAGGCTTCTGAGTTTGCATTTCTTGTGAAATGGTAAGGCACAAATTCTTAATCTTGTAATTGACAATGGGATTGTGAGCAGGGTAATGCTGATGGGTAAGCCCACCATTCTTTGACCACCTTGGCTGTGATTTCCCTGAAACCCTTGTAAGGTAGGATGCAGCAAGGGTTGTATTGACTGGAAAATTTGTATTTGTTTTTTAAATTCACAGGTTTGGTGTGTGTTTATAAACTAGTTATGAGGAGAATGACTCTTGAAATATGCATTAATAGCACTAATGATACCGAAAACCGAAACAACAATGTGCTGCCTCCTTTTCTTAGTAATGGTTTCAATAGTAGCACTTTCTGGGAAGAGCTGGTAGCCAAAGAATTATAAATGAGACTCATTCTCAGACCAGGTGTTGGGACCAAAAAAACTTTGACCACCTTTAATAAAAACTGAATAACTTTTAATCCACTAGAAAGAGACATCAATTTAACTGGCAGAGAGGAAACGAATAAAGATTGTGAAAGTCTTCTAAGACTGAGAAATGTTGAGGAGATGGGAAAAAAAAGGGAAGAAGAAGAAAGGCAAAAAGAGTTGAAAATAGAAGCAAATCTTAATGTTGGATGAAAGTCACATCAACAGAAAAGGGTATAGAAGAAAATCAATCATCTACTCATCATCCCTTGAATGCCTGTAGCTATATGTATCCACCTAGGAGAATTATTTCTAGCTAGAGAAATCAACCAATGAAATTAATTATCTTAGACAGAATGGAGAGAAAGATGGATTCAGGGAAGATGTCATGGAACATAGGGCATTTAATATAGGTCCTGAAGAATGGATGGCAATCAGGTGTGCTGGTTAGGTATTGGGCACACAGATTCATCTTAGCATTGGGAAGAAAATCCTAGGATATCTAGGCTCATATATACAAATTTTTTCATAATCCTTTTTATTCAAACCAAATATACTGCAGAACCTCAATACAAAAATAAAAAAATGGAGCAGTTTTAGGAGGATATACAGAACTCAGGTTGCTGAGTAACTTTTCCTGCCTCCTTCCCTTTGTTGCTTCCTACAGGAACCATAACTACATCTAGTGTTCTTCAGACAATAGTTTCCCATCTTGACCTGATCAGCCTTTTTTTCATCAAGATCTCTGATAGCTGGTCACAGATCCTTGGTTTACAGAATGAGTTGCTGTGAAGCATGTTGTATTGGTCTTCCTGAAGTTTTGAAACCATGAAGGTCATGTTTTCAATCTCTGTGAATAAGGAGAGGGCAAATTCCTCACAAATTGATTTCATGCCATCTTTCAAACTTGATATTCTTCTTCTCAACTCTTCTTCTCCAGTGTCCTTTATAAGGGAATTTCCCTACATGAGGAGGGTCATTGGTTAGTAAATCTGAGAATTACCCTAAAAAGCTCATCTTGACTGGCAGTTATGCACTCATCACGGGTTCATGTTCAGGATTACTTTCACTCATGTAGACTATGGCCCAGGCCACCATGATTCTTGGAACTTGGGCATTTGGATTTGACCTCAAATGTGCAATTTCTGCTGGGTCTGAAGAGTCCTGCAAGGGAGTCATTCTTACTGGGGGGGGAGGAGGGGGTTCTCAGGAAAAGTTTATTTCTTTCATAAGATTCTCTTTGGTTTTAAAAATCCAAAATTAGATATTGCTTAAATCAAAGAACAAACAACCATATTTCCAGCTGCCTCCTCCAGCTGCCTAACCACAGATTTTTCCTGTTGTAGATCAGATTGGTAATTCTAGATTAAGGCCTTTACAGTGTTTAACCCTGCAGAGGCTGCAGGTCAGGTGTTAACTCTTAACAGTATATAGGAAGTTTGTTAGTAGCTCTCAGATCAGCTGTGATCTCCAAAATATTAATAAGAAAAGATGTCTCCATCTCCTCTGCTCCATCCTTCCCTGTGGTGCTGCCTTGTTATAGAATTTAGGCACCTGGGGTGGGCAGGCTTTCTTGTTCACTGCTTGACATGGGACTGTTGGTCTTGTGCTCTCAAGTCAGGCCCTTTCTCTCCACATTTGATGCCTGCTGCTCCCAATACCACTGAGGTAATGCCCAATATCAGCCAGAATCTACCTAGCTCTAGTGACAGAGTGTCAAGTCTGTGTCTAGTGACATAGTGACAAAACTCCCATCTCTGAGCACTATATTTAAGTGCTCTATGCCAAGCCTTGTACATGGTCATCTATCCAGGTGTGATATGTGCTTTAGGTTTCCAGCTTGTTTGAAGGAATATCTACAATGGAACCTCAGCCGTGGCCTTTTTAGATATTCTCCTTATGGGGGTCACACCTGAGGCCAGGACAAGGTCGTGCTATCTTACTTGTCTATCACCTAATTGCTGCTATTCAAAAATATCCTAGGTGTTTATTCTTGGAGGAATGCTTTTGAAAATTTCAAACTGGCCACAAGCCTACTCGTCTGGTGGTTTCTGAAGAAGGAGGTCTGTTCAGCTCTTAGTATTTTTACAAAAAGCCAATGCCAAGGTTTGGGTATCTCCTATTTAGGATTTCTGTCTACAAGTGGGGTCTTCGACTAGTACCTTTGTAGCGTCATTGGCCTACTTGTCTCCTAGGTCAGATTGTCCTTGGGGACATTGGGTTCATTTACTGAACGACACTTCCAGGAGCATGACAGGTTGAGACAGGCCTTGCAGGTAGCAGAAGGCCCTAGGTATGGTGACGACAGACATTCACTAACAGGGTGTAGCAAAATGGGAGTTATTTAGAGTCACTGCACTAAGGATAACTGTCAAGAGATGGGTCATGGATTATTGGCTGAGATTAATAGATAAATAGCTATTTATTGAGCACCTATTATTCAGGTGTTTAATGTTTAACTGTGTCAATCTCATAAATCCTAATAACCCTTTGAGGTGGATATTATTATTCTCATTTTACAGGTGGAGAAACTGAGGCATATATATATGTTAAGTGGTTCGCTAAGGGTCACACAGGTGATAATGCAATAGGATTTCAAAATTAGGTCTGTGTGGGTCCCAAACTATACCACACTGCTGTTCAATGCAAGGATTTTGGGTCCTGCTTCCCCTTCCAGTAGAAATAGATCCCTTAGAAGGAGGTAGGTTATGATTTCATCAAAGGTAGCTCTACTCTGGCTCAAGAAGAGCCAGTGCTGTGGCTCACTGAAAATTTAAATCCCTGGCAGTTACACTTGAGGCACAGTAGAAAAACCTCTGTAGGCAGGTGATTTCCATCTTAGAATCTGAGTTTCCTGGACTGCTCTTCTGGTGGGCTAATCAGACAGGGTAAGACTAGCTTGTGAAACATCCTGAGGATTCATCCAGGGCCTGCCACTTTCAATGTTTTGGATAAGGCTTGTTCCTGGTGTGGCTTGAGCCTCTGACCCCAGTCTCTCTGCATTGGAGAGAGAACAGTCATACCTCTTTTCCCTATTCTTTTATACAGACCCTATATGACAGGGACCCTCAGCTTGTTGCTCATTCAAGTCTTAACGAATCAGGTGGAGGCGGAAACCAGCCCTCAAAGCCCAAACTACTTCAATTCTGAAGCAGACAGACCTCTGTCACAGATTATAATTCTAGATTTGCTTATGTGATTACTTGATTTAAGTCTGTATATCCCACAAGAGCAAACTGTAAGCTCCCTTAGGGCAGGGGCCTGGTCTGCTCTGCTCAGCAAGTACTTGGTCAGTGAGTGCTCTGCCAGAGGTCCCTTGGTCTTGACCCCTACCTTGTGACATGGTATATCTGAGATGGGAACCCTTTCTGCTCCAGTGACCCTAGTTTCTGTAAAAGGCAAGCAGATGCAGCTGGTTTCTCAGGTGGACTTATTTGCTGTCATTTCAGTCAAAAAATACCAAAAATAAATCCTTGCGGGGAATTGTTTGAGTCTCTCACTTCTCATCACTCCTCATGTGAGCAGACTGCTGGCAAGTTTCTTGTGGACTGCTTTTCCTCTCTCAGCTGGGAAATAAACATTTCTTGGGGAATTGGAAAGCAAGGGAGACAGGGTCAGAGTGATCCAAGCTCAGACTCCAACTGCAGGACTCAGTGTTAGGACTGACCCATGGGCCATTTGATGACTGACCTCCAGTGTCACCCAGAAAAATAAATGGGACTTGCTCAGTCAGGAAGAAGGGATAAATGGACTATGCTTAAAAGGAGAGGTCTTGGGTTTGGCTAATGACACTGTTACTGATAAGTCTAGTCCTTGGACAGGTCACTGAGCATCTCTGAGCATCACTTTCCTTATCAGTAACAGAAGGGAGGGAGAGCAGAATACCTCCCCTATTTAAGAAGGTGTGGTGGGGCTTCACATGAAATCATTTGTGTCAAAGGCTTGGTGAGTCACAGAACATCATGCAAATGTGAGAGTGGTTATTTTGGAGTTCCTGGGAGTTAAGACTGACCAAGAAACACATGGACCTTTGTCATACATTCATTCAACATACCTAGGTCTACATAAAGAAGAGGTGGATTCAACAACCTTCTTCCTGCTTGTTCTGCATGAGGTTTGGAGGCAGAGTGGGACAGGCAGTGTTCAAGGTGTGGCGAGTGCCTCTGGAAAGGATTCCCGAGTAGTGGTGAGGAAAGAGTCAGAGCACCACTGCCACACAGAAGGATCTTTCACTTGAGGCCCTGCCTGAGCTCATGGGCAGGGTATCCAGAATGTTTGGAACATTCCAGGCAATCCCAAAGTATTGCAGTAGGAATAGGTCCGACAGGAACTTGGTGGGTCAGGGTGGGCTGTGGGTCCTTGGCCTCTCTACTTTTACCTCATAAACTTGAGAAAAATCCCTGGGGGATCACCCTAGGTGTCAATTCTCTGCTGGCTACTGCTTCTTTTAAACAGTGATCACTCAGCACCTAGACCTGTTTGGTTGGGGCTCTGTAGTTCTAAGGCTGGAAAACCTTTGAAACTACCCCATTGTACTAGGGAAACTTCCTGGCTCCTCTTTGTGAGGAAGTCCTTACAAGGTCCTCTCTAGGTCTTTCTTATCTTCCCAGGTCTGGGGAACTTTTAAGTGACTGTGGCCTCCTTTAGCTTCTCGAAGTGGCCCTAACTGTGGTTGGTGAATGAACCCTGCGAGCCTCGTGGGAAGCAGTGTGTCTCTTAGATTGGGAGGCTGGAGAGGAGAAAGATCACTGACTCTCCCCTTCTCTGATTAGACCAGTTTTGACATCTCCTGATAGAGAAAACCCAGTCTACTGATCACAACATTGCTATTTAGTCCTTGGCTGCCCCAGCAGCCTGACAAGCAACATCAAATCCTAATTTGGTCCAGTTTCTATTTTTTATTATATCTTCTGACAACTTCTTCAAAGCCATGACCCTCCCCCATCTGCCCTGCCCCCACTATCCATCTTTTTCTTCTTTGCCTTGAGTGTTATCTGGATTGCTGGAATATGTGAGCAGTTTACATTTCCTGACTATGAGGTCCCCTCAGTTCAAACGTTAGCGAATGGAAAGCTCATATTTACATGTATATGGGATCTCTTTGTTGGCTTACATTAAAAAGAAAAGAAAGAAACTACAATCTAGTGTAAATTGGGTGGGAAAGCCTTTCTGTAGCTTGTCAAGTCCTACTTTTGGCCAAAGCCCAAGCTCTTTCTTCCTGTTTGGAGAAAAATCAGCGATTGTCCATAAATGGAAAGAACAAATTTGAAAAACTTTGACTCAGACATTTACCCTAAGAAAAGCACCTGCATTAGTGTTTCAGTTAAGCAGTGAATAATCCTTTAGGTTACCTGAACTAATGTTTCCCAGAAGACCTCAGCTATCTTAGGCCACAAACACAAACAATGTTCTTCTCTTTGAAGTGAAAAGTGTCAGCTACTTTTTAGACTTTATTTTCAGTTAGAAACTGGGGCAAGTTTGTTGGCCCTAGGCTTGAATTCCTATTGTTCAATTATTTGTTTTTGGTTTTGCTACAAGTAAAGAGAAAATTATTTGTGTTTTTCCTTAATGAATCTTTTTTTCTTTTTAATAACACTGAAGATCAGCAGCAAAAGATAATCTTTATAGTGGTTACCTGGATAATCAATGGAGTATCATAACTGATAGTCTGGCCTATGACTTTCTAGGCTGGGAAGTTTTTATCTTTCTTTCCTTTTTTCTTTTCTTTTTCTTCTTTTTTTTTTGTACTGGGGATTGAACTCAGGACCTTGTACTTGTGAGGCTGATGTGGTGCCACTGAACTAAATCCCTGGCCCTGGGAAGTTTTCATCTTTCAACTTGGCCTTGTATGGTTGCAGCCTTGAGGTTCAGGCAAGTGTGAATGGAGAGAGTTCCCAGTGGGCAAGACTGTCAAAATGGGTGGGAAGTGTTCCTGTTCTCTGGTTCTCAGATGGTGGAAATACTTGCTTATCCTGGATCCCACGTAGCCCTTAGTGAAGCTCTCTTAACTATTGTTGAACCTGCTGCCTGGCTGGGTGGTTCTTGGGAAATAACAAGAGAGTAAAGGATGAAGTGTCTTCTCTTAAGAGTGCTTTGGAGGCTTAAGAGTTCATTTGCTGCCAAAAGGCAGGAAATGAATGCCTGCCTGACATGGGTTCTCTAAAATTGCCCAGGAAGGGACCAATGCCTGGTAACCTGTCTCTTTAGCTTCGGAGTAGCTTCTGCACTGTGGCTTGAATGTGGTTTGCATTCAATGTGGGGGTCATTAAATAAACAAGTACCTATAATTTTGCATATTTCCTCAGTGATATTTTATTATACCTTTATCAAGGAACTAGAGCATCATGCTTATTTAAATCAGTGGAATCATATTTTCCCTTAGCTTGGTGTACAGTGGGCACAAATGCCAACATGTAGCCAGGGTGCTCTGTGAGTGACCTGTTTGCTTGAATTTGTTATGCTGCACACTCTCCAGTGGCACAGCAGCTGCAGGACTCTTATTTTTGTGATGTGGAGCAGGTCTGGCTGTGTAACAGGAGGAACTGAAATATTCCCTGCTGATTTTTTATGTCTTCAGATTTTTTATTGTTCATTTTGGAAAATGGAAGCCCTCACTGGGAACAAATTTGTGGGTTTTGCTGTAAATGAGCCCCTGACCCCAACCTCACTGGTGAATGACTTCTAGTAATATGGAAAGGCAATATAACAAATTTTTCAGCCCCCCAAAAGGAAATACCCAATGACAGCCAAGAGGTTCATGTTTAGGTGGGCAGATTTTTCTCAGTGATGAACAGTTGGATGCCTGTTAGAGACCCCAGAATAAATCAGACTTTAAGAGCGTGCTACCTGGAGCTGCAATTCCATCAGGAGGTGATTAAAATCTCTGGTTAACTCTACTTTGGGAAATTGGCCTTTTATCTTCTCTGCTGGTGTATTATTATTTCAATCACCTCTTATTTTCTTTGGATACTCTTTTTATTATTTTTAAAAATTAATATTTAAAAATAATTTATTTTAAATATTCCAGTTCAGTTGTCTTAAAGTTAGCTTGATTCAGAGGCCCAGCAGCCCCAAGGTAAGACAATCATGATTTCAGGCAAACTCCTTTTCCTCTTCCAATTTTGTGTTTGTGGGCTCAGTTCTCATGCTACTGGCAGTTAGGAGCACAGTGTTTACAGCAGAATTAGAGATGTTGATTGTTGCTCCTTATAGATTGGTGTGAAAGGCACAGACCACAAGTTTTCAACTTGTATTTTGCAAATACACTTGGCTGTTGGGATCCCTTGGGAATTGTCGCGAGGTTTTGGATTCTGATACCTCACAGGCACTTTGCAGAGATGCTATTAGAAGCCACCACATGCTTATCTAATCAGGTGGAATCAATTACAGGATTCTTTGGCACATGAGTGAACAGCTAGGGCACCTGGGAAGCTATGGAAGCTTTGAAGCTGCCATAGGAAGAGGTGGGTACCTAGAAATTGCTCTGCATATGCTCTGTTGTGCCAGGCCACATCTGTTAACACTGTGGGTTCCAAGGAAGTCCAGACATTAGTGGGCGAGGCCATCTGCTCACAGCAACTCCCAGAGCCCTCTTTGTTCATTGATTTTAAAACAACAGGAGGCAGGAAGCCCTTACTTGACAAGATCCTGAAAGCGTCCAGCTCGTTCCTTCCCAGTCAAGAGCGTGGTGTGTTGCCTTCCTGGGAGGGAGTGTGATCAGGAGGCCTCTGGGCCCTTCCCCAGAAGTTTACATGCAAATTAGAGGGAGATGGGTGAGCTATGTACCTGTCTTTGATCTGGGCTGAGACCTGTGCTTATGGGATTGGGCTTTTCTTATTTCCAAGATGAATTGGGATAGGGTAAACACAGTGGTTGGACCTCCAAATAACTCCATGCCCCAAATTTCTCCTAAGTACATGGGATCTCAAGCTGCACTTGTGGCTAAGAAATAGCAGGAAACCTACTTGAATATATTGCATGATATGGCTGTGAATAAACCTGATGTGACCATGGGTGACCTTGAGCAGAATGTGGGAGGAGCAGGTAGCTCTGCTCTTTGCCATGTGAGGCCACACCTGGAGTCTGTGGGTAGCACTGGCACAAGCAGACAGGGTTGTGGAAAGTGGAACTTGTAGAGGAGGGATGTACCCAGAAGGCAGGCTGAGGTTTAAAAAGTTATTGAGAAATGGCTGACAGAATGAGAAGTTCATTTAGGCAAGAGATATTGCTATCCCTACTAATAACATTAGCTCCCATGCATTAAAGGGCCCCTGTGCCAAGCTCTAGTCTAAGCACTTTACATGTAATTACCTACCACATACATACCATTTTGATTGTTTTATAGACAAGAAAGCTATAAATGGATGAATTGCAATATAAATGGAATATACCACAAGGAAATGTGGTACTTGTTACCATAAGGCAGGTTCAGTAGGAGGAAGAACTTTTTGATACTATAGTTTCCCAAAGAAGGTAGATGTGGGTAGAGGGAAGGGAAGAAAAATAACATGTGTTGAGCATCTACCATATGCTGGACCTGACCTTGGGAGCTCCTCAATTACTCAGTTACTCCTTACCACAAGTGTGGGAGAGAGGAGTTATTATTTCTGTTTTATAGATGAGGAAATTGAGGCCCAGAGTCATTAAAAGAATCTGAGAATTTCCTAGCAATAAGTGATAACCCAGATTTGAATACAGGTGTTTCAAGCTTTGAAGGTGGTCCATGGGCACAGATATTAGTGTGGCTCCTGCTGCTATGCAGTCTTTAACCAGCCTGAATTTCACAAGTTGGGACATCTATTCTACTGGTAACTTTTATTGCTTATCTTCCTCACTAGACTACAAGGTCCACACAGGAAAGGATCACATACATCTCCAGTAATAATTGAAAAAATGATTAAATACCAGTATTCATATTTGTTATGAGAGGAAAGTTCAAGAAAGAACGATTAATCTCCTATTGGGAGATTCTTCTGTTAAATCAGGGATGAATTAATAGTGGTTCTAATCTCAGCACATCTTCAGGATTACCAGAGGGATTTACCAGAGGGATATAGACCTCTTAGGCCTAATCAGATCCCTGGAAGCAGACTCTCTAGGAGCAGAGACATGGGTATCTGAATTTTGCATTGCTCTCTGGTGGATTGTGCTTCATGGCCAGGTTAGGGATCTCAGCAGATTGGTTTGAAGCCTAGTCTGAAATGTTGCAGTCCTGATTCACATCATCTGTCCCTGGGGCTCAACTTCCCTCCTGTGCCTACATTTCTCTGCTTACTGGGCTTTGGAGCCCAGGTCATGCTGTTGCCTAGAACTTGGAGGGAGGTCTGGTGCCCAGTCAGGCATGGGACCTTATCAGCTGGCTGTTTACTGAGCAAAGTTCAGCCAAAGCAGCATTGTGGATCCGGGTTTAACAGATAGATACTCAGGCTTCCGGGCCTTTGATTTATAGCCTGGGCCCCTGGAACCCTTATCATGCAATGATAATGGGCTCCCATGTGAGTTCTGAGGGCTAATGCTTCCCTCCAGTCTTGTCTGACCTAGGTCTGGGCCTGCTCTCTAAGGACCCAGACCATCTGATTGGGCAGGTTGTCATGCAGAGCCATGGCTGCATGACCCAAAATGGCTGTTTTGGGCTTGCTCTCCTAGGCCAGGAAAGACCCTATCCTCTGGCCTATTCTTGGATTGGTGCTTTGGCTTCTTGTCTTTGATGACAAAAAGAAAGGAAAGATCTCAGTAGCAAAGTGAATATTCTCTAGCCCCAGGGAAAACAGATCACCATTGGGTGTTTTTCCCAGGTCCTGTAAGTCTAGAAGAACCTGGGGACCACTTGCTCCAGGCCCTTCATTCTAAAGGTTCAGGAGAGATAAAGGGAAGATAAATGGCTGGCGGCACATGAATAATTAACACATAACCACAGAGTTTACTATGGACACATCATTTGGGAAGATACAGAGAAATAAGGTGCATTATTTTACCTTGATAAGTTTATAATCTGATTGGGAGCATGAGAAATGTATACCAGACTAATATACAGCAGGATAAAAATTTATTGAGTGCTTACTCTGTATATGATTTTATATAAAACATGTAGCTTATTTTTAATTTACTATTATCAAGTGACTCCTCAAAACATTCCTTTGATAAGAAATTGCAAATTAAGAGGCTCAGAGAGGCTTAGTAACTTGCCCAGAATCACATAGCTAGATTGTGGCAGGAGCAGGATTTAAGGTTTGTCCCACCTGACTCAGAGTCCCTACTTTTACTGCTGTCCTCTACTGCCACCTGTGATGAATGCTAATCAGATCTGGAAGTATTTGAGAATTGAAAATACAGAAATTCCATGGACAGCAGAGGTCAAAAGAAGTGGGGGAAGATTTTGGCCATGGAAAACCTAAAGAAGAAGATGGGAAGGTGACCCATGTGGAGAAGTATGGCCAGATCTTCCGGTAGGAGCTAGTTTAAGTAGTGGTTAGTGTGCAAAGTAGTTAGAAAAATGGGTTCAGATCCCATTGTGAAAGCCTTTCAATTTTAGACCAAGGGGCTGGGCCCTAATTGTGGTGTAGAGGAGTCACGGAAAGTTTGGGGATAGGAAGAGTTTGGGTTTTGTTATGCAGAGAAATACTCTGGCAAGTCTCCTGTAGTTTTTGGTGATCAAGCACAACCTGGAAGCAGGAGATGCTCAAGGAAATGGGCACTTGGGGTTGGGGTTTGTCTGAAAAGAGCTATGGGCTCCAGTGACATTGCTTTTCACAGCCACCACTCCAGATCAAGCCCCGGCACCAGCTCGACCATATCAGGGTGTCCGAGTGAAGGAGCCAGTGAAGGAACTGCTGAGGAGGAAGCGTGGCCATGCCAGCAGCGGGGCAGCTGTTGCACCAACTGCGGTGAGAGGACAGTTGTGGCCAGTGCGTGTTGTGTGTGGGTGTGCGTATGTGTGTATGTGTTGGGGCAAAGAGGTCAGGCAGAAATGCACTTCCTTGTCCATGGGGGTATGAAGACAGCAAATTACCTGGTGATGGACCTAGGGCACAGTTGGTGGTTCCTTGAAGTGGGATGAGGGATGGGGGACTTATTTGCTTCGCCCATTGAGAAAAGTTATTGATAAGGCCCAAGTAAGTGAAAAACACATACCCTAAAGTGAGTTGGGGTTTTCCTCAAGGAAGAGTAAGATGACAGTTCCTTAAGTACACAGACTTCTTGGAAAATGGAAACACAAGTCCCTCACAAATGTAGGAGGTGGTAACTGGTATATAAAGTGGGCGTTTTGTTTTAACAAGGGAGTTTCTTCTCTATGCTCTGCTACCCTGGGGCCCCCGAGTGAGTTCCTGCATAGGACTAGATGGAGATGGCTAAATACTGGTCCTTGTCTTTTCTTCTCTCCTCTAGGTGGTGCTGCCCCATCAGCCCCTGGCAACCTACACCACAGTGGGTAAGATCTCCCCACAGCCCTGGGCTCCTCCAGGTCCCTCTTCTGGTTGGCACCTGCAGTTCTGCAATTTTCTTTCCCTCACAGGTCCTTCCTGCCTTGACATGGAGGTCTCTGCTTCCACAGTGACAGAGGAGGGGGCCCTGTGTGCCAGCTGGCTCTCCCAACCTGCCCCAGCCACCCTCCAGCCCCTGACCCCATGGACACCCTACACCGAATATGTGTCCCATGAAGCTGTCAGCTGCCCCTACTCAGCCGACATGTATGTGCAGCCTGTATGCCCCAGCTACACAGTTGTGGGGCCCTCATCAGTGCTGACCTACGCCTCCCCACCACTCATCACTAATGTCACGGTATGTCATGCAAAAGCAGAGGGCACCCTTTTAGAAACAGAGCTAACTTTATGACCCCTGACCTTCCTTGTTATAGGTCATCTAAGTCCAGTGTCATCTAGGAAATCTGCTGCTATTCCCATAGGCCCCACATACTTTCCAGACATCTCATGCCTGTCTTGTCATGACTCTGCTCCTTAGGGTTGCAAAGGTCCCCTGCTTCTCTCTCCTGAATCTCCTCAGCTGCCTCAGAAGAAGTGAGTCTTGATTGTGGGGCAAAGTTTTTAGTAAATGATATCTCCATGGCGTCTTCTGCCAGGGCCAGCCTTTTTTTTTTTTTTTTTTCAATTTGAATAACTTAGAGAGTGAATTAATTGTTCACTTGACAAAGGAATTTGCCACATGATTTCTAGGCTGAGCAAAATGTGAAGCAACTTTCCAGAAAATTGTATTTTTGATTCAGACCCATCTGAAGGGTAATTTTTGGTTTCAATCTGTAGTGTCAGATTGGCTGTATTCAAATCCTCACCCCTTTACTTACTAGTTATGTGACCTTGAGCTTAGTAATTTGGACTCTCTTAGCTTCAGTGTCCTCATTTGTAAAATGAAAATATTAACAAGAGGGTTGTTGTCAGGATCAAATGAGCTAATGCATAGCTTAGCACATTTCCTGACACTCAGAAAGCCCTCAGTAAATGTTAGTTATCATCACATCCAAATCTGCTCATGACATTAACCAAGGACCATCTTCAAATGTCAGATAGGAAAGGAAGGGTCTGCTCCTCTGGGAATGGAGGAAGAAAGAGACGTAGTTTTATGTGAATGGTGCCTATCTGACCAAAAGCATGGAGATCCTTCAGGTGTTCAAAGGAATAACGGCTGTGGTTTCAGTGGCATTGGCTCCACTGCAGGGCACCTGTGGGAAGTACAGCTGGGGCCTCAGGGGTAGTTACAGATGCGCCCTTGCTGGTGGAACTTGCGTTGGTTCCCCATGTCCCCTCTATTTCACTCTAGGGTCCAGTGTCATCCCAATGCACCTCCTCCCTGCCTCCTAGCACTTTCCAGGCAACCCCCTATGGGAGGCTAACACTCATGCCCACCTGGCTATTTAGAAAATCAGTTGTGGGGCCTTAATGAAAGTAGGTAGAAGGAGTTGATGCAGTAGTTCCCCAGGTGACTCATTTCCATATCACTGAGCATGGGGTGGAGGTCAGAGGGTAGAGGATGTAGTAGTTTCCCAGCCATTTCATTGCTGAGAATTGTTTTCATTATTTATCTTCTTTTATCATCTCCACCTTTTGCTTTGAAAGGTTCTGTATACCAAACAAACTGTATTTATTAAGAATAAATTATTTACTTTGACAATTTGTAAATTAACTCATCAAAGGTGGCTTGAGCTACCAGTCAGCTCTCATGATCAGCAGAGTGCTAGGTTGGTGTAATTTTATCCCTGAGGAAAGAAGCCTGCAATGGCCTAGGAGCACCACTTGGATTTTTGAAATACAGAAATAATAAGGCTTTCCTAGATTCTGTCTTGTTTCAGGAGGCTAGGCTTAGGACCATATGTCAAAGAACAAGTGATTATGCAGAATCTCAGGCCCCATCCCAGGCCCTGCCTCCTGGACCAGAGTCTGTGTTATAACAAGACTGCCAGCAAAATAAAAAACAAGCTCTTCCCTAAGTGTCTGACTCTAGCAATTTACTTTCAAGGCACAGTGGCAACAAAAGAATGACAGGGAGGTAGAGGTGGGAAGGGGAGAGTTTGATCTCACCTCAGTCTATGAAGAGAACTTCTTCTTCTACTTGTTTTCCTCAAATGTGAAAGGACAGAAAGAATCAGGGCCCTGCCTCTCTAGCAGGCTGGATCTGAGGTTCATAAGGTAGTCTCTGTGCAGGTGGGATGTATAGTTTCTAGAGCATGTGGGATAATGGCTCTGAGCTTTGGAGAGTCAGGGGGGCCCCTGGTGAGATTGCCATGGGGGACAGCTCAGAATCAGAGGAGTAAAGGACAAGGAAGATACCAGGCAGCACCAGGAAGAAAGGCCAAGTTTGCTGGCAGAACAATGCTTCCCAGGACATAAGGATGCCTGGCCCTCTCTGTGTTGGTGACTAGCAGAAGGGGAGGAGATGATGGAACTACATTGGCCCACTGGGGACCTCAGGATACCAGAGATGCCATGTGGAGCCAGAACTGCTTTTCTGTCTGGTCAGGACAGCAGTCACCTTCCAGATACAGCTAAATAGGCTATGTGACAGGCTCATTGTTTAACATGTATTTTCATATATTTTAAGTAAGACTCATGTATTTTTCACATTTTAAGATCTCTAAAATCAGGATGCATTTTAAAATCAATGCAACTTGGAAAATCCTAATATACTCAGTCCTATGATTTCATTACTATTTTTATCCCAGTGTGTAGAGGAGAGAGATGAGGCTTCTGAATTAGAAAGTAGCATGTGCATAGATACAGGCAAATGAAGGATACATCTGAGGTTTGTTTGGCTCTCCCTCAAGAGGGAGACCTTGAGCAGGAGGAGGTAGAGGCTCTTGAAGTGAGAAACTAGGTAAGGGCAGAATTGAAGGAGAAATTGGAGATTCCTTTGAGGCAGGGATAGCTGGATGGACATACTGGTTGCTAACCCTTAGTCCTGTGTTTCCCATCACAGACAAGAAGCGCTGCCACGCCCACCATGGGGCCCCCGCTGGAGGGTCCCGAGCACCAGGCACCCCTCACTTATTTCCCGTGGCCTCAGCCCCTTTCCACGCTGCCTACCTCTACACTGCAGTACCAGCCTCCAGCCCCAGCCCTGCCTGGACCCCAGTTTGTCCAGCTCCCCATCTCTATCCCTGAGCCAGTCCTTCAGGACATGGACGACCCCAGGAGGGCCATCAGTTCCCTGACCATCGACAAGCTGCTTTTGGAGGAAGAGGATAGCAACACCTATGAGCTTAACCATACCCTCTCTGTGGAAGGCTTCTAGGGTTTGCTTCCCACTGAGAATCCTATTCCCTGCAACTGGGATTTAAAAACGAGCCTGGAATTTTAGCCCAGATTCATATCTGTTTGGAATAGCCATTTCTTTTTACTCAAAATTAGAATTGTAGACTTCCCTGTGTTTTCCCCTCCTTTTCTTTCTCTTTCCCCTCCCTCTCTGCCTTCCTTCCCTTTTCTCCCCACCCCATAGGGATATTGGAATAATATTTTATGCCACATGTCACCTGATGTGTGGCCCAGACAGTCCCATTTCTGTTCAGTGTTATTCCTTAGAGAAGACCCCCTCTATCCCGTGCCCACTGCTTTGAGGTAGCAGCAGCATGGTGTATCTGTCCTAGGGCCAGTAATGCCTTCTAACATTTTAAGATGCTTGCAGGGAGCCCATCCCTGCCAGCATCTCCCAGGTGAGGCAGCCAAGGAAAGACCTGATGCCAGAATCCTCGAGTTGTCAGTTCCCACAGTTGCTTTTTTGTTTGCTGTTCTCAGCCTTGGCCGGATTTAGGGTCGATCTAGGCAGCAAAGGCTCAAGCCTGGGGCTCAGTGTACTGACAGGGAGGGGTGGGAAGGAAACACCCAGAACATAAGGATGCCTGGCCCTCTCTGTGCTGGTGACTAGCAGAAGGGGAGGAGATGATGGAGCTGCATTGGCCCACTGGGGACCTCAGGATACCAGAGCTGCTGTGTGGAGCCAGAACTGCTTTTGTGAGGAGGGTGGATAGGGGTGAGTGAGAGACAGAAAGGGACAGAGTAGGGATGGGAGCACATGTGTGTGTGTCTGTGGCTGGGGAGGGGTGAATAGAGAGGGGAGTTTGGGTTTTATGGAAAGAAAAAGGCAGAGGAATGATTTACCTCTAGCTTAGTTGGTGACTAAGAAGGACAATAAACTTAGGAGAAATATTGATTTAAAAGGTGGGTTTGAAGCTGTTGAGGATACAGGGAAAGCTGAGTTGTAGTAAACAGGATGAATGATGTGCTTGGTTGTTTCTGCCCCTCTTGAGATCCTCTGCCATGACCCCCTGAGGTCTAGTGGTGAGGAGATCTTTGCTTAGTGCTGTTATATGGCTTTATTTTTTATTTTTTAAAATCTTAAATCATCCAAAGCCACAATTACATGGAGCCAAGGCTTCTTCCATCCAAGCACCATCCTTCCTGGGGATTTATAGAGCCTCAGCCAGAAGTACCATTAGGTTTCATTTGAAATTTTATTTTATCTTTTTTTTTCCTGGAGAAGCATCAGATTTGTAGGTGATCAAGCACGGTTGTCGCTTAGCTCCTGAAAGTGGCTATGTGCCTTGGGAACTGGTGCATTGTCTGCTAATGACACCACTATTACTGTTAGGCAGACATTTTAGCCAGTGGAATCTATGGAGAAGTAATGACTTTTCTGGGAAATGATAATTTGAATTATTTTCTTTACCATTTCAGATTAAAAACTCTGGAGAAAGTTGTCACTTTTGGACTCTTTTTCCTGTTTTGGGTTTATTTTGGCCCTGATTTCTCAGTATCTTCCTAAAATCCTAGGACACATATCTTGAATTATTTTTATTCAGATGTAATGTTTAGATTTAAAAGCTTAAGACATTTTAGATGATAAATATACATCTTGGTAGTGATGGTAAGCAAGCAAAAAAGAGAGGAGATCTGTCTGATGAGCCTTAGTTTCCATAAAAACACTATGCAAGATTTTCCACCTACTTGATGATGTGGGAAGATGCAGAAGTAACCTCCACAATGGGTTAAGCTTGGTAAAAACTAGCAAGGAATTAAAGTACTTTATGTGTTTGCTAGGATTGAAATAGTATCTTTTCCCTTTCTTAAAACTCACTGTCTTGATAGTAGTAATCAATTAAGGTTTCTTCCTGGGTTATTGTGTAAAGATGGAAACATTTTTCAATAAAGATTTGTACAGACTTTCCTGTGCCAAAGTGTTTTATTTCTTATTAAATTAATCTCCCTTAGCTTTCATTCCCCTGTCAGTGTCATTAGAGGAAGGACCTTACACTGTCTTGATTTTGCAAATTGATCTGTTGCAGGAGGAGATAAAATCTGGTACAATGTGCCTGGCATCTGGTCCTCTTCTCCCAAGGAGAATATGTGTATCGCCAATATTCTTGGTCTCCAGGAGAATGTGGGTCTGAGAATTGGAAGAAAAATCTTTTAACTCCATTGTTCTTCCTGTTATTCATGTGACACAAGTAACTATCTGTTCATGATGCTGGGTGTCCAGGACTAAGAAGTCCAGGACTTCTACCATTGGCATTTATATAGCAGGGTCTGGAAAGCCATCAGTCAGCACTCAGGAGCATGTGACATCATGCCCCAAGGAAGGCATCTCTTAGGGCCAAACATCATAATGAAACAAATCTAAGAAGCCAGTCCCCTGAAACCCAGTCTTTGGAGTAGGTAACAATTTTGGAGGAGTCTCCTTTTCCTGGTGATTTTCTGAGTTGCTAAATGGCCTCTGAACTCATTGCCTTCATTATTAATCTTTGTTGGGGCAATGATTTTTAAAATTACCCACATTATTCTGTTGGATGCTTTATTTCCATATTTAGGGGGTCATGAGCACATCTGTTATTTAGTTCACTTGAGATGGTCATCACCATTATTCTTTTTTCATTTTCATGTAGATCAGAATCTAGAAATAAGACATGGAAGGAAATAATTTGGATTTTTCCCTCTAGTTTTAGTGAGGCTCAATGGTAAAGAAAGATCCATTAAAAAGGCACAACATAGTCTGCTATGGGTGTAGGTTGGCGTTTTATAAGATTCCTATCCACAAATTGTATATTTCCGGCACTGAACTTGGGGAGCCAGGAGCAGATGAATGTGTGGTAAGATGAAGAAAGTAGACATGTAAAAAGTAGCAAAATCACATAAGCAGATGGTTCAAGTTCCCTGAATATCAGGCTATACCCACCTCTAATTGAAGTTTGAAGACATAGTATAAAGCTATACGTGAGTTTCATGAAATCAGAAACCATAACATATTTTGTATTAATTTACTTCACTTATGAGTCAGATGTGAGACATTAAACGATTCCTTGTTGAATTAGTGTGGGAGATTGACTGCTGGCTACTCTTAAATATTAATAAGTTGATTATAGTGGAGTCTCCTTTATTGTACTTATAAATACAGAACAGCTATGTAGAAACATTCATAAGCTGGTGTTCTTTAAATATTTTTCAGTTTATAACTATGGCTACTGTGGAAGGAGTTTAATTTGTTCATGGAAACCAGTACATTTAAAATTTTTTCATATATGTATGATACAAAGTGATGTTATGATTTATGAGTACAATGTGGAATAATTAAATCAAGTTAATTAACATTATATGACCTCAAATACTTAATTTTTGTGGTGAGAACATTTGAAATTTATTCTTAGCAATTTTGAAATAGATAATACATTATTAATAATATTCACCATACCATGAAATCTTTAAAAACTCTCATTACGCCTGTCTGAGACTTTATTGTACTTCCATCCTCCATCCTCTGTAACTGTTTCTATCTTCTGCCTCAATGAGTCTGACTGTTTTAGATTCCATATATAAGTGAGACCACATAGTAGTTGTCCCTGTGTCTGGCTTATCTCACTTAGCATAGTATTCTCCTATTCTATCCATGTTGTTGAAAATGATAGAATTTCTTTCTCTTTAAAGGCTGAATAGTATTCCATTGTGCATATATACCACAGTTTCTTTATCTGTTCATCTGTTGTAGATCCTGAGGTTGATTCCATAACTTGGCCCCTAGTGCTGCAATGAGCATAGGAGTGGAGACATCTCTTCAGCATATTGATTTCAAATCTTTTGGATAAACATCCAGAAGTGGAATTGCTGGATCATATGGTAATTCTAGTTTTAGTAGGAACCTCCAAATAATTTTCCATAATCCTTTCCCATCAATATTATACAAGGATTCCCTTTTCTCCACATTCTTGCCAGCACTTGTTAACTTTTGACTTTTTGATAGTAGCTCTTCTGAGAATTGTGAGATAACATCTCATTGTGGCTTTAATTTGCATTTTACTAGTAATTAATGATGTTGAGCATTTTTTTCATCTATCTATCATCAACACATATTTACTTAGTGAGTGTCAACTCTTGGGCAGGCCAGCATCATAAGTAATACTACTGTCTGCTCTTATGGCTTGTATCTAGGTATCTCCCTAAAGCCTCATACACTCATAGGTGGGGCTTTGGGAGATGGCTGGATTATGGCTGTGTGATACTAGATTAAAGGGGTGTGATACCAGAATAGTTCACTGGTTGGTTTGGCATAGTTTTGGCTTAATGGATTTATTGAAGACAGAAGCCCCACACTGGGTGTGGATGGCACAACTAATAGGTTTGTAACCTGGATGAAATAAAAAGGGAAAGAGAGGCTTGTTGATGCTGCCTCCTGTCTGGGCTACCATGGGCTGTTTCTCCTCTGCCATTCCCCTCTGCCATGGAATCCTGTGTGGGAGCAAGATGACAATGGACTGAAACCTCTACAAACTGTGTGCTAAAATAAAACGTTTCTCCTTTAACTTGTGGGTGTCAGGTATTTTGTCCCAGTAATGAGAAAGTGTCTAAGATATCTGCCTTGAAGCAGTTTTCTAGCTCAGAGATCTCTTTTCAGTATGAATATCTACATATTCTTATATAATACATTCAGTTATTTGTAAACTATATCCTTGAAATAGTCTATGAATATAATCCCCATTATAAAACATTCAGAATAATAGGAATTTTAAGAGATGAGGTAGAGATAAGTAGTACACTACAAATATTTAATTATTTTATTTACTAATAGTACAAAAATCCATTTGACTTCATTAACTATACAGAATATTCAGAAGAAGAAATGTTATTGAATATACCTAATTGTTTTTGAAAGTTATTGTGATATACCTATTTAAAGATCTGGGTTTAACTTAAATTGATCCAGTACTTTGTTTGAATGGATGTTATAGCTGAAAATGATGTCACATAAAGATATTTAGATCCAAATAAAAATAGTATATCATTAGCTGTGCTAAGTAAATTACCCCAAATCATTAAGAGTCCCTTCCACTAGTTATGTGAAGGTTTTATTTTTAAATTTAACTAGACATTTTTCTTCTTTGTTGGTGTCAACTAGTCTTGCAGACTTACTGAAGTTGTTGCCTTTAAATTTTTTAACAGTGAGTTAAAACTGTTCAAACTCTTTATTTGGAAAAAAATGTAAATAAGCTAAAAATTGTTTCTACTTAAAAAAAATCTATGAAGATATGAGTTCTTGTAGGTGTCACCTGTACTGTTAGCAATGATGCAACATGATGGAAACATTCTTGAATATCCATTAAACTTCTGCTTTCTGAGTATTCTCTCCATCATGAATTTCTAAAAATATGGTTAGACTGTTATCTTTTATCTTGATGGTCCAGATTAGATGCAAATTGTTTATTATTTTTAAAAATTTCCATAGGTAGTGTATTTTGAACAGTCAACCAAAAGATCAGTAAATTTAATGCTTTTATTTAAACTTTTAAAAATATATTAAAATACATATAGTTTATTTTTAAGTTTGACAATTCTTTTGGAGTCTTTTATCTGTTAATGATTCTTTTCATGGTACAAGAGGCTTGTATCATTATTATAGATTATACCTTTTAGAGATGTTGTGTTTTAGATTATCCACACTAATATTATCCTTAAATCTCACTATGTTGCAATATGATGGAAGTGAATTAACTGAGGGTATCCTGCGTAACTTGACTCTGGGGACACTCTTGGAGTCATGGAAAGAAGAGCACCAGTATTAATTCACATCATGGTGACAACCTCATCTTAGCTTGCCTGGTATTGTACCAGGTTTAGCACTGAAAATCTTGGCTTCTAGGAAATTATTTAGTGTGAGGGCAAACCTGGACATTTGGTCACTCCAGTTCCCATATTAAATATAAGTAATTCTTAATTTATTTTTTCTTCATTTATTTGGTTTTTCTTCTTTCTTCCTTCCTACACTCTCCTGCTCTTGCTCTCAATCTTTTTTCTTCCAAATAAATTAGTAACTTCTTTGTTCATTCAAAGGATTGGCCCATGTGAGTCATAAGACACATAAATTCTACTATGGAGCCTGTAATAGTGATTCTTGTTTGCTAGATTTCTCACTAAAGTCAAATTCTTACAAAAAGTTTTCTTTATCTGACCTGGTCCTAAAGTAACAGCCATATTAATATGATAATGTCAACTCATTTGGGAAAATCATGAGCAAACAAGCATATTTCTTATAAAGTTAAAGTGCCGTCTTCTCTTCATTCAATTAATTAGGTGGTGACTAGAACAACAGTTCTCATCCTTGCCTGCACATTAGAATGACTTGGCAGTTTAAGAAATCCCAGCATCCAGACTGTGCCTTAGACTAGTGGTGCCCAAGCTTTTGGTACCAGAGACCAGTTTCGTGGGAGACAATTTTTCTGTGAACCAGGGGCGGGGTTAAAATGTCATGAGACTTAATTTATGGACCAACATTTAGTCTTTCTTGGCAAACATACCATGTTCTCTTGAAAGAAAAAGTTCTGTAATTGGTGGGTTTAGTGTTCTATCAATGTTAATTGAGTTAAGCTGATTGATAGTATCGTTCAGGTCTTCTGTGTACTTAGTGATTATTTTTTGTCTAGTTATTCTGTCAATTGATGAGAGAACATTGTTATAATCTCTAAATATGATTGTGAATTTGTTTCCTTCTTCATTTAATTTTGTTGCCTTTTGATTCGTAGTTTTTGAATCTGCTATTAGGTATATATACATTTATGGCTGTTAATGTATTTCTCAGAAATAGACTCATAATTATAAAATATTCTTTATCTCTGATCATATTGCTTGTTGTAAAGTATACTTTTTGATTTTAATATAGCTACTCTGTCCTACTAGTGTTTTACTGCTTGCTCTGTGTTATTGGTATTATTTTTGTAAGCACAAGTAATACTGTAATATGTTATATTTATGTAGTACACATTAGTTATGATGAGATTGGCTTTCATGATATCCTTTGAACTTCACAGCAACCTTACAGGCAAATGATGTTGATATCTCTTTTTTACAGGAATGAAACTGTGTCCGCATGTATTAAATGACTTTCCCAAGATCACAGTGTTTAGCATTGATTTCTTTTTTCTTCCACTGTCAGTGCTTTCGACCACTATACTATGCTTTTCTTCATAGATTAGGTAGCAGGAAAATTGGAGTGATCTGGTGTGGCACATTCCATGATAGGTAAAGGCAAATGTAGAGAGGATATATGGAGGAGGTGGTATTTTATGTCAACTGAAGACACAAGTAATTATAGTTCCACTCTAAGGCTCAAGGTTGGCTGTAAAGAAAAAGTTTATGGTTATATTAAAGGGGTTGGGGTTTTGTCAGGGTTGTTGAAGTGAAGGAACCATCAAGATCTCTGAGTATCAGAGAGAGGCTGGACTGTGAACCTAAGTGTTACAACCCACACATAATGAGCATCAGCCATTTGCCTTCATCCTGTGGCACAGCTCAGCCTGGAGGCAGAAGGATGGATAAGATATCTCCAGCTGGCTGCCTACCCTAGGATTCCATGACTCCTTCTTCTAGAGGCCGTGAGAGAAGCTTATGTCTCTACCTGCCATTCCTTGGAGGAGCCTTTCCTTGCTACACTCGGGTGTTTAAGCCTCAGGTGGACAATCTGTGGGTCTTCCTGGGGCTTGGCTTAGATATGGAAATACCAATTACTGGTTAGTACTTGTATGAATCTCAACCCTTGCTTTTAAATTGCCAATGACCACCAAAGAAGATAAGTCTAGGGAATTTTAACAGTACTTTTTGTATGTATGTTTGTTTGTTTGTTTGTTTTGGTACCGGGGATCAAATTCAGGACCTTGTGCTTGAGACACAGGCGATGGAACCACTGAACTAAATCCCCAGACCTGTTTGTTTTTTTGCTCAGATGTTGAGTTTTAGCACTCGTAGACATAAACTCGTGATTTTATTAAATGTTCCTAGACTTGTCACTCTGATTTTTTTTCTAACAAAAATGTATGTTGCTGGGCCGGGGATTTAGCTCAATGGTTTTGCCACCTGCTGCGCAAGTGCAGGGACCGGAGTTCGATCTCCGGTACCAAAAACAAAACAAAAAACCAAAAATGTATGTTGCCTCCATTTGCCACTCAATCCTAAATCTTCACTGCTAGTATTTACTTTTTCTAAAATAAGTTGTGGAACTTTGCATTTCTGGGTCTGACATGGCCTTACTTTCCTTGCTGATTCACCTCCATCGCGAAGTTCAAATATCTTATTCTCTGAGAACCCTGCACCATCTGGTCAGTCAGAGTAAATGATTCTGAGTTCCCAAGGCCCATTGAAGAAATCTTTTCCCTTCCAATGAGCCCTTAAGCATCTCCTGGATGAAATTCATCCCCCGCCCTTTCACAAGATACAGAGAGGTAGGGATTAGGTTTCAAACAGTGTGAGCAAAGACTAGCCCACTGAATGGCTCACACAGCTCTCTAGTGGTCACTCCTTGCTCAGTAGGTTTTCATGTCCTGGGAAAACTCTCTGTATTGAACAGTAGTTTGACTTTTGCTCTATAGTTGAAAGAAAGGGTTAATAAGTTGAGCAGTTCCTTTGTGGTTTGGTAATTTCTGGAGAATCATGGTAGAAGTAGTTTGTATAATGCAGACTTATCTCTCAGAAGATGCAGTGCCCTGAAATCCCAGTGCAAATGAACTCTGGCTGTATTAGCCTCTGAAGCTTAGGGTGATGGTTAGGACATTTCTGGGGAATTTGCAGGAGATTATCTTTCCCCACTCTGCACCAGGGGCAGCAACCATCGAAAGCTCCCTATGTCTAGGGTGAGAATTACGGTGGAAGTGATTCTCATTTCCTCATCAGATGGGGTTAAGACTGAAGTCAGGAGTTGAAAAGGGGCACAGAAGGCTGCGGGGTGGGGGTGGGGGTCATCAGTCTTGGTCCATTCCACACCTTTTTTCGTAGGCTTCCTCCCAGCCACATAGATATACAAGGTCATCTTCTGTGGTCCCACAAGCCTTTTTATTTAATGAACATTTGTAGAGTGCTAGGTACTGTTGCAAGTACTTAGATACAAACTTACTTGTCCTGTAGCAGCCTTAGCAGTCCAACTCTGGAGTCTCATTGGCTATGGTCATGGCCCATGAGGTCAGGTAGATCTACAGACAAATCCTGGTTTTCTATCACTTTGTAGCCATGTGACCAAGGATAAATTGCTTGGCGCCCTTCTGCTCCAGTTTCTCCATCTGTAAAATGGGTCCTCAAAAGATTGCCATAAGGATTTGATTAGATAATGTATGCAAAACCCTGAGCCTAGGGTCTGATGTTGTATGTGATTGGTGACTATGATGACTATGAAGGAGAAGGCCTGCTCCCTCAGGGATTCTTTTTTGAAGCCTGTGGGATTAGATGCCAGAACAGAAGGCCGTTCTTCTGTATGCTTGGGAGGTATGTCCCCTTTTGGAGCTCAGAATTCTGTCCGGGTAACAGTTATTGGGCTCCCGGTGCCTTCAAGAGATCTGCTGCTGCAGGGTGGAAGGGAGTAAGGGATGACACTGAACCAGAGATCCTATGAGTCTGAGGACACTGTACAAACAGAAAACTGAGTCCTGTGCCCTTGCGGTTCTGGTCATTCACTTCTGCCAGAAGGAGCAGGAACCTTGACTCCCACTTGAGGGGGTAAAAGAACCAAAGCTTATCACCCTCCTGATTATCTACCCCTCCTTAGTTGTGGTTCTTCTTGCCATCAGTAATCCTCTTTGTGAGCAAGACCCCTATATGGCCCGTGTTAATGAGGCAACCCAGGACAGCGGATCACTCCTCATCTGCTGGAAGAAAATCGTATTCTAATCTGGTCCCTTTAGTGGAGGAGAGGACTGGGGTCTTGATCACAGCTGTAGGATGGTCTCAGGGAAAATCCATCAAGGCCAGGATCCTGAATGGCAACAAAGAGTCTGAAGGGGCAAGCTGGGAGAAGAGGGTAGCTATTGCCACCTTAGAACTTCACTTCAGGCTGCTCTTTCCCTTAAGGTCTGGGGCTCTTGGGGCTCCCTTGATTTTGGGAAAGCCCCCGACCTTGGGTTGGAAACCTTGGGTTTTCTCTGCAGCCTTCGACAGCAGGGAGCCACTGAGGACTGTTCCTCTTCCCTTCCAGTCCCCACTCCTCCACCTACAGGTTAACCTGCTGGTCGAAAGTTAATGAGTGATGTATTAAGTTTCACAGATGACATTCCTGCTATCCCTAAAATCCAGATGACTTATGGAGATGATTGTTTTAGGGTCTAACAATTTATAAAACTGATTTTACCATGGAGTTTGGATTTAGCTTGTGTCTTAGAGCTGTGTCTTTGCTGAGCTAGTCCATGGCCGTGCTGTGTGTGTGTGTGTGTGTGTGTGTGTGTGTGTGTGTGCAATTCTGCTTTATATTTCTCCTTAGGGACCAAGTTTTCACTGAATCAAGATAAGGCAGGTAGAAGTATTGTCAATATTTAATCAGGATATTTGGGATTCGGCTCTGTAAAGCAACATTTAAGATCTGTGTTTGCCAACTCTGGCTGCAAGCCAAGGAAAGTATTAATTAGTCTCTGGCCTGATCTTTAAGGGCAAGATTACACAGTTATTTATCCCAAAATCAGTCATAGGAATTCAGAGGAACATGGTGTGCTGTATAGCACTCCCACCTATGTCTTTAATAGCAATGCTAAGGTTTGAATTTATGTTGGGACAGACAAAGCTAGGAGCTCCAGACCTTACTCTCTATGAAAATATCTCCTGCCTCCCAACCAAACTTTCCCAGGCCCCTCTTATTGCCCTCACTGCTCTGTCTACTTTCTCTGCCCAGCTGGGACTCAACAGGGTCAACCAACCTAGGCCCTTATAGGAAAAAAGAACTGTGATCATCAAGTTCTTATATTTTCCCCTTTCTATTTCCAAATGACTCTTTCTAGGGATTTGATCTCCCTGGAGGTGATCTTCTACCCTCATAGCTAAGGGGATTCCTGAGCTCTGCTGTGTTTAGGACAGATTGTTGGATGGTTTGCAGCTGAGTCCTGTCTTCCTGCTTCTTAAGCATCTTCTGATCTCAATGCACAAGTACTATACGCTTGCTTTCCATCCAACTTCCCTCTTGGGCATCACCTGCCCTTCCATTTATTCTTCCATGGGGTGTATGTGTGCATTTGTGTGTACACATGTGTGTGCGTATTTGTGTAGGGGAGCAGGGGCTAGAGCATGAGCTTTCAATGTCCCCCTAATAAAAATCTTGAAGCTGTGATGGGACACTTGCTACTCCACTGAGCTCTCTGCAGTGCTGTGTCACAAATCACAGTTCCTTACAGGGCTTTAGGAAGAATAAAAGCTGCTAATAATTATTAATCATTTTTTATACTCTAGGTACAGGTTTAAGTGCTTCATTTGATACCTTATTTAATTCCATGCCACATCGGAGGTGCTATTATCAACCTCATTTTATGAATGAGGCTAAGGAGACAGGCTAAGTAACTTATTTAAGGTCAAACAGCTACTAAGTGGTCAAGCTGAGATTAAAGCCAAGATCTGCCTGAGTCTACCTTGCATCCTTGACCATGGTGGGTTACCATTTCTCCAATGTAAAATATTAAAACAATCTTGTTTTAGATCAGTATAATCACTCAATTAGTAAATAAATGCATTATTATTTTGAAAAAATTAAAGCTAGTCAGATGAGGCTGGAATTCCCCCATCAATATTCTCTATCACTTCTCCCCACTCAGCAGGTAATTGGTATTACATGTCTTATATCATTTCAAACCTTTTCCTATATGTGTATGCACAGAAAATATCAACATCTCTTGATGTTCTTTAATATGTGGAATCACACATGCAGATACCATTCTGAAACTTCTTTCACTTAATATGTGTTGACCCTATTTCCAGGTAAGTGTAAGCATGTTCATTCATTCCTTTCTACCATTGCCCTAAATTTCATATTATGAATGCATATAATAGCTGTCTATTTGCTGGTTGTTTTTATTTTTTTCTAGTCATTTCCCAATGGGTGAACATTTAATTTATAATTTGTAATTAAATGTCCACAATCATTATGTTCTGGTGAAGATCACTGGACATAGGTCCTTGTTTACCTTTTTGTTCTCATTCAGCAGAAGTGGATTTGCTGTGTGGTAGAATATGCACATTAAATTTTTTGGGGGGTACCAAGGATCGAACTCAGGACCTTGCACTTGTGAGGCAGGCGTGGTGCCATTGAGCTAAATCCTGGGCCCACATTAAAATTTTTAATAGACACTGACAAATGATCCTTCAAATAGCTGCACCAATTGATAACTTTTCAAGGATTGTGACACACATGTTGGAGGAAAGGCACCATATTTCTGCAAAGAACAGCACAAATAAAGTGGGCTTAAACTGTAGGAAGATGCACTGACATACAAGACTTCAGAAATAGCCTATGGGGTGTCAATCTGAGAAGGCCTCTTTCTGACCACAATGAGAAAAAGAGACGCCAGGCTGGAGGCAGGAAAAAGTATGAGCTGTGGCTTCACAGTCTTCTTGGTGGGCAAGTGACAACTTCTCCAAGGCCCAGTGTTGGAGACCACATTCTCACTAACACTGATGGGTGTTGGAAGGATTAATTGAAATGATACATGAACATCTCATAGCATATGGACACATACAAAGAAAGAATTTCATAACAGCTAGCATTAGCTAGAAATGAGGACAGGGAAGGCTTGAGGGATCTTTCCTGGAAAATCTTTAAGGATAACAAACCCATCCTTGGCCTGGACCCAGGGATGCTGGATAATAAGGCATTGATATTCAGCCAATTTAAGAGCAGAATTATAAGCCACAAACCATGATTTTGACTTTGACTATTACCTTGAATTCTTGCCAAATCCACCAATAAAATGTAGAAGACCACTCAACATAGGCATGAAAATGATAAATTCACAAGAAATGCTTCTTCATGCTTTTTTACTCCAAAATATTCTAACTTTAAAATTCTAACTTCTTTGACATTTTGTGTGGTAAATATACAGGGTTTTAGGCTATTAGGGCAATGTCCGTAAAGGAGGAATGCTTTCAGTTGGTGAGTTTTAATTTCTCTCTAACAGCATTCTCTTTTCCCTATTCTCTTTTTTTATTACAACTAAGGTATGTGGCCACAGAGTTCTTATTACAACTGTCATTAGCCTCAGATGCCTCAGTACCATTGAGGAATGGATTTTTAGCAAAGGGAGCCAGTGCTGCAAGCACTGATGGGAATTGGGTGGTGGTGGCAGGGCTGAACTCACCACCTGCACTCCTCTGTGTTTTTCCAGACCAAACTGGAACCATGCTCTAAAGAGACCCAGGATCCTGGAGAGAGATAACAGGGCTAATGGCCCTGTAAAGCCCAGATTCCTGTAGCTAGTAAGGAGCCAAGGGGAAGGTGGCCTCACTGGCCTTTATGAGTATGCCCTTTGCCCTGTACTGTGGCTTTGGCATGCACCAAGCTCCTGTCTCCACCACCAGATACCAAGAACCATCACAAAGACATGGAACCTGTCCACAAAGACACAGAGCCCTGAGGCCACCTCACCTGAACCCCACCCTAGCTATCTTTGTATCTGACCTCAGACCCTGGATGAGGAGATTGAGCTTCCAGGACATGGTAGCTGCATGTGGCTTTGAACAGGTCTCTAATGATTTTTGGGAAGAGGGGAAGTAACAAAGTGTAATGAAGTGAACTCTTGGGCCAGCAGGCCCGGGCTCAAATCCTTGCTGCATTTTCTAACTTTATGATACCAATCAAGTTACATTGCCTCTCTAAGCTCAGTCCTTTCATCTACACTATGGAGAAAATAATACTGACATCTGAACTTGTGGGTGGTTTAGTTAAAGGTGCTTGGCAGGGAATAGGAGTTTCTTCTTTCTTCTCCTTGAAGTCACTCTCTGTCTGATTAAGACACTGGTCCTGAGATCACCTTCTCTGACTTCCTTGAGTTTGGAAAGTCAAGAAAGATCCTAATCACCCTGGAGTGAGTCCCATGCTTCGGCCAGCCAGGCTTAGAGTGACTGACAGAGGCAGACCAGGCTTTGGTGCAGCAGCCTTAAGAGGAGAGGCCAGACTGAGCTGAAACCCAGACCGAGGCTACAGTTTCTTCTCCACAGGAAAAGTGCCCAGAATCACTGGTGGATTCTTGTAAAGTTCAGTTATATCTACCAGGAACAGGTCCTGGCTTGCTTTGATTGATTTTTGGCTCTCAAGTTATAGTGCATAGATTTCTGAATTTCAATGCCCTCTAGCAAATATGCAAATGTTTTAACTCAAGGTGTAACAGACAGGTGGAATTAACACTCTGAAGCCAACACTTCTTGATAGTTCCTGTAGTAAAGCTGAAAACTCAAAAGCAAGATTTTTTTTTTACCAATAGAAACTGTTTGGGTTGCTTCCATCTGGTGGTCTTTTTAAGCTGTTGAAGAAAGAGACATTTAAGGAGAAACCTCTATAAAATTTTATTTTTCTGCTTTCAAATTTGATATGCTATTTTCTGTGTGTGTGTTTCATAGGAATTAGTAGGGGGCTGTTGCCAGGATGAGAGTTGCATGGCACCTAGACCAGGTAGGAAGATGGCAGCCACCTCGGCCTTCCCCAAAGACTTATTTATTTTCCTTTCTTCTTTAACTCCTCATGGGCTTTTTGTGGGACACTGTTCCAGTAGGGGAATGACTCTGACCAAGTAACTAGAATTAAGATAATGGTTAAAGGCATGAGCTTCAGAGTTGGACAGTTATGGATCCAAATTCTTGCTATTCCCACTTCCTGTGCTTGTGACTATGGGTACTTTGTTTAACTACCCTAAGACTTGAGAACCAGTAAAATAGATCCAGAAACAGTACCTGCTTCATTTTTCAAGGATGAAAAACATAATTATGTAAATCACACAGTAGAGCACATCACACTTAAAAAACTTTCTTATAGAATGTTTAGCGGCATTATCAAAATACTTCGCAGCTCCAACCTACCCACAACTGATGAGTCATTATGGTCTGAAATGTGCTAGATGGTCTGGGGAAGACCAGAGAAAGACCAGCCTTGGTTCTTGGCTCTAAAGGAACTCTGATAGAGACAAGACTTATGAATAGACAAGACTTATGAATAGAAAATGATGGATTAAATAGATGCAAGCTAAGTGTTTAATAAAATGCTAAGTTGAATGAGGCAGGTGATCAGAATAGTTGAAATGCAAGGAAGAGAAAGTACTATAAGTGACATGATGCTAGCATTTGCTGAGCACTTACTATAGCCAGGCTTCACAGGACTGGGCTCCTCAACCTTTATGATAATCCTAGGAAAAGAGCATTTTTATCTGCATTTTATTCACAAAAGGGTACAAAGGCTCAGAGAAATGAAATGAGTCACCCACAGTCATACAGCTAGACTCGACTAGAGTTTGCATCTGAACCTGTACCCTGGCAGGCAGGCATGAGCTGATCTTGAAAGAAGGGTGGGTTTGGACAGGCAGAGGTGACCACAGGGCTCTGTTCCTGGGTTTGCTGCTTTATGAAGCTGTGGAGCTGTGCCCCACTGAGATGTTAGAGATGCTGTTGGGCAAGAAAGGGCCCCTGATGCAGACTGCTGTTCTTGTCATTCCTGGTAGACTATGGACAGCAGTGCCAGCTGGTCCTGGCAGGTGAAGACCACATAGAGCTCTGTCTTGCCACAGTCCAGCAGTGAAACCAGATATGTACTCTAGCCCCACAAGGTGCCAGGCATTTGCCTTCTTATCTGGCTGGGCACATTCCATGGCCAAGTGACCACCTGGGTTACCTCTGTTAGGGTAGATCTACATCAGGCTATGTGTGCATTTGCATTGCTGCCTATCCAGCACGTTTTGCATTTTTTATAGTCAGCTCTGGCCTGACTATAAGACAGCAGGCACGATGGTGTTCTACCCAGGGCTGAGGGTATCTTGGGACAAGCATTGGTTCTGGTATAAAAGGAATTGCATTTGAATTCTGCCCCACCTTTCTTATGTGTGTGACCTTGGGTGGACTATCTCATCTCTCTAGACCTGTTTTCTTTACCATAGAATGGTAGTGGTAAAAGATACCTACCCTTAGTTTTAGTTTGGTATATATAGTGCCAAAGTGAGCAAAGTTTCAGTTTGGATATTAAATATAAAGAGCCTTACCTACCCTGGTAGGTGCTCCATAAAATTAATTATTATTTTTAATGGCAGTAGCTGTTTCTGGAATGTTGAGAGTTCTGAGCTCAATCATAAAGCACAGGCAGTGGAGGGCAGTGATAAGTGGGTAGGGATGAGAATAAGAGTTGGTGTGAAGCTACCATGGTACCTTGATTGCTTATACTTGGAGGAGCCCCAGCTTCCAATCCTGATCTACAAGGGGGAATTTGAGTGGAATTTGAGCCTGTGGAAATCCTGCTTCACCTGATTGCTTGTAAAAGCGTTTGTGATTGTGATCAAACCTTGCCTCTAAAAAGTGTTGCTGTGCTAAAGGTGAGCTGGAGGAGAAACTGGCTCAAATGTTTTACCCAGTTGGAACTGTGGCCTGCAGGTAGACTGTGGCAGTCATAAGGACATTTCTCACCTTTTATATCCAGTCTCTAGAGTAAGGAGAACACAGGATGTGTTAGCTCAGTTTACACAGCTGCTTACCACTTGCATGAAATCAAGCAAATGCAACTTCCCTCTCTGCTTCTTTTCTCATGTCAGAAGTTGTCCTTCCTTTACCTTTTCTTTCTCCCAGCATTTATAAAGGGCCTCTTGAGGTTGGCATTATTATGTTGATGAACAAATGCACTCAGTTCCATAAGTAACTTGCGCAAGACCATTCGTTTAAGAGTCCCAGAACAATGTGACATGCCAGGATCCAGAAATTCTGGTCCAGTTGTCCAGTTCGTGACCTGAGCCTTCTTCTGGATCCCCAGTCACTATGCTTTGCCCAACTAAATTCCTAGGCTCCCCTGATGCCAAGTGGATATTTGCATAGTGTATCTGAGAACAATCTCAGGCCCAAACCTTCTACTTTATGAGAACTTTGCTAATTGCATGAGACACTGTTGGTCTGCTGCCATGAAGCAGATGAGGCAGGTAGATGATTTCAGGAAGTTGTAAAAGTTCTCTGGACAGCATTTGCCGAAAAAGCTGTAGAATGGGGTACAAAGTATTTATGCAGAGATCTTTTCTGGGAGGGTGGGTCTGGCTTTCTGGAGAGTCACTACGGAAGTGTCAAGATGAGCCTGGAGTTTTGATTTTGACTGATTCAGGCTGAAATCAGGTTAATCTGAGCTCTTAATTTCAGCTTCTATCCAGATTTTTGCATTTCCTCAGTTTCATGGGCTATAGTTGAAAGAAATAGAGGAAAAGAGGATTTCTCTAAGTTCTTCTTTAAGGAAAGGTAATCTCTTTTAGTCCATTTGTAATGCTATAACAGAATGCCTGAAAAGGTAATTTGTAAAGAACAGAAATTTATTTACTACAGTTGTTGAGGCTGAGAAGTCTAATTGCAGAGCACTGGCAGATCCAAGATCTGGTGAGGGTTTTTTTTTCTCCTAGGTGGCCCTTGGTGCTGCATCCTCTGCTCACCGTGTGTTCACATAGCAGAAAGCAGAAGGCCAAGCAGGCAAACTCCTATCAAACCCCTGTACCAGGGCACTCAATCTCATTCACCTCATGACCTAATCACCTCTTAGTACCACATTAGCAACCTCTGAATTTTGGAGGGGCACATTTAAACCACAGTTTAACCCTATTCTGTCTTTTCCCATAGGACAAGCTGCCAAAAGGTATTAGGTTTCTCTGAGTTTAGAGTATACATCTCTCCTTCCTCCCTTATGTGGTCAGTATTTTCTTTCCCTGGAGTGTCAGGGATATTTCATGGATTTTTCTTTTAAATCAGAATTTTTGACATACTTATGACAGAGTCCTTATCATTTTCCTTTCCTCTTTTCCTTCCCTCTTTCTCTTTCTTTTCAAAAATATCTCCCTCCATTCCTTTAACTTCTTCTGCCTCTTTGATTTCCCCTTCTTCTTTCCCCTCTTCATCCTAACATTTTCCCTTTCTTTTTATGTATCAATTTTGGTCCTCATCCCTGATAATCCTGCCTCCATAACAACACCGTGGGCTCCCTGAGCCCAAGGACCATGTTGTGAATTCATGCCTGCCTGACATTAGAAGCCTGCCTGGCTCAGGCAGCAACTTTCTAGAAACACTTGTCGCCATGGCTCTCAGTGAAGTTTGACCTTTCTCATCAGAGATGATGCTGCAGAGACTAAGACAAGCACTGTGGCTCCTCACCAAGCCCTCCTGCCATGCATTCTTGGTTCCCTAAGCTAGTTTCAGTAGCTTCTGGTTGCTTTGTCTCTTTCCTTGTGCCTGTCCTTGGACTGGTGTTATCAACCACAGCTGCTTGTTTTGGCTGCACAGGCTATTTTTCAAAGGGAAAAAGTGGTTTGGATAGCAAGTATTTAGCTTTCAAGCTTCCCCTTCTCTGTATTTTTTTTTATCAGCTGGCAACAAGAATTTTTAGTAGCTGGATACGCTAAAAATATCTCTGAACTTTAAGTTTCTGACTTAGCCTGAAAAAAACCCCCACTAAAAATGAGTTCTCTAACTCTACTCATATCATTGTTCATTCAGACTTTAAGAGTGAAATCTTGGCTTTTTGTTACTATGGGTAGTGACCATGATAAAGAGATGTATGGGAGTAGGCAATAAGATGTCTATGTCAAAGGGTTGAGTTAAACTCCTTAACTCTTAACTTTAAGGTTAAATAGCTAATGTGTATGGTGCCCTTGTTACCTGCCAGGCATTGGGCTAACTGCTTCATGTGTATTTTTATTGCATCCTCAAGCAACTATTGAAAGCAAGTAAACTTCATTTTGATTCCCATTTCACATACAAGTAAACTAGGGGTTAGGAAGGTTTTACCCACACTTACATACAATTTCCTTCTGGACACCATTACTACAATTCACATTGCTGTCACCAGGTAAACAGACATCTTCTAGGAGCTTGCTAGCAATGTGAGGCCTTGGCCCTGTCCAAGTCTGCTGAGTCAAAACTCTATGTAAACAAGGTCCTTGGTGTGTATGTGAGAAGTGCTCAGTCTAAGATGTGGTGGCCTAAAAAGTTGGGTTTTTCTAAAGAAAAGCTCAGTCTTTCCTTTTTATTTTCTTTAGGAACACAACTTTTTATTATTTAAAAAAATTAACCATTCATAATATAACTGATAAAAATGACCAATGTATAAGAATTAATCATTTAAAGCTGGGTGTTTTTTCCACATGTTATCTCATTTAATGTTCACAACAAGCCAAGGAGGTAAGCATTTTTCTTACCTTCATTTTACAGAAAAGGAAGCATGGTATAGAGAAATTAAATTATCCAAAGTCAACATAGTTAGAAGTAAAAACGGTTTTTAAAAAATAGTCAAGTTTTGGCTGGGGATTTAGCTCAGTGGTTCTGCCACCTGCCTCGCAAGTCCAAGGTCCCGAGTTCGATCTCCAGTACCAAAAAAAAAAATAAAGTTAAGTTTCACTGAAACCAGATACTAGGGCACACTTCAAGTACTACAGCCACTTGACATCACCTTTTTTCAGTCTAACACTTAGAGATTTTCTGATTCACTCCACACAATGATATCCTTAAATAGATTTATAAAACCATGTAGCTGCCTGTGTGCACTTATTAAAATAACAAAAGTAGCAACTCTGTATTAAATACTTGAGTCAATAGAACTTGTTATTTCTGCAGTTTGATTTTTTTACATCTTTTCTGACTTTATAGTAGGATTGTGAGGTTTTGTCAATAGGGATCATGTCTTCATCACTTTTCAAGTGCTTGGCCTGATTTTTTCATATAGTAGTAGCACAATAAATATCTATTGAATGTGGAACAGCCTAGCATCTCTAAATTCTTTCCAAGAATGTGTCTTACAGTGGCCTTTCTGCTTTTCCTTAGGATATTTAAAATAATAGTTTAAAGGCATGAGCTGAAACCAAGCTATACTAAAGCTACCAAGCTATGCTAGAGCTTTTTCATGGTAGAGATTATGACATCTGATCAAAATCTCTTAGTTCCTTTCTGTACAGCGCCACATTTTGTTGTACAGAACTTTCCAGTGCAGCATCGCATTGTCAGAGTGAATGGGGCCCTCATTCTGCTGAAGGACAGCCCTGAAGAAGGGTGAGGAATGGTTTTGTTGTGTGAACTACCCACCCCAGGACAGTTCTGTTCCAGAAGAATCCAGGACCCTTTCTAGACATAGGCAATGAAATAAACTATAGAATTATAGAGATTCAAGTGTAAATTATGGCCATCCAATTGGTTGGTTTGGGCATTTGGCCAAGTCTTGCTGAATCTCAGTTTTCCCATCCAGAAATGAATTAACAATACCTAGCCTACTGTCTGATTATGGGGGCTGAATGAGATAGTGCATGAAGGTGATCTAACAGAGGGTCTGGTACACACAGACATAATATAACTGTGGGGAGGGCACCTGCAGAGGTGACCAGCTCAAGTAATCAGAAACATGATTTTCTCCCAGTGTGTGAGGAGAGCATAAAACTCAGCTAGGTAGGGAAGTCCTTCCCAAAATAAATAGGACTCTTCTCAGATTTCTGTGCCATTGAATATGCTTTTATACCCCAAGGACAGGATGGTTTTTCTCAATGTGTTGCAGAATTTGGAAGGTCTTGGATGTTCTGGGCTGTGTGATGTGACCTCCTTGTAATCAGTGCAAGAAAAATTTCATCCCATAAGTTGTTCCCAGAGTGAAACCAGTTTTGAAGGAGTTTTCCGAATGACTAGGTTTTACTTTAGTGGTGTGTGGGCTTTGGTCACTAAATTGTAGCTCATACAAGTTAATTGTCCAATGTTGCAGAGCAGATAAGTGGTGGAGTCCAGAGTCAAGCCAAGGTCTGTCTGGCTCTAGAGTTCTAAGTCTGGAGTCTACACCGCTGCATGCAGAAATGGGGTCAGTGTCTGGAAGCTGGAGTCCCAAGCCCTCTTCACTGAAGAAATGAGCCCCTCTTTCTCCTGCAGTGAGAGTAGGAGGGAACACTATGGCTCAGGTCCGCATGGCTAACCAGATCACAAGGCTCCCTTGTGTTCTCCACAGATGGCCTCCTCCAGTTAATCATTGAGCTTTTGCTTGTAGGCCAAGAAGAGGCCATGTGCCAGACCCAGGGCAGCATAAATGGCTTCTTACCAAGTCGAGGTGGAGAGATCTCCTTTAGCAGTGCTGGCAAGAGGGGAGATGAAGGGTTGGAGAAGGGCAGGCACTCCTATTGTATCTTTCTTTTACCTCCTTGTGAAATATAGGGGACAGAGTTTTAAAAATATCAGCCTTTTCAGCTTTGCTGCCAGTGTATGCTTAAAACTCCCCAAAGAGAAATTAAAAGCAGCCACTTGGAGATTCTCCAGCTGTCTATGTCTAGTTCTGCTTGATAAGGCAGTCGTAAAGGGAACAGGTTGCTCATGGATAGTCTGGCTCCTCAAACTGACAATAAGAAGTTGGCTTGTGAGCCAAGAGCAGGTCCTGGGAGCAGAGTCAGAGGAGGAGAGCCATGTGGGTTTAGAGCTCCAGAGTTACAATCTGCCACATCTTTTCCTGCAGACCTCAATCTCCTGTAGCTCCTCTGGTCCCAGACTTCAGTTTAGGCCTAGATGGATGTCCAGGCTGCACTATTCTGTTGTGGGCAAAAGGATTTACTAATACAGGTGACATGCTCAGGCTGAGAAGGGATTGAGCTGGACCTGTCCCACCCATGACTACCCTCTAAACACTTCTCCAGGAGTACAAATCAAAGCTTTTAGTGTGAAGAGCCGGCTACTGTGGAAGAAGCCAGTTTATGGATTATTCAGGCAAACAAAGCACAGAGGATGAAGATTCTGAGTCCTGCAGAGAGTCCTTGAGCTCCTCCACCTGCCTGGCTGCATGCCACAAGAAGAAGCAGGAGGAGTGTTCCCAGGAGAGCATGGGAGGAGGTCATAATAATAAGTATCACCACGTGTTCCCAGCCATTGCAAGTCTCTTTGCAATATAGAGCAAGGAAAAGGAGCAACACAGAGGGAGAAAAAGTTAAAGATTGTAGGAATTTCTATGGGTATCAGACTTGTGATCCATCTAGGCCAGAATTATCTGATAATAGCACAGACATGGGTAGGAGTGCTCACCACTGATCAAGGCCTATGGTTTTGAGGACTCTTTAAAAAGTACATTTCAGGGCCGGGGATTTAGCTCAGTGGTTTCACCGCCTGCTACACAAGCACAAGGACCCGAGTTCAATCCCTGGTACCAAAAAAAAAAAAAAAAAAAAAAGTCACAAAAAGTACATTTCAATAACCTTATGAAGTTGGAAGGACTTCATGAAAATCGTGTTTGTCCCTTAAGACAACCTTGAAAATTAGGCACATACCCTTTGAAGCCTTTGCCCCTACTCTTGCCCCCTCCTAGAAATCAGATCTTTTTTTTTAGTAGCACATTATTGACCTGTAACTCAGAAAGGAGCAGAGATAACTTTTTGTACAGAGAGAACACTACGCTAGGAAGGTCAGATGCCTTCCTTTTCAAAATGTGGCCATGTCTTGAACAGGTTACTCTGCCACTCTGAACTCAAATTCCTCACCTGTGAAATGAGTGTTTGTCATGATTGGACCCCCTAGATCTCAAACTGCAAATAAGATCTTCTGGGAATTTTTTAAAAATAGCAATTCTTATTGCATAGAAACACACATACCTCTAACATATAAATACATACAGGTAAAAATCTTGGAAATGAAATAAAAGTAGCATTGTATCAATATTAACTTCCTGATTTTGATATTATCTTATAGTTATTTAAGATGACTGACAGTATTCGGGCAAGCTGGTTGCAGGGAACATAAGAATCTATGTCAGTGTTTTTTAAAACCTCCTCAAGTCAGGTATTGTGCAGCCATGGTTGAGTTCCACTGAAATAGATGATCTCTAGGTCCCTTTCCAGCCCTATGATATTATCAACCCAATTTATCTAAATCCTTCTTGAAACTATTTACGTGTTGAACATGTAGGAGTAAGACATTTTAAAATGTTTATTACTTGCTGTGTACAAACTTGCTTGCATTTGTCCTAAAGTTACTCTTTCTTAGTGTTGAGGGTGTAGCTCCATGGTAGAGCACTTGTCTAGGATGCACAAGGTCTTGGGTTCAATCTCCAGTCTCTTTGAGTGACACAAGCTCCAGCTTCTTTACTTTCACCTGTACTTGTTTTTGTTAGTTTGTTTTTTGTTCTTGTTGTTTTTTGTCTTTTGAAACAGGCTCTTGCTATGTAGTCCAGGCTGGCCTTGAACTCATTATGTAGCCTAGGTTGGCCTCGAATTCATGGCCGTCCTCCTGCCTCAGCCTCCCGAGTGTTGGGGTTACAGGTGTGTACCACCAGACCTGGCTTGTCCTGGTCTTTTAACTGTATCTTGGAGCTTTTGTTTCTCAACTGATGCCTTTCTCTATGACAGTGGCTTTCACCATGGCATTGTTCACTGGCTGTGGATAACTTCCTGTGAGTCCTAGACCCAAGTCCCTGCAACAAGATGGTAGCAGTTCCATACAGGGGTCAGCAGAGAGGACAAATCAGGGAGACCATGCTCCCCTTTGGAGTCTCTTTATTCTAGTTTTACCTACAGTTCTATGGTGTACCAGACCTTATTGAACAGTTGGAATTAACCAATAAGCATTAAAATGTGAGAGGGGAAAAGTTCAAACATAATGCCAAATAGGATCGGATTCACAAACCAACAGAAAACCATCCTCAAATTCAACTTCTCATGGGGAGCCTACCTCAATTCCTAGTAAAACTCCCTGCCCTCTGATGAATCTTCCTTGCAAAGAACTCCTCTTTTACACAAACATAGTGAAATTTTCTACCCCATCCCTGCAGGGAAAATGATGTCCTCAGACTGATCCTTCCTTAGGATTCATACCTTCTTCTCCTCTTTAGGGAAATCCCAGGACTCCAGTAAACAAATCAAAGCTTTCCTCAAAATCCCACTTAGTCAACCAAGAGTTTCCACAATGGGAGAGGAAAGTGGTAGCTTTACTAGGACAGTCCCAGGTGAGCTGTGCTACTCCAGGTCCCATCCTGACAGGTTAAGAAGATATGTGCTTCTTCCTCCTGATGCTTCAGATCGCAACTAATGAAGAACATACACAAAACACACAGACACACACACGTGCATGCATGCACACACACACACACACACACTCTCTCTCTCTTTCACTTCTCACCAGTAATATATTTTTTGTCCATATTAAGCAAGAGAAACTGCTTGCTAAAGTAAGACCTAATAGACAAGAGATTTCTTCCCTCAATGAGTGTGGTGTTTCAGTATCATGCAAAGTATGATACTCATCTCAAACTTGTTCATCTTCTAGCCCCTAGTCTTCCTCAAAGTTCTATTAGAGCATAAGGACTGAGGTCAATCAGTCTGTAAAGTACAAAGCTACTAGGCCCTAAATGGACATCCTTTGGCCACACTAAAATCCAGCCCCAAGTGTTTGGGATACCCCACTGATCAGGTCCTGCTCCTGGGCAAGGAATCTCCATACCATTATCTGTAAAAGGAAGGGAGGTAGTATGGGAATTACTTTCCTGAGCAGCCTCACCAGTGGGTTGTACTGAGGTTAGCTACATAGACTTTGAGGATTTTGAAACAATGGTGAATCCATGCTTATTTTGATGTAGTTAATTTACAAGTTAATTGGCTTTGATCTGTTTTTAGCCATCATCTTTCTAGAGTATTTTTAGAATGCAATCTATCAACAGGTAGTTTCTCCTCCCCTACTCCACATTTTAGTTATCCTTATCTATTTACACATCCGCTCCCAAATGTTCACCTGCAGGCTTAGGCCAGCTGCTAAGATGTTGTGCTTTGGGCCATTACTTGAGATAATAGTTTCCAAATCTGTACTACCTTTAGCTTTGTTTCATCTTATCTTGCTTATGCTTCAGGAGTTGACCTCTAATTTAAGTTTCCCAAGAATTTGAAAATCAGTCCATGCCCATTCCTACTGAAATTCCTACTAAACTAAAAATTTGAGTTTTTAAAATCAACCCCTCTTTTAACTTCTAACTTTGCATTTTGAAGGCATGTGATCAGCCTTTCATGTAGTAAGCACTTAATAACATTTTGTTTAATTTTTCTGATGATTCAGAATAACAAATTTATCCATTCATTTAAACTTGCAGTTATAATTTTATTGAATGCTTCTCTAGTACATGAATAACTGCCTACAAATATACATGTGAATTTTAAGGCTAAAGATGAATTCCAAAAAGATTATCCTTCCAGGTATAAGGCAAGGAAAGTGTACTGAGGCTACTGAAAGTTCACATCATAACATCACATGACTTGAGTCAGAGAGCTCTTACCCTGATTTATAGGTGGTGTGACTGTGGGCAAGTTATTTCATCTCTCCAAGCTTTATTCTTTATTCTTATCATCTATAAAGATAAGAACAATAATAATATATATCTTATCTGGTTGAGGATTACATAAGATAATGTCCACAGCACTGGCCCATAGAAAGAACTTAGTTCACCTAAACTGTTAGTGTTGTGCTAATAGATCCTTTGTGTGAAAAATTCACTGAATGTCAGTGATTTACAAGTGTCCACAAAGGACCATGTATATCAGAATCACCTTAGGCATCTTTAAAACATGCACATGTCTGGGTCTCACCCCAGACTTGCTGAGCTGTGCTTTGTCACACTGAGGCATAAGCATTTATATTTTATCCAGCTGCCTGGTATGTATGATGAGAGACAGTCTAGGTTGTTCGAGTGCCATTTGTGGGTGCTTTGTCTGCTGCTATAGGGTTCCTGAGCTGTTCTGTGTGTGCTGCAGAAGGCAAGACATGGGGTGGGCAGAGGCCATCCCCTTGGTACTGCACCCAGTGGCCTACAGCCTACAGTATCTGCGAATTTCTTAAAGACTATGTTAAGGTGGAGCTATACATTGCCATGCACATTAGCTATATTTGCCTTAGTCTCATATTTCTCTGAATCCTTTTCCACACTAGATTTAGCAAAAACTGAGGGGGAGAGAAAGAAAGAAAAGAATATAGGGGTCAGAAAATGCTGTTAGAGCTGCAAGATAATGGATTTAGAAGGTATAAGATTGAAGGGGGAATATATATATATTTTAAAAAGACTGGCACCTTTGGGGCTACATTGGTGCCAACCACTGGGCAGCTTTGATTTCTTTGCTTTTAGCCTTTGGGGACAACTGCTGGGGTTGAGTGGAGAATTTGAAGGGGTTTTGGTCTGTGTGAATAGATATTTGTTGACAACTGGCCAGTTTCAACTCATTAAAAATTTGGTTTTATTGGCATCTCAGAAAGGCAGCAATTGTTCTATTTTCCTGGCACAACTATTTTGTGAGGCAGGCTGTAGCTTGTTGTGTTTGCCCAAGCCTTAGTTAGGTCCTTAAGGAGAGGAAAATTAACGGCATTTTGAAAGAGTATCTGTCTCCTGATAGGAAGAAGCCCATGGAGGTGATGGTTAGTGCTCCCCTTATACTGTAGGATGCTGGCAGCTCTTGTGCTTGGGATCTTGGTGTCCTGTCCTTGGTCTGGCCCTTTTGGAGATGCCTGACTTAGCTCTCCTCATAGGAATAGACCTTTGTGTGTAGGAAGAAGTTGGGGTTTAATGATCCCATATGTTCCTCAACAGTGTTTCACAAATGGTGGCTCAAACTTTACATTATGGGAGAGTAAGGAGCAGGATTTTTTTAATTCTTTCATGTCCAAGCTTGGGTATTGACTAGCTGGGCAACTCTGAGCAGGTGACTTAAATTCTCTGACTCTCCAACTCCTCAATTTGCTATCAGTTTTGTAACAAAGATTAAAATGTGTGAGAAAGAAAATCTGCAGACAATTTTGGTATACCAGAAGGGCTCAGAAAATGGTTGTGGCCAGTGCTAGTGGTACCAGTATGGCTGCCATGGTGCTGAAGCTTGAGTTATGGAAAATGCCCTGTAGATTTCACTGCAGTGATTAAGTCCTTTGTTGTAATTGCCCTCAGCAAACAAGATTTAATAGCATAGACTAGCATAGGTAGCTTAAGTCACTCCATTTCTTTGAAAGACAGTGGACTTCTTCATAGATTAGTTAGAGGAAGTAAACTCTGAAAGTCAGTCATAAACAACATAGTACTAAAACTCAATATGTAAATACAAGTGATGCATATTTAAGGACCTACAACAGAAATTCAGAAATATAAGGCAACCAAATTTTGAAACTATATGGCTGCCCCTAAGGGAAAAAAGATCAAGTATTTGCCAAAAACGTTTACATAGCAGTGCTTTGGAAACAATTTACAGGTTAATATTGCCACAATTAAGTTATGGTTTTTGGTCATATTAACATTTCTTTGGCCAATATCAGATTGAAAAACTAAAGTTTCATCAATGTCTCTCTCTTTCTTTCCTTTTTTCTTCTTTTTCCTTCCTTCCTTTTATTCTTTTCTTTCCTTCTCTGCCCTTGTCTTTCTTTTTGTGGTATTGAAGTATTAGGGGTTAAAGCCAGGGCCTTAATACTGAGCTACCTCCCCATTTCTTTTTTTAAAACTTTTTTATTCTGAGGCAGGATCTTGCTAAATTGGCCAGGCTGGGTTCAAATTTGCAATTCTCCTGTCTCAGCCTCCCTGAGTGGTGAGATTACAGGCATGTGTCACCAGGCCTGGCTTCATCCTTGTCTTTTTCTGATGCTTTTCCAAGATGTACATCTTCATTTAGTGGAGAGGCAGATGTTGCTTTTCTACCACTGCAGCCATGTCTATTGCATTCTATGGCAGCCAAGGTATCCCGCCACATTAAAATAATTTTATGTTCATGAATAAGTAAGATGAAACCACTCTAGTGTAGTTGATGATTTCCTGGTCTAATTGATAACATTCAAATCAAACAGAAACTACAATTGGAAATTTAAAAAAATAACCCAAACATAACAATACAAAATTGTTTATTAGTTTAAAAAAGAGACAGAATTTGTTGGTTACACAGAAAAGTAAATGGAAAGTCACCTATGAAAATTGTAACTCTCAGCATACGAAGTAGGCACTATGACCAGGTTTGAGGACTTGATATTAATGCTGACATTAGCATTAGAAAATGGAAAACTGCGACATATAAACCATATTTTTGACATTTTGTTAACAGGTTGCATGTTTCAAAGTGTCATCTAGATGTGGTAGAAAAATAGATATACCCATGCCATGTTCCAAATCATGGAATTTCTATTAACTATAGCATATGTCACAGTTTGTTTCCCTTTTACAGAAATCACTGGTGCCAGCTCCTAAGGGGGTGAAGTCCACACAGTCTGTGCTTGGATAGAAGTACTCTGCTGTTTTGAGGGCCTCCAAGTGCTTTGCCTCATAGGATGCACAGTAGCAGACTGAGGTGGTGGCGGTGGAGAAGCAGTTGTACTGGGCATGCGAGGGCAAGTGGTAGTAAGAGTAGTCTTCTTGGGGATAGCCATGGTTTAGGGTGTCCAGAGAAGGGGGAGAACTATAATTCTCTGAAGCATATGAAGGCGGCTGAGCTGGCGAGTAACTGTAGTCTAAGGAGCCAGAGAGAGTGGAGGAATCTGAAGGTGATCCCAGGGTCTATAGAAAAGAAAACCAACAAACAAAGAGCTTGATAACTTAGGATCAAAAGAACTGAATAGTGTGGATTTATTAACACAGAGTAAGAAAAGTAGGGGTGAAAAAACAAAATACCCAACCCAAGTCTGGAGAAGTAGTTTTATTTGTTGACTACATGATTTCATGACCCCATTCTCTATATTTGCCTATTTCTTTCCCAACAATCAATTGCCTTGCTTCACTAGCTTCCTTTGTTATAACCATACTTTGGAGGATGTTTTGTTCTTAAACCACAAAATCCTATTGTACTTCAGGTCACCTGGACATTAAATCCTGCTGTGTGCCACAATATAAGCTGCAGGTGGCACCCTGGATATTTCTCCACACCCTTGACCGTGAAGAACTAGGTGAGCATGCAAAGGCAGAACTTGGATCCTCAAGGAACCTACCTCTGAGATACCCAAGATGAGTAACTACCCTTCCTGCCACTAAAGTCTTGTCTTCTGAGGAGAAAGGTACTGTCTTCTCTTAAGCAAGTCTACAGCTGTTGCTGACAAAAGCCTAATGTGGAGGCTGGAAGGGAACTGGGTGATGGAGGCCCAGCAACAATATGCATATTCTGCAGAGTTAATTTCCTATTCCCTTTAAAATTTAGCCTGATGTCTGTACAGATGTTTGATACACTAAAAAAGTATTCACATTTCTTAAAGTATTCACATTTTATTTTGTAACTCTACACTTGAAGGTTTAAAACATTATAAGTCTCAAAATGATATCTAAAATAACTAGATACGTAGATAAGTAGATCTTATGGAAACCTTGCTTCATTTTAAAGAATAACACATTTTTGAGCACTTGAGACCCATAAAGAACAGGCAATTCAAATTCTTGCAAAGGTTAGGGGTTCATTTTTACTAGCCATCTCTGACTCAAATGAGTTTTTGTGCCTATAGGACACAAAAACAACCAGTTAGTAGAGCCACTTCCCCTATCAAGCTCAACAGAACTCAATTCTATCAAAATGAAGTTTGGCAGTGTGTAGATGCAACCTTAGTTCCATTTTTAAGAACTCAAAGATCCAAGAGACATTGGGTAAACCAGTCATTTCCAAATTAGGAGATGACTTAACTCCATAGTTTAAAAAACACTGAGTATTGCCAGGAAATCTTTTTATTGCCACCCATCATAATTAAGTGTGTATTTAAAGGTTTATGCCCTGCAACAAGGAGCTATCTCTGCACAGTGCATTATAAATGGTTCCCTGCTTGCTTCCTTGATAGTATTTGTATGGTTCCTCAGGAGATGACCCAACTTTCTTATAAAGCATTACTACTCCATAATTAGGAACAATCAGGTTACATAAAAAATGAAGATAAATTACCAGGCGGCTCTGGTTAAAGCAGAAAGGGGTGGCCTGGAAGCTGTCTGGCAGATAGTGAGGAGCACTTTGTGTGGAGTTGAGCAAAGGCTCTGAGAGTGTTTCAGTCTGAAGGTAGGAATCGAAGATCTGGTCCAGGCAGTTGGGGTTTTCTTCACAAGAAATCCAAGTGGAAAATTCTTGAGGTTGAAAATAATTGGGTGTGGAAGATATTGGTTCAGGCTCAAAATAGAGTCCTAGAGGAGAAAGGGAAAAGATTTAAAAATTGCAAAATGATTTAGTGGAGTTTGCTTCTGTATTCTGAGTATTTAGGAGGGAAAGGTGCTTAGGAAGTTCCAGAAAAGTAAACAGACAGGCAATTTGGACTTTTAATTGTTTTAGTTAATTCCAGTGCCAGAGAAAAGAATGTGATTAATAATGTGATAATTAGATATCAATATGGCTTGAGCAAAAATGAAGTATGGTAGCTCAACCCATGTCCAAGTATCATGATTGACAGCTCAAGTGTGCTATAAATGCATTAACATCCAGTCCCTATCTGAAGTTTAAGTAAACCACTCAACAGTAATTGACAGATCTATTTGAAGCTATGAGAAAACTTCTGATGCCATCGCAAAGAACTCTCTTGATTCAGGGTTATTGCTTTCCTAACCTTTTCACACTTAGTAACTTTAATTTTGAGGAGTGGATTTTGAAAAGTGATATACATGTAAATGGGGATGGAAATGATAAAAATGGAAACCAGGAATGTAGAGTACAAATTAGTATTATTTGTTTAAAATTACAAAAAAATGAAATTTTTCATAGTAGACATGCTAGCATGATAATGCAATAAAAATTGTTGAACACTAAACAATAATTTGGAAAACATCACTCCTTTTCCATTTTAGTATTAATAGACTCAATGTATGATTATTTTTAAATGCTCAAAGAAGAGAGCTTTAGAGTGTGCCCATCAAAGGGGCTACAGGACTTTTGGATTTTTTGAAGTTTCAAGTTCCTTTAAGGCTAAGTTAAAGTGATACATTCAGTGGAAACCATCCACAAACTCAGGCTTCCTTATTTATGACCTCTTAGCTGCTGAGTGGCATAGGAAGGAATGTTTATGTAATAGAGTTATTCGTATTGAGCTGGGAAAACTTGCACTTGTTTGAACTGCTCTCTGGGAAGAGAGACAAGAAGGGGGGAGGGAAGCCCCTGTCGGCTGGAAGCTAAATGAACAAGAGCAAAGGCATTATTCTAGTGTTCAGGATGTTCAGTATTCCAATGAATAGTGTGCTAAAAGATAAAGAGGTTCTTGAAAAAGTTCTGATTTTATAGTCAAGTTTAGCTTCTTGGAGGTGAGGAACTGGAAAAAATGTAAACAAAATCTTGGGACAGTCTAGACAGCAGAGAATAGACAGTTCAGAAAGGAGGACCAAAAATTGCACTTGTTTCCGTGCTGGGCTTGCATCTGGAGTTACTATGCCTTTTTCACTTTCTGATTGGTTGAATTCCAATTAAATGGTGGTGCCTATCTTAACCCCTGAATCAAGCACTGAAAAGCTTTTGAGATGGACTTTTGAAAGAGAGTTTGAAGAAATTGCAATGCTGGCTGTACTGACCTGCAGAAGATGGTGCAGCTGGGTCTTCAAGGTGGATACTGCTGCCTTCAGACAGCTGCCAAAACAAGAACATGTCAGTGAAGCAAAAAGAAGCACAGAAGCTCTACAGAGGAAAAGCTAAGGTATTTTGATGGGAACTATTTCTTTCTGCTACAAGGTAAGCCAGATTCCTTCTTCTAAAAAATAGGTGCCATTAAAAAAATATAACCAACATTATATTTTATTTAGATTTAATTTTTGTGTTTGCTTGCTTGGGAACTTTTTTTCTAATATCAGATTCCCTACTTCAGTTTTAAGTTATTCATCTTGATTTTTAAAAATTAATGTAAATAATTTTTCTGTTACAGAAATGTAATAATTCAAGAAAACTCAGAAAAAAAGTCCTTCTATTAAACTATTCAATTTACAAATAAGGACTAACATTTATTTAATCCAACTATGACTTAATCATTTCCCTAAAAACTTTCCTATACAATCTGGATTCTTAGTCTAAGGAATTCTTGGCCCTGAGGAATACAATTCCTAACTTTTTAAACCAGAGTAGCTAAAAATTTTCACATGTTCTTATTATCTATAAACTATTAAAATAGAAAACATTTTCTTAAAGCTGTAGTCAGTGAGTTAGAGCCTATCAACATTCTAGTCCACCATTAGGAAATATTTCAACTCTTTGTGTGCTTTTTTTGGTATTTTTTATAAATTTGCTTTTTTCATTACAGTAGTTCAAGTTTATGAGACTGCCCATTTTAACTATCTAAAGTAAAACAGCCTATAATTTCCAGTGGAGTGGTTACTATACTAATTTTTTTGTTTAGATTTCATGTGGTGGCTTTAAAGTTTAAAGTGACCAGTGTTGCTGTGGGATCGCAGGCTGGAAAGCCAAGCCTCTCTTGGGTTCCAGGGAATACTCACTTCTGTACACTGAGCCACTGGGAGAACTGCACAATCAACCATTGCTGAAACAGGAGGTGGTGTTAATTTTGAAAATAATCCATGCTGTAATGTCATGAACCAGGAAGCTGGAATCCTTTACTAGCTCTTTATGCAAATATTTGGCTGCAGCTCGAGCGGAAGGACTTGGAAGGAGTGGGTTTTAAAAAATCTACTTCAATGTAGAGCTCTTTAACCCCATGCTTTCCCGGACTGGCTTGTTTGCCTGCGTCCTTGTTATCCTGTTGTTATCTTCCTGAGGTATGTTTATAATATCCTACTTGATATTATCTTTCTAGTCATGGGTTCACTTTCTACTTCACTCCAATACAAAGAAAGACACCTCTCTCAGATTTCAAACAGCATAAAGAAACCACAATCTGCAATTTAGAAAAACACATCAAGGCTGTTTAAAAAACTAATAGTGAAAAAAAAGAAAAGTAAATTATATCTTTTGATAAGTACTAACTGAAGATTCTCTTTACATCTGAAGGTGGAGGAAATGCATGTGCATGAGTGTATCAGTGTGTTTGTAAACTGATCTGGCTGAAATGAGTATTTTAAAAATTAAATTCACCAGTCTGGCAGGCACAGTTTCTTCTAGGACAACTTGAAACTTGGATATTTGTCTCAGTCTATAACTTCTGTCCATGATTTCGTTCTTAAAATTCCAAACTGAGGATACTACCCTGGCTTTATAAGAAGATAAAATTTCTTCTTGCGTTGTAATATTTGATACAAAGAATCCTCTCCTTGATTTAAAGTTTCCCAGGGATGTCCTCTAACAATCGAATTGGAGACAATCTACTAAACTAGAAAGGTCTACACCAAAGAGCAGGCATAAATTATCCTCTGGTATTTGCCTTCCTTGCCAATGTGTATACTCTTGCAGCAAATCTAGAATCCTAAATCCTTCCCATGGCTCCCAGTGATGGATTTTACATCTGGCTCTCCTACTGAAATTATATGTGCATTACTCCTACATGCTTGTGAGGGAATGAGCTGATAGAATCTTCCAGGAGGCAAAGCAATGTTCCTGCAGAGCACTGGTGCAAGAGTCCTGCTTTATTTCTCTTTGTTGGGAGAAGGGTGTTCAGAAAAAGAGGTGACATTGGTCCAAAGAAGAGAAACTGGTCAGAAACACAAATGAAATGCATTAATTAGGTCCTGCAGCTTGCTAACAGGGAAACAGTGGTAAAACCAATCTGCAAGGATCCAAGAGCAGTGAAGTTCTCCAGCTACAGGTGAAACAGAATTCTACCAAGTACCAAAGCTCTTTAATGAATGATCATGTTTTGTAATAAACATCTTGATTTTTATTTTGGTCCCAGAGCATTTTCCAGTTCCCTCTAGATCTAATTTTATTCATCGTGTAACCATCTCTAAATTGAAGGAGTTCATAGATCTGAAGAAAGATGAATTTTGAGAGCCAACAATGAGAAGACTTTTTATACTTACCTCCCTAGGTTATTATAAGAACTAATCACTGTAAAGCTTTCTACAAATGTAAGGAAGTTTTACTGTTACCTCAAATTGTACAGATGGAGATACTAACTTCTCCATCTGTATGTACCAAATCACAGCTAATTCACTCCTTAACTCTAAACTTCGAGCAAAGGGTATAATGTGCATTACTGAATATCTGGCTTTCAATTTTTGGTTGCGATTGTACTTCAGTTGCCTTTCCCAAATAATAATAATAGCATTTATTGAGCACTCATTGTGTGGAAAATGCTCTTTTAAGTGCTTTATATGCAGTAGTTAATTTAATCCTTACTTACTGTCATTTCCAATTTAAAGATGAGGAGAAACAGGCAAGAGAAATTGTGCAACTTGCTGGAGGATACACACAATGGAAAAGCTGAGATCTGAACCCTGTTTATCTGGCGTCTTACCGCCCTACATTATGTGCCTCCTCCCTTGTCATGACGTTCATTGCCAAAGGGAATTTTTGTGAAGTCCTACACTGAATACAAATAGCACCAGGCATAAAAACTGTTGTGGGGCTGATATCCACAGGGTAAATCAGAACGTGGATAGGTTCTGGTTCAGGATGAACCTGGACCAGGCCCTAGCTGTCTTATACTCTTGAGAACTTTCAGTAATGAGCTGTCTGTCCTCTCTTTGGGCATAACCTCACTTTGTTTATTTAGCTCTGTTGCTGTTGCCCTCTGTGAGCACTCTTGGCATACTTACCTGCTTTAGGAAGGTATATAAAGTGTAAGGTGCTTATGACTGCCCAGATAAATTTTGTATTAAGCTGGAACTACATAAGGGTCTATGACATTTTAAGAAAGTGGTTCTATGTGTACTCCAGAGACATGAGGTTTTTCTGCTGAAGACTTTCCTTTAGTGACTGATGACTTACAGACAAAATGATCTCAGAGGCTGAGTTCCAGAAGGATGAGGACAGAGTGGAGGATGTTCCACAGAGATGTTAACCTGGAAGGGCTCCCCAAACTGAGGTGAATTTCTGAAAGAGATTTTCTATGAGTCTGAGGAGTGCACCTACACTATCTTCCTAACACAACAGCAATCTACCTACCTGCTGACTGGCTCTCCCTATAGAACAACAATAAGCCTTTCACACTCAACATTAACCAGTAAGTAATTGACCCCAAGTCCTGAACCCCATGCCATGCCTTCCTTGTTCTCCATGGCATCTTGTGAAATGAGAGGAAGTTGGGCACAGAAGTTACTGTAACAGCTGAGAAAGGCTGGGTCTGGGTCTGGGAGTGGCCTTCACATTCCCAGGAGGCCTACCATGGGCTGGGGAACTAGTGAGGGATTCATGCTTACGGTTCCCCCCGAGGCTGCCTGGTGTGCCCTTCTCTGTTGCAGCAGCTCCTTCACTGTGATCTTTACTCGGACACCTTGATACATCTTCGGTTTTTCTGGGGAAAGGAAACTGAGTCAGTGGTCAAGTCCAGGTTTGGGTGTCTGGCTGTGGAGTGAGGGGATCCTTGATAGGGTATGGCACCCAACACCAAGTTTCTAGTTTTAGAGAACATGAAGTGAATGAAAACCAAAAAGAGGCTGAATAGTTTCCAGGGCTCTAGTGGGATGGAACACAGATTAGCACACAGGTTGTTCTGCTCAGGAACGTGGTGCCCAGTCCAGGGGAACCCACTGCCTTGGCTAAGTAAAAGCCTCTGGGAGAGGCGAGGGTATATGGACAGAAGGGGCACTCTGACTCAAGGCAGTAGCCCTAGCTTGTCCCACCGTGATGTCCTTCTCCACCAGGCCTAGCATGGCTTCTGGGGAGGCTACGACCACTATGTTCTCTTGGTCTGGAAGCCAGCTCAGGGGCAAGCCGGGTGTGGGGTGGGGTGGCTAGCTTGGTCTTGAGCCCATGAGAGATCTGCCAGACTGACCCCAGTAAAACAGCCAGGCCCAGGGAACTCCCTCACTGTCTCCCTCTCATCCCTCTCCTTTCTACCAACTCTCCTTCATCCCAGTCCCTTTCCTCCGCCTGGCCAGCTCTCCATATTTTCCTCCTCTTCCCTTCGGCCTCATCCCATCCCTGGTCTCCCTTTTCCCCGCTCTCCCACCACCCCTCCCTTTCTGGTGCAGGCATTTCTCCGTGGCGCAGCGCGGGCTCCAGGGAAAGCCTCCAGGAGGATCCCAAGGACCATGCAATAGCTGGGAGGCCGCCTCCGGAAGGGGCCGCCCCTGAGCTGTCGGGGGCTGGCTGCTTTGCCCCGGCAAACCCGAGAGACCCAGCGCGCGCCGCAGGGTCCACATGGAGGGACCCCGCGCCCCAGGAGCGGGGGCTGCCATGGCCCCGGCCCCCCAGAACCACAGTGAGTAGGTCGCGCCGGCTGTCAGGCCAATCCCTAGCTAGCTGGGGGTGGGGTGGCTGCAGGAGCCCAGGGCGACTCGAGGCCTGACCTCTATCCCGGAGTGACCGCCTGGGAATCGCGCAGAGGGGGGCCGGCGCGGTGGCGGGGGGGCCGGCTGCGCGTGCAGCCTGAGAATCGGGCAACAGTGCCAGGTCGCCAGCGCCTCGCCTGGTCACTGCGGGGAAGGCAGCTGCACAGGAGGGAGCCCCCTACTCGCGGGCCAGATTCCAGGGGCTGAGAGTCTTTCCAGGAAGGGAGGTTGTGCTGTTCTTCACCCAGACCCAGGGGATCCCATACCCGGCCCTCAGGTTCAGGACGCCGTGCGGTCTCCGTGCAGCAGCCCTTTCTCTCCCTCCCACCCCGCTTCCTCGCTCGGCTCTGGGCTCTGCGGGCGGCGGACGCGCTTTGGGGTCCGCACAGAGACCAGCACAGCTCAGCTCTGCCCCGCCGATGCTCCCTGCTCACCGAGAGCCTCTAGCTCCCCCCGCCGCCGCTTCTGGCCGCGCAAGGTCCGCGCCGCGAAGTCCCGGGACGCGACAGTGGAAAAGAGGGCGGGTGGGCATGGGCCCGGGTACGCGGCTGTCCGGAGCGGCCAAGTCGGCCTCTGGGCCTCTGCGCCTCTGCCTGCCCTGGGGAGCAGGCGCCAAGTGGGAGCGGCCGCTCGGCCAGTGGCCCCGGATCCCGGCCCGGCCCTTTCTTTCGTGCCCTGACTTTGTGTCTCTCTGTTGCATTCAGGAAAAACTGTGAAAACACACCCAGATCGAAATGCCCCTGGCCCACATGACCCACCCCCGGAGAAGGAGCCGAGTTACCGGACATCGTGGTCTGCAGGAGCTGGGTCAGAGCCTGGATGCTGCAGCTGCAGGGACTCAGCGCCTGGGGAGGATCCTGTGCAGGGAGAAAGGCAGAGATGCGACATTTTTAAAGTTTCACGAAGCATCCAGCTGCACCTAGGTCCCTGGAGCAGGAGATACACAGAATTAATGTTTTATACCTTTGGGTATAGGTTTGAGTTTTTTCCCCCTCATGCCAAGTATTTAAAACCTCTAGAAACCCATGATTTGACAATCAATGATTGCGCGATACTTTCAATTTGAATATTCAAAGGCTTAACAAAATGGACTATCTTCTGCAGAAATCCTGAATACAGGCACCACACAGAGAGTCCAGAGAAACAGGGAGTGAGGCTCCTTTGGGTCCTGACCCTTGCTTTTCTTGTATTTTGAGCATTTTGTTCACTTTCCCACAGTCAGAGCAGGTGTCCTCAAAGATGCTCTATATTTCTGCCTCAAAGACAGCTCAGAAGCCCAAAGTGTCTTAGGATCACCCCCATCACCATCTGAGCCAGGCTGGCCAGCTGGACTTGTTCCCACACATCCAACCTCCATTTTAAGGGGAAATCTCAGGTTTTGGTGAGTGAACATGGCACCCAGGGGGTGTGGCACAGGAAGGGATCACCCTGGGCCCAGATTTCAGGCCAGAGGACAGCAGAGGCCTTATCCTCGCACTTCTTGTCCTTCTGGCTCCGCCTGGCCACATGCTGGCTTCCCTCCCCTTTTCATTCTGTTCTTTGCCTGGGCCCTAAACACTGGGGCCTCAGCCCTGAATGCCTGGCCACTAAGACCCTTTGCTCCTCCCCATGGAGTAGGAGATGCCTGCTACCTCACCTACCACATAATTTCTGAGGCTGGTGTTTCCTCACTGCACTGTGAAGTTCTCTCTTCTCTCATCTTTCTCCTTCCAGCCACCCCTGTAGTACTATGTGTTAGAACACTGAAACAGGCCTGGCTCCTGCTCATTTTAGCTGAAAGGACATGGATCTGTTCCGAGGGCTTCTTATTTTGGGGTTGTTTGAGGTCAGACTGCCCCTTTGGTCCAGGCCTGAGCCCCTTACAAATGACTTGGAACTGCATTGGTTCATCTTTTCCAAGCACTGACTGTACCTCTTGCCTGTGATTTGGATGATGGAAGAGGCAAAAGAAATCCAGACAGGAAACAAGTACAGGCCAAATCCTTTGTTAACTTCTAGGAGGAGGGAGCAGCACTGGAAGACAGAGAGAGAGGCAGGGTGAGGTTCCTTTTGCAAATAACCAGAATGTTCCTAGGATGCCAGACCAGGTGATGATTAGAGGCCTCTGTGTTTTAATCCTTGAGTTCTCTGAAATGTAAAAAGAAAAAAAAGCTTGAACCTGAAAAATATCTAAATGCCCTCAAATATGTCAGATGCAGGGTGCAACATATGGAGCTCAGATAAAGTATGTCTCTAAGAATGACAAGTGACAAGACTGTGATTGATAGGAATGACAAGGAAGCCGAGGCCACATATCTGGGGGAAAGGATCAGGGATGGGGACACCTGAGGTAGCACCTGGCTGTGGCGGGCAGGATGAGGTGTATTTGTCCCCAGCCTTGCTGGGATTTTTCCGGTTTGTGGAGCCTATTTCCCCAAAGGCCCCAGGCCTGTGCCATGGAATTCCCTGGCAGAAGCCAGGTCTGAGGACCAGGTCTGAGAAGGGCAATGGGCACTGCTTGGAATTAGGGATGTCTCTTGTCCTTGTAGCATTTTCTGTTGCTTACCTCTTTTTCCCTCTTTCTTTTTGTTTTTGTGCTTTATATTTGGTTTGCTTTTTAAAAAACCTGTCACCCCCCCTTGTTTATTTTTCTTTGTTTCTCTACCTGTCACTTCTTTCCTCCATTTCTTTTCTGCTTGCCATTTTTCTCCTTGGCTCCCTACATACCTCTATTCTCCTCCCCGTCCTGGGTGCCTTCTCAAGTCCTTCAGGCTTAATCTCCTTCCTTGTCCTTCCTTCCATGTGGAGCTGAAAAGAGATGGCAGGAGGGCATTGCACTTCTTGGCAGCATCATGGAAGTAGGTGCCGGTGATTGGGTGCTTGGTGGAGAAGGGAGGCATGGGTGAAGTATGCAAGAGCATACTTCTTGGAAGCCAGGGGGTGTGTAGGGACAGCAAAGAATTCTGTTCCTTCCTCCAGAAGCCTCTGCCTGAACCACAGCAGCAATCCTGGAACTTCTGTGTTTGCTGCTGTTGCTGTGATGGACATCTCAGTCCTGTTGCTGCCCAGTAACTTCAGAAAACTAGATTTCTCCCCCATTTTCTGACCAGGTTGTTAGCCCAACATTCAGGCATTTGGTTCCTGTTGTGTGTGTCACTGTACAACTCCAACAGGAACATTAAAGGGCCAAATGCCATGCTTGTGGAGGTAAGGGACAATACTTTCTGAATGGATCTGTGAATCCTACAAATCCAAATGTGTGATGTCACTGAGGCAACCTGCCATTTCTACCCTGAGACCCTAGATGCCCACAAAATTGTATGATCCTCATAAGACACTCTTTAAAATCACCTTGCATTGTTTGTTGGATATCAGGCCTGTGTTGTCTATGTATGAGCAAACAAGAGGGATAAGCAGCTCAGAAAGATTATTGAGCACATAAATAGAAGAATTGATATTCAGACTTTAGTAACTCTAACTCCAGAAGTCCTTGCTCTAACTATTGTTGTTTCTGATCTTTTATTAGTAAACTTTTAAGACTTCAATTCACAATAAGAAATTGTTTACATGTAACTATAATAATATCTACATTTCTAACACAAACTCTTCATGAAATAATGTATACCTATGTATGTGAGACATTCTGATACTTTCTATTATATTCAATCTTTCCTATCTCATTACATTTATGAGAAGCATATGTTGGCTGGGAGTCATCATTTTAATTTAATGACTCACTAAAGAGTTTTGAATGGTGTTGAAAAAATATCACTGTTAAGATATACAAACATATGTCTCAGTGTTGTACCTGTGGGAGTATTGCATTGTGCCATCAGTTTTACAGTCAGTGTGCACAAGGAGCCCAAGACAGTGCAACATACTGACTTGTGAGTTTTATGGAAATACTAGAACCCTGAAGACGAGGCTGTCTGGAGGTGAGGAAAAGCTGTCAACTGTGCTGGTTACATTTGTGCTGCTCTCAGACTGGGGACACTGTCACTGCTAAGGGGACTCCTCCGAAGTCATGATAATCCCTGTGGGGTTTTAGTAAAAAAAAAAAAAAAAAAGAGAAAAAATACTATGATATTGAAACCATTGTAACAGATTCATCTACTTGAAAATATAATGTAAAGGGGCAAAGGGGAAGGGGAAGTGGGAGGGTTAGGGAAAAGGAAAGAAGGGAATGGAATTAATATGAGAAAATGAAAAAACGGAAACAAAGTCTTTGTAAATAGGGAGGGATGGAGGGGTTGAAGGGAGGCAGGGAAATGGGGAAAAAATAAGAACCAAGAGAGATTATGTAAAGGTGCAAATTTCAATGATGAATGTCATTATATTGTATACCTAAAATGTATCGATAAAATTAATTTTAAAAAAGAAAATATAATGTAGGGTTTGGATATTGGGTGTTGGGAGGTATCTTTGAAGTGCTGAGAGGGACTTAGGGTCTTTTCCCAACTCCTCTACTGGAGGCTGTCTAGCCTCTTCACCATTTGGCTGAAATCCTGGCTCATAGCAGAATGTGTGTAGAGGAAATGGGAGCTCAGTATTTATAAGGCAGATGGTTACATATTGTATATGTACCATACACTAATTGATTGTGCCACTGGAGCTCCACATTACTGGAATAATATTATGATCAGTGACTGAGCCACAACCCAGTTAGGTATTAATTAAACACCACCTGGGTATCAGGCATGGTATGAAGTACAAGGAATGCAAAGATAAGGAAGTCCTTGTTTTTACTATCAAACACTCTGTTCTGGAACTTCCATGCTACTGCTCTTCTGTTATGGGTTTATTTAGTTCATTCATTAGTTAATTCATTCTTTCATTCAATCATAATATGCTGATTATCTGCTCTGACCCAGTCCAGTGCTGGTCTGAAGAAGATATCATGTCCACCCTCCACCCAAGCTGCCTCTTCTTGAGGTCACCACCCACAGTTTCTCTACTTCTTTATAAGTCAGTTTTTTATATTTGTGATTACCCTCGCCACTGAGTTCAGAAATCCTTTAGTTTGTTGTTAACTTTATTAAAGTCACTCAGTGGCATCCAGAATGAATAGGACAAATTTGTGTTTAGAGTTTTAAACTGAGTATTTTAATTGAAAAGATTTTGGCAGTCTTTGGCATGCAAATGACACTGTAGGGTATTATGTTTCTCCCCCAAAGTTGGAGGTTTTTAATTAAACCTAGACACATACTGAAAGACATCAAGTATAAAGAAAAGGGGTAGCATATTCCCTCCAAATTTGACTATAGCTCTAAATTCTTTTTATTAATACAAAGTTCTTTTGTCACCTTAACCTTGAGACACTGTTACCAAACCTTGTGGGAAATATCAAATTCCAAAAAGTTGAATACATGGAGGAAGCAAGCACTTACTGGGCTCTGGAATGAATATTTGGTCCATATAAAAACAATCAGGGAGACTATTAGATGAAAATTATTTCACAATTTGTGCTGAATTGGTATCTTCCCATGAAATATAAGTCAAAGTTTTAACTTTTTCTTATGAAGTTTCCATGAGGAACAAGCATTTGATAACAAGAAAAATACTGTCATTCATTTCTTTTTGTTTGTTTATTTATTCTGTTGTTTTTATTTTTTTGAAACAGAATCTTGCTATGTAGTTCAAGTTGGCCTTGAACTCACTGTGTAGCCCAAGCCCAAGCCCAAGGTGATCCTCCTGCCTCAGCTTCCCAAGAGCTGGGATTACAGGTGTGTGCTACCATGCCTGTCTGTCATTCACTTCTTAAATGTTTGTCTTTTACTTAAAACGTTTTTATTATGTGATATTTAAGACTTAAAATCATGTAAAGAATATGATGCTAAATGCAATGGTGCATGCTTGTAATGTCAGCTACTCAAGAGACTGGGGCAGTAGGATCCAGAGTTCAAGGGTAGCCTGGGCAACTTAGCCAGTCTCTGTCTCAAAATTATACGAAAAAAGGTTACAGATGTAGTTTGGTGCTCCCTGGGTTTAATCTCCAGTGCCACACAAAAATTCATGGTGAAAACCTATGAATATATTACCGGTTCTTATCAGGTGAAGAAATAAAATGGTTGAATGATCTTTCATTTATGACTAAGTTAATTTATTAAACATTAAAACTGTTGGACTATTCCACTCAAAGAATATTTGGTTAGGGGAAAAGTTAGCAGAAACATGTATTAATTTTCCCAATGCATAAAAGCTTATTCCTAGATATTATTTGTTTGGTCCACATGTTTTTCCTTTTGGAACCTGTAACATTTCTTTTTCTTCTTTCTTGTAATGTACTGACACTGATATTGTATGTTACAAACATATACTTCTTATTTATTAGAGGTTATGGTTAGATACTTCTATATTAAATATCAAATATAACATGGTGTCATCATCTGCAAATAACTATGTAAGATTTTATTATTTATTTAGCTTGACCCTAGTAGATTTTTAGTTCCTGGTTTATTCATCATATGTGTTTTAATCACACAAGAGAAATACCAAACAGAAAAACTTTTATTTAAAAGGCTTCTTAGCAATATATTATAGTACATACAGATACTAAACAAATATACCAACTTTTTTCTGTGCTACTTCAAAGGTTCTATAATGTTCCTTCTTAAAGACATTTGAAAACAGTACTGAATCAATCATCTTAAATATGTGAGCATTACAGCCCAGTATCCATGTATCTGAATTTGCAGAGTATAGCTAATATTAAGTACTAAAGGGGGTAAGAATTTTCTTATATACTGGTTACAGAAAGCTGTCATCCACAGAGTAAATAGTTTTGCATCTTTGTGGTATAGTTTTAGTTTAACAAAGATTTACTAAACATCTACCATATGTTGGGGCCTGAGCCAGGTGCTACAGACACAGGTGCTCCAGACACAGGGGTGAGATATTCATGATCTTTTTTTTGAGTCTTTTATCTAGACATGAGTTCTTTATATAGAGTATGTGATTTTGGACTTAACCTGTCTAGAGTCATTGGTTAGTGAAGATGATAAGATCACTAATTTAGTGTTGTGTTGTATAGAGCGGATACTTTAGACAGAACCCAATGATTAAACCTTCAAAAAGGAGATCATTATTTGACTTAATCCTTGGACATCAATTGTTATTGTGGTAACTTGAAAGTAACTGATGTTTTATTCCTTATGACTGTATTATTCAGATTTACATATTGAAAGATGGATCACAAGTACTTTTTACTCTGTGTATGTATGTACATATCTACACATAAATATGTATCTTGCTGTTGAAAATCCTTTGTGGATCTTCTTTAAGAGCACTTCAGTCTTCTTCCTCTACCACAATAGTACAATAATATTGTATTATTAATGGAGCTGTGGCAAATCAAAATGATCATTTAAAAGTATTTATTAAATAAACAAGGTAAAGATGTGGTTTTCATCTCTTTTTCTTGGGGGTTTGAATAACATTGTAAATGAAATAAAACACTTTCAACTACATGCGGTATCTGTTTCAGTGATTCATGAGATGATTGTCTACATTGAAGTTTTGCACGGGAAAATTTCACCTTTGACTTCTTTTTTATATTGTCATCTAGTCATCTTTCTTAAGTAGTTTGAACTTGACATCATCTCTGGTTGCTTTAAGTCTTAAATATATCTTGTATTCCTACAGGTCAAAAGGGGTGGAGTTTTGAATTTGAGCTCTGTAAATTTTTCTGGCTCTCCTTGGATAGCTGAGGTCAGAAAAGAGTAAGTTTAAGAAAGGAGAGAGAGATAAAAATATGCAGTTTTTCATATGCTGGTATTCCACATGAAAGGATATGATCAGTCCCCACACGTAGTAGAAAAGTGGGAGCACTTGAATGGGAAATAAGGTAGAGAAATATTACTAATATCCCTGTCATAATATTGTAGCTTGTTTTTGCTTTAAAATATGAAATATAGAAATGTATTGTCAAGCTAAACAATTCTAAAAAATCATTTACCATTTGGAATTTGTTAGCATTACTTTTGCTCCCTCCAACTCATTTTAGTCTAGATAACTGAACAGGATATTAGATGGCATATGGAGCTCTGTATGTCTCCCTTTTTTTAATAAGTTAATTTTGTCAAACACTAAGAAGGGGATTACAGTAGATGCTTTAAAAAGAATGTAGAGATTGTTGCACTCACTGTATTTTCCTCAGCTCTATGATCTGATCAATGAGCTCTATTTGAGAACAAATGCATCTTCAGGTTGTCAAGAGATGAGTGAACACAATACATGAGCAGATAATGACAAAGTAAGTGATATGAGTATTTAGTGTTATTTAGTGTTATATTTAGTGTTATAGTCAAACATAAGTTAAAGTTATATGGACACGTATATTATTTACACAAATATTATTGTGTCGGATATGCTTGGTAACAGATGATGAGTATAAACGACTATAGTTACTGTAAATTTTACACAACCAATCTAGAAAAGTGGCTCTAAGACATTCAGGAAAATCCTTAACTCTGCAGAGAGGGCCAAATCTTTTCTTTTCAACGTGGGGGCCAGTTGCCTGGGTATAAGTAATTGTTGGTGAGGGATAGCTCTTCCAAAGATATTGGGAACTAAGGCTGAGGTCCCAAGTCACAGGGAATTAAGAAAGAGGAAGTTTCTCTTCCACAATTGATGTTGCCACCTTTCACTGCAGAGCAAATATTAAGCAGAATAAAGTTCAGGCTTGTTTTCATTTCCTTTGGGTATTTATACAGTAGTGGGGTTGCTGGGTTATATGGTGGGCCTGTTTCTAATTTTTCTGAGGAGCCTCTATACTGTGGAAGAGATATCTATGCTTGGATATTTATTGTAACACTATTCACAAATTCAAGATGTGGATTCAACTGAAGTGTTCATCAACAGGTGAATGGATAAAGAAAATGTGGTACATAGATATAGCATAATACTACTTAACCATAAAAAGATAAAATCTTGTCATTTGCAGCAACATGTAGGAACCTGGAAGACATGTTAAGTGAAATATCCCACACCTAGCTGCAGAAAGACAAATACCACACAATCTTATTCATGTGTTGAATCTAAAATGTAATTCTCATGGAATAGAGAGTAGAATAATGATTACTAAAGGCTGAAGAGGGTATGGAGCAGGGGAGTGGGGAGAAATTGATCAACAGGTATAAAGTTACAGTCAGGAGGAATAAATTCTGGTGTGCTCTTACACAGTAGGGTGACTATGATCAATAATATATCAGATATTTCAAAAAAACTAAGATAAATGCTTACTGTGATTGATATGCTAATTACCCTGATTTGATCATTATATAATGTATGTATGTATTGAAACATCAAACTGTACCCTTATAAATATATAGAATTATTGCATTGCAATTAAAACTGAAACTTAAGAAAAAGAAAACAATACATATCACCCTACCAAAAAGGAGCTGGTGGCAGGGAAGAAGTTGGGGAGGGGAGGTGGGAGAATGCCATCCAGAAGCCAGGAAAGCTCATTCTTGATCTGGCCTCTAGGAATACTGTCCCAGGAGGATGCTTTGAAGAATGAGACAAAGGATGACTCCTTAACCAAGCATTTCTTCTGGCGTTCCCTAAGTTAGGAGTATGTCAGCTGAACCAGAAAATACCCTTGAAGGCCTTGGAAAAGAAGAAATGTCAACCATTCACTTGTAAGTGTGAATTAATCCTTTTATTTGAATTTCTGGACTCCTACTTAGCTGGTATAGAGTATGAGACACTGTCAGAAGATATGATGGAGATTGTATTTAAGAACTTTGGGCATTTGAGTGAAAATGAGTCTTGGCCTCCAGAAGATGGTTAGGAGGGACCAGAGGGATCAGAAAGATAAGAGAAGGAAGTAAAGAAAGGAAGATAGGAAGAAGGGTGGAGGTGTAATCTGTGGGCCTCAACTCATGTATTTGCAAAGTCAAACTGTGTGCAAGGCATTTATGATGGGTGTGGCCTGTGGACAGGTGCACTGCTTGGTGGGGATTACTTTGGAATTGGCAGAGGAACTCACACCAATTAAACTTACACAAGACAGGTTAATGTTCAGATGTCTGTTTCTTCATTTTTTACACAGTAGGAGCTGTACATCTCTGACCAATAAGCCACCAAGAACGCCTTCCTTCAGATAGTCAGGACATGCTACGTGCAATGCTACTGACTCACACATGACAATACATACTTCTCTAAAACTCTTTGCTTCTTGATGTTCTGTAGTGTTTCTTGCTAACGGCTTAGTACTACTTTCGATATTTTTTCTTTAATATGTATGGATTCTTATTTAAGCACTGAATGTCCCTTTTACTCATCTACTCAGACAACTGTAGAGAGACAAGTTATACTTTAATTAAGGGACTCACTGATCAAAGAAAAAAGTTTTGGTCTTTTGGAAGAATGGACTAATTTTTGGACATCCTGTGTCTAATTAACACTACTTACAAAACCATAGTCTCTTGACCTCAAATTGTTTTGCTGCCAATAAAGCATATATATATATAAATATGGTGCTATATTTTGTTTTACTAGGCCTTTACATGTTCCAATAATGAGGCAAATGTATACAACACTTCACTTTTTAGAGTTACATGGCATGAGTTTTATTTTATATGTTCCAACCTATATTACAGCCTATCCATTCTCTTTTACTAAAGAATACAGATAGTCGGTAACTAAGAAAAACCAGGCAGGAAAATCATTATGTTTTATGATCTGCAAAAACTTTTTAATGTAATTTAAGAAAAAAAAATTGGAGCCAAAAATGATACTTCAAGGACAGCAGAAGATTCAGAGTGTAATGTTACTACAGTTTTAAACTGACCTCACTGTAACCTGTCTCACTAGAACCTGGTCCATAATACATTTAATGAACAATTAAATTTCAGTAGGGTTACAGTGGGGAGAATTACAAATAAATGCCACTGTCCATTAACAAATGGTGACAGTATGGCTTATTCTAAAAATCCAGTTCGGGATGAGCAGGCACACCCAAAACAATCTGTGGAATACAGAGCCCAATTTAAAGAAAAGCACAGAAGTTCTTTGGTCCCCCCCTCAGTAAGCTCTGCGGCATTCATAGGACCCCCAGGCCATACTCCCATCTTCTTTTGTCCAAGGTGAAGGATCGTGAAGGGAAGAGGTGTCTGTCCCCTCATCTGGGGAGAGAGGCAAGCCTTTAGGCAGGAGGTCGTTTGACATGGTCATGAAAGGGGCGAAGGGGTATGGTGGCGGGGTAGGGTACCCTGGTGTGTGGTGCAGGTCCTCCAGAGTGTGCAGGGAGTAGGGCTGAGTTCCAGCCAGGGAGGCCCCCCAGCCCGCGCTCCTGTGCTGGCTGGTGCTGGCGGACTCAAGTGGGGAGAGGCAGCTGGTGCTAGGCGACAGAGTCTGCAGAGCTTCGGCGGGCACGGAGTCTGGCTGGCTGAACCCATCAGGCACTGTCTGCTCCCACGAATCCCTCTAAAGAAGGGAGAGGCCACTGAGATTATTCATTAGCAAATACTCTGCAGATACAGATACAGACGCGGGGCCCTCCCTCTGAAGCTGAGGTGCCATACGAGGTGGCTTTACCCTCTGGAGCCTGACACCACCCGGGAAGTTTGGTTCCTTTCTACTTTAGAACGAGATTCCCTATACTGTATACAGTCAGATTCTTTCCCCAAAAACATTAGAAGAATGAGATGTGACAAGAATAAAATGGACATCTACCTGACACTTTACTGTTAACAATGCCCCATCTTGCATTCTTTTTGGACCTCATGTTGCTCAGGTCTAGAATACCCTTTGCGCCGCCCGGGAGAGTTGGCACGTGTCCCTTGGGAAGGAGTAGGCCTCTGACTACATGGTGAGCTTTTGCTGGGCTGGGGATGTCACCCTGTCTTCAGTGAGTGGAGAAGAAAGCCTGGAGCAGCCTTCTCAAGCCTACCTCTCTCGGGTGGGCTGGGTTCATTCATGGTTGTGTCACCCACTACCCTCAACTCCGGGCACCTCACTTTTTCCATGTATAAAATGGGGCTTTCTTAAATATTTCCTGTTATTGCAAGTGCTAAAGGAACAGAGGCACAGAAAAGTTCCTGGCCTAGAGTAGGTGCTGGACGTTAATGCCCGCTCACACCCCTTTTGTCTAACATTCCACCGTTAGAGATTCATTCCTTTGTAGTAGAAGGCACTGCAGTTCTAGATCCACGGAGCCCGGAGAGGAGCTTCTGTTACTCCCCGCACGCGGGAGGCGCATACTCACAAGCACGAAGTGAGCCGGGTCCCCGGGGAAGGGCGGCGGCAGGAGCGGCGGCAGAGGCGCGGCGCCGAACAGCGCTGAGGGGCCGGGGGCGAGCGCGGGCGCGCGGGACTCCGCGTAGGGCTCGGCCAGGACGGGCTCCAGCAGCGCCGCGGGGCCCTGCGCTGCGGCCGGCTCGCAGGCGAAGGGCTTCACCACGCTGGGGGTGTAGGCGTCACTGGAAAACGGTTTACTGTTGTGGAAGTCTGAGTCAGACAAGAAAGATCTCCTGACACCATAGTAACCTGACTGGCCCGGTGATCCTGTTGCCAAATGAAAAACAAAGGTCAGAACCCTCCCCAGGAAGGTAAGGCATCTCTGGTGCCGTCGGTCTCTGTAGTGTGAAATGTTGCTAGCACGGGCCTAACACCCACGTTAACACGTAATAGACAAATGTCTTGAAAAGGGCGAAATAAATACATGTGTCACATGTAGAACTCTTCCAGCCTCAGATGTTTAAAGTTCACTCTGTTTCGGGGATGAGTTCATCTAAGGCAATACAGTAACTGTCCACCATTCGCCCCCGCGACGTACCTACCGTGTGTCTTCCAGGCTCTGAACACTATGGTAGGGAGGAGCTGGGCTTACAGAGCTAAGTCAGAGAATCCCTGGGCACTGACGTTTTATCGGATAAGAGTCTTTTCACAGCTCCTGAGCTATGTATGTCTCCATAAGACACAGGGCTGTGTACAAGAGGCTGCTTTTGGCCTGAGATACCGCGTCTCTGGGTAAGGTAATAGACATAACCCCACCTCAAATCGGAGTATTCTAAATTTTTTGCACACTGGCCTATAACACAGTGTCTCGCACACATCTGTAAACGCCCTGCTTTGGGATAATATGGCTGCGCAGAAGCCAGATTTAGAGGACCGCAAAAAATGTTTTTCGGCTTTGCCGAGTCTGGTGTTATTTGCTGCCCTCATGTGGTCATATCGAATTCTCCCGTGAGCTCACTCGGGCACTGCAACTTTAGGAAGAGTCCCTGGTACAGAAAATTTCCCTGGGTGGATTCTAGGAGAAAAGAGATGTGTTTGCTGAGCACTTTTTGACCCCGTGGCTCAGCTTAGTAGGCAACACATGATCCTTAGAACGTGCTTGGGAGCACAGAGGCAAGGTCTGCGTCACTGACGGCTTCGCATTCCAGCTGGTGACTGCTAAGACCAATGGATCACTGAGGTCACAAAGGGCTGAACTGGGAAGAAAATACAAGCGCTTTCCTTCTTTACCTCCCTCTAACATAGAGAGAGGAGGACTTCCGAGCTTTGTCCCTGGCCACCCTCACTTGCTACTCCTTCGGAGGAAGACAAACTCAAAACTTTGGCCTCAGCCACGTGATATGACACTTTAGTATGCTCTATTCTTTCTCCCATTACAGCTGTCTTTCCAACTAACTTGCAAACTCCCTGGTGGCAGAGTTTGTGTCTTGCACATTTTCTGTAAGCAAAGTAATACAACATTCTGTTCAACAATTACATGGAAATTCATTCACTTAGAAGAAGCAACCAGATTTCCTTTTGAAATTCACTACATTTTCATCTTAAACTCTAGGCCCCAAACTTTTAATTGGCTCATGCATTTGAAGGCTGTGTTTAGAATTCTAATAATAAACAACTTCTCTGGGGGAAAAAATATGTCCAAATGTAATTAATAACAATAAATCAGGTTCTGCTTCATGTCATGATTTCACATCCACAGGCGTGGTTAAGGCTGAGAACAGAATGAAGAATATGCAAAAAAGGCTTACAGGCTGTCATGTTGGTATTTCCACTTTTTAAATAAAAACAATCATGGAGAAAAAAAACCCCTCTTTGCTCTCTAAGCATATTTTTTTTCTCCTGAAAAAGAGAAAGGATAATTCTAAATGAAAAGAAAAACTGCAGAAACTTCCTTCATAGAAAAGAGCAGATGCAAACAAGTTCCAATGACAATAAATATTACTGGGAAACAGAATATAGAAACACTCATATACTGTACTTGGTATACTCTGTGGTTATTCTTCCTCTCCCTTTTCCATCTCTTAAGGTACTAAACTATTGAGAGGGGCCATGGGACTTTTAAATTTGATATCTGGTAGAGATTTGTGTGTGTGTGTGTGTACCCAACACTCTTATTAAGAGTCCCCCGTTTCCACCCCCATAGGAGCATTTAGTGGGACATATGTGATAGGATCAAAAATACAGTGAATATTTGGATTTAAAAAATGTTATTACAATAAATGACACATTACCACTAACCCCCCTCAAAATACTCCTTCTCACTTAAAACACTCTAATCTCATCATCCTTGCCACTTTCTTAACCAGTTCTGGAAGTCTTCTTTTGTGAAAGTCTTTAATTGCATTGTTGTTGGGGCTTCAGTGTCCTGAACTTATTCAAAATATTTACCTTTCATGGTCATTTTGGCTTTGGGGAAGAGTCAGAAGTTGCATGGTGCAAGATTCAGTGAATAAGTTGATGAGGACACATGATAATTATTTTATTTACCGTTGGGTGGTGCACAACAGTAGCATTCACCATATTTTTGATCAAACTTTGTAAAAGACTCTCATAAGAGAGAACTTCCAGAACTGCTTCAGAAACTGGCAAGAATGATGGGATAAGGTCTTCAAAGTGAGGGGGAGTATTTTAAAGGGAATCAATGGCAATGTGTCTTTTAGTATAATAATTTTTTTATTTAAACACACATCGTATTTTGATCATATGTATTGAAATGAATGGAACATTCCAAACTAAGTGCCTGATGTACAGAGAGCATCCAACGTATGGTAGAACATGCCCCTTCCCTCTAGGTCTCTTTCTCCATCTGTCTAGAGCAAGTACATCTTCTGTCAGATGTTGTTGTCAGAACTTTGGACATTTTAAAACTGAATGGATAAAGAAAATGTGGTGTATATATACAGAATAGAGTACTACTTAGCCATAAAGAAGGATAACTTTGAGTAATTTGTAGAAAAATGGGTGTACTTTGAGTCCATAATGCTAAGTAAAATTAATCAAATACAGAAGGTTGAGTATTACATGGTTTCTCTTATATGAAAAACCCGAAGTATAAACAACCTAAAGAGCAAAATAAGAGATAGATGATAGGAAACAAGGAGATAGACTTTATGGATATGGGAAGGGAGTCTGGGGATGGGGAGAAATGGAAGGGAGGCAAGTGGAAGAGGAAATTAAAAGGATCAAGATGTAATATCTATTTGCATTAAATCCCCATAATGAATATACTTATTACGTGTTGCAAATATATACTAAAAAAACCTGTAAATGCTATTGCCTTTGCTCACAAACCTTTCCAGGCAGAGGATAAAAAGGTTCCCTTTGAAACACAATGAGTTCTAAGTTCAGGAATGACTGAATGAGGTCTATATTTACTGATTTTTAAAATTTAAGACAATTTATTTTATTTTTTAAAATTAAACAAATTTTTACAATAAAAACACATTGTCATTAATCTCCCTCAAAATACTCACCCTTACTTTAAATACATTTATCTTTCTTGCCACTTTCTGAAACAGCTCTGGTCTTTCCTCCTGCATATCTTCATGAGATGTGGGGAAAATGCAGTGAATTCTGCTGCTGGGTGCCACCCAACAGAAAGGGAGGCTCGTGAAAACATTGTGGTGTCTCCTTGTTCACCTATTCATTGGATCTGGCACTGTGAGACTTCTGACTGTTCTCCAAAGTCAATGTGACCATGAAAGGTAAACATTTTGAATCAATTCAGGACACTGAGGCAGCCATGACAGTGCAACTAAAGACATGAAAGAAGACTTCCAGGATTGCCTCAGAAAGTGGCAAGGATGACGAGACAAGTATGTAAAAAACTCATTTTAAAGAAGCAAAGTTGCTAAAGATGTAAGGCAGTTAAAAACAGCAACAACAACAACAACAACAACAACAACGAAGCGCAAATACTGTTTGAACTCAGAAAGGAATTAGTTGCTTATTGAATTAAAAGCACTCACCTGGCATCTGGACAAATGGAGGCTGGGAGGAACTGACACTGCCCTGGAAGGGAAGCAGAGTGCAAGTGTTTTCTACTTTAGGTGCAAGTTTGAAATTAATTAAAATACTAGGAATGTATTTTACAAGCTTTATTTTCTGTTGCTCAGAGGTATTACTTGAAAAGCTAGGTTGGGGGAGTCAACTGAGAGTAAGAATTCAAATAGTGTAGAAAAGTTTTACAAGGGACAGAGAGAAACCAAACTTTTAGATTCTGGTATATGTGCCAAAAGTGTTTTACTTATTGTGTTAATACTTCTTCCACAAATATATATGAAGTAATTATATAAATGCATGTATGTGTATGTGACATGTTATGTATACACTTGGCATTTGGCTTCAACTCCGAATGGCCAGTTTTTATTGTGGGGCTCCACATAGTATAAAAGCTCCATGAGGTGTAGGAACCTTGACTGTGACTTTTCCTTATTTCTCAGAACAGAATGTGATTTGTAATATATGTAATAAAAATATGAGGAATGGAGATGCTGTCCTGAAAGAACTCAGAGCCTAGTGAATGTGGGAGGTTGGGGGATGTTGCAGGTTAGGTTATGTCCAACTAAAAGATAGATTGAAGTCTTAATCTTTGGTACCTCTGAATGTAACCTTATTTGGAAATAAGACCTTTGATGACATAATTAGTTAAATTAAGATGAGGTCACACTGAATTGAGATGGTTCCTAAATCTGTATGACTGCTTCCCTATAAGAAGAAGAGAAGGGCACAGAATACAGAGGGGCAGAAGGTCATGTGACGACAGAGACAGAAGTGGGAACGACACCAACTCAAGCCATGGAATGCTGAGGATGGCCAGCAGCCAGTGATCATTGACATTAGGAAGAGGTGAGGAGAGATTCTTCCCTAGGAAGCTTCAGAGACAGCGTGCCCCTGCCCACATCTTGATTTCAGACATCTAACCTTCATATTGGTGAGACAGTATTTTGATATTGCTTTAATCCATTCCATTTGTTATAATTTATTACTGTAGCCCTAGGAAACTAATACAGGGGTAGGGTGATGATGAAACAGGCAAATCACGGTAGTGTGAGAAGTGGCATGGTTGAGGAAAGATGGGTGACGTGGTGTTAGGGCTGCAGTGGGAAACATCCTGGAGGAAGTGATGCTTACAGTGATATCTGAAGGAAGGATATTTAGGTGCGAATGCAAATTCTGGCTTCAAGATGCCCTTGGGCAAAGTAAGTGAATCTAGCTGCTGTGAACGTTGAGAATCCTCAACTTTCAGTGCTTCAGACCCAAGCTCTTAGCCCTGACCTTCATAGTCCTATAGACTGAAGAGCTGGAAGAAATTTTATATAGTGTCTTTCAACTACCTGCCCAATGCTTAAGTCTCTTTATATTACTAAAACCAAGTGCACTTAATATCCAGTGCTGGAGAGTTCAGCACCCCCTGGAGAACCATACTTCTTGTTTGGGGACCTCTGAATCTTCCAAGTAGACTGAAAAGAGTCATTTTCCTAGTTATATTCTCTTTGGTTCATATAAAACAAGTTTAACCCTTATTCTGTGTCCAGCTTTTCAAGTATTTGAAGACAAATCATTTCCCAGCTGTCTCAGCTTCAGCTGCCATAATAAATACCATAGACTTGGTGGTTTAATAATAATAATTTATTCCTCACAGTTTATGGCACTGAGAGTCTGAGATCATTGTTTGGTTCTTGGTGTGGACCCACTTCCGGGCTTGCACCAAGCTGGCTTCTCTCTGTCTTCATGTAGCAAAGAAAGAGTTCGTCTGTCTGTGTCTCTTCTTACAAGGGCTCCACTCTCATAACTGAAGTACCTTCCAGGGCTCCACCTCCAAATACTATCACATTGGGGATTAGGGCTTCGACGTGAATTTTTTTTTAGGGGGGTGCACAACCATTCAATCCATAGCTCCAACACTGAAGATTTTCTCTAACCACTCATAAGCAGCATAGTATTCAAGAGCAAAGACTCTGGAACCAGTCAGTGTCTGTGCTTGGATTCCAGATCTGCCTCTAATTAGCTGAAGGATCTTGGGTACATAAAGATTAAATGACACAGAGCACTTAGAATAGTGCCTGACAAAAGTAGGTAGGATATACGTATTAGCTATTATTATAGTAATACCCACTTAGCTGTGGGGTACGTGTTCTGAGACCCCCAGTGGGTACTTGAAACCATGGATAGGAGTGAACTCTATGTAAAATGTCTTTTCCTACACATACTATGGTAAGGTTTAATTTATAAATTAGGAACAGTAAATCTGGGTGTGGTGGTGCACACCTACCATCCTGGCATCTGGGAGGCTGGGGCAGGAGGATCACAAATTTGAGCCCAGCTTGAGAAACTTAACAATTTAGCTAGACTCTGTCTCAAAATAAAAAATAAAAAAAGGGCTGTGGATATATCTCAGTGCAAAGGCTCAGAGATACAAAGAAGCCCAATAATAAATCATAAACCAACTACAACAATCTACCATAATAAAATTACCAGCATCACTGCATTCACACTTTGAGGCCATTTTTAAGTAAATATAGGTTACCTGAACATCAGTGCTGTGAAACTGTGACAGTTAGTCTGATAACTGAGAAAGCTACTAAATGACTGTGTGGGTAGTGTATATAGTACAGATATGCTGGACAAAGTTTGCTCATGTCCTGAGCAGGACAGAGTGAGTCAGCACAAGATTTCATCTCACTACTAGGAATGATGCACAATTTAAAATTTAGGAATTGTTTATGTTTGGAGTTTTCTATTTAATATTTTCACACTTTTATTGGCAAGAGAAACTGAAACTGTGAAGATGGGGTGAGAGATTACTGGAATCTGATCTATTTTTAGGCCCCTTCAAACCTGCAGTGGGATATTACTATACTCTGATATATATTTAGGCACCTTCAAATCTATCTAAATATGTTTTGATTTATGTGTTTTCCTATTTAATAAATTAACACTTTTAGGTGGCAGAAGGGAGCTCTTGACCATGCAGTGGCCAGAGGTGGGTATGGATCAGGATCTAGGCACATTTTCCCACGCTGCCAGGGCCCCTGCTGTCCAGTGTCATCCTCCAGCTCCAGCTCTGTACACCTGGGTCCAGAAGAGCTGTGCTAGCTCCTATACCCTATGGCTTCTGCCCTAGACCCCTAGCCAGTGTGAGTAGGGTGTGGTGGTGGCTGTCCTGGGTGCTTTCTGGGGAGATGTCTTGTCATTCTTCCATTCTGCTTCTGCCTGCCTGTGCCTCTTAGATTGCTCTGGGTATGCCGGGCCAGGATAAAGCCTTTTCTGAGTCTCAGTATACATAGTAATTTGGTGCCTTACATAGTATACATTATGTATGCCTTACATAGTGCCTTACATTTAGTATACATACTAAATGGGCCTTTCTGACTTCAGAGCCTGTTCATAACTATTACCACAGCCCCCTTCTTTCCCAGCACTGGTCATCATCTGGCCTTGCTTTACCTTCTGCCTCTGGCCCAGACTTAGATGAAGTCCAGCTTATGCCACTGTGGCTGACACAGAAGCTTCGTCTTTGCCAGCTCTCCTGTAAATACTTTTCTGTTTTTCTCTCCCACCACCAACAGTTTCCAGCATCTTCTGTGCCCCTTCCTCCTTCTGCTCAGGTTTAATTATTACCATGGAACTACCAGCTCTGTCCCTTCCCCAACCCCATTTTAATACCTGAAAGCTCTACAAACACTTCACAATTACCAGTCTAATTGATTTTATTTGTTATTTGACAAAAAGAAGCTTCCCGTTCTCTTGTCCTACATAATTTTCCCTTCTATTTGCTGTGGAAATTATACATTCTATTTCCATTCTTTATTGTTACCTATAAAATTCTACATATGGATTTAACAAAGCCCACAAATAACATCTTAACCCTCCCACTGAAAGACAAGAACCTGAGCACATTAACTTAGTGCCCCTCCCTCTCCTGATTTAGATGCATATGCTGTTTTCTTATACTTCAGCCTGTTTCTTTTCATTAAACCTCCACAAATTAGACATCATCATCATCATTTTGAGTATGCATTAGACTTATGTATTGTGTTTACTATTTTTTTAATTGCTCATCTTCCAGATTTTCTTTCTAGATTCATCTTCTAAAGTGATTCTTTAAATTGAAGTTATCCCCTGTATATTATCAAATCATAGTGCAATACAATTGGGGATCAATAACATAAGAAACCGCAAAACACCCACAAACACATGGAAATTGAACAACACCCTCCTGAACAAACAATGGGTTACAGAGGAAATTAAAGAAGAAATTAGACAGTTTCTACAAGTAAATGAAAATGCCAGTACAACATACAGGAATCTGTGGGACACAATGAAAGCAGTTCTATGCAGGAAATTCATAGCAGTGAATGCCCATATTAGGACAACAGAGAGAACTCAGTTAAATAACTTAATGCAGAACCTCAAGCTCCCAGAAAAAGAAGAGCCTAACAAACCCAAAGCTCGTACAAGAAAGGAAATGATAAGGTTCCAAGCAGAAATCAATGCAATGAGACTAAGAGAATGATACAAAAAAAATCAATGAATCAGAGAGTTGGTTTTTGGAAAGAATAAATAAAATTGGTAAATCTTTAGCCAACCTTATCAAAAAAAGGAAAGAAAAGGCTCAAATACATGCAATTAAGAATGAAAAAGGCGAAGCCATAACAAATCCAGCAGAAATCCAGATAATCATCAAAACCTACTTTGAGAACCTGTACTCTAATAAAATGGAAAACACAGAAGAAATGGACAGATTCCTAGATACATATGAATTGCCAAAATTAAATGAAGAAGATATAGAAATTCTAAACACCCCAATTACAATGAGTGAAATTGAAAATGTAATAAAAAACTTACCAACAAAAAAAAGCCCAGGTCTTGATGGCTTCACTGCTGAATTCTACAAGTCATTTAAAGAAGAACTATCACCATTACTATTTAAACTCATCAAGGAAATTGAAAGGGAAGCAAGGCTTCCAAATTCATTCCAGGAAGCAAGTGTTACTTTGATTCCAAAACCAGGGAAAGACCCAACCCAAAAAGAGAACTACAGGCCAATCTCCCTAATGAACATAGATGCAAAAATCCTCAACAAGATACTGGCAAACAGAATACAGAGGGTCATCAAGAAGATCATACACCTGACCAAGCTGAATTTATCCCAGGGATGCAAGGATGGCTCAACATCCGTAAATCAATAAATGTAATACACTATATTAACAGAGTCAAGGACAAAAACCACATGATCATCTCAATAGATGCAGAAAAAGCATTTGACAAAATCCAACACCCATTCATGTTAAAAGCGCTACAGAAAATTGGAATAGAAGGTCTTTATCTCAACCTGATTAAGGCTATCTATGAAAAACCAACAGCCAACATCATACTAAATGGTCAAAAACTGAAAACTTTCACACTAAAATCAGGAACAAGACAAGGATGCCCACTATCACCACTCCTGTTCAATATTGTTCTGGAAACATTAGCCATAGCAATTAGACAAGAGAAAGAAATAAAAGGAATAAAGATAGGAAAGGAAGAAGTGAAACTGTCATTATTTGCTGATGATATGATACTTTACATAGAAGACCCAAAAAACTCAGTCAAAAGTCTTCTAGACCTAATTGACAGATTCAGTAGAGTAGCTGGATATAAGGTTAACACTCAAAAAACAATAGCCTTTTTATATGCAAATAGCAGACCCATTGAGAGAGAAATAATTCCTTTTACAATAGTATCTAAAAAAATGAAATATCTAGGAATCAATCTAACAAAGGAAGCAAAAGACATCTGCACTGAAAACTACAGCTCTCTAAAAAAGGAGATCGAAGAGGATATAAGAAAATGGAAAGATATCCCTCGTTCCTGGGTAGGAAGAACCAATATAGTGAAAATGGCCATACTTCCAAAGCTACTATATAGATTTAATGCAATGCTGATTGAAATTTCAACAATATACTTCACAGAACTAGAGAAAACAATCCAAAAATTCATTTGGAAACAGAAGAAACCTAGAATACCAAAAGCAATTCTAGGCAACAGAAACATGGCTGGGGGCATCACAATCCCCAACTTGAAACTATACTACAAAGCTACTGTGATAAAAACAGCATGGTACTGGCAAAGAAACAGACTAGAAGATCAGTGGAATAGATTAGAAGATGCATAAACAACTCCAGACATACTCAGCCACCTCTTCTTTGACAAAGGAGCCAACTACCCTCATTGGAGGAAAGATAGCCTATTTAATAAATGGTGTTGGAAAAACTGGATTTCAACTTGTCACAAATTAAAACTAGACTCATACCTATCACCACGCACTAAACTAAGATTGAAGTGGATTAAAGATCTAAATATTAAGTCAGAAACACTAAACTTGCTGGAAGATAAGTTAGGTAGAACTCTTGATGACATAGGCATAGGAAAAGACTTTATGAACAAATCTTCAGTAGTACGGGAGCTAGCACAAAGAATCAACAACTGGGATCTCATCATATTAAAAAGCTTCTGCACTGCAAGAGAAACTACCAACAGAGCTAAGAGACAACCTACAATGTGGGAAGAAATATTTAGCTGCTGTACCTCAGACAAAGGTCTACTATCGAGAATATATAAAGAACTGAAAAAAATAAGACCTCCCAAATTCAAAAACCCAATTCAAAAATGGTCATCCAAAATGAACAGATATTTCTCAGACAAAGAAGTAAAAACAAAAAGTAAATATATGAGAAAATGTTCAACATCACTGGTCATTTGAGAGGTGCAGATGAAAACAACACTGAGATTCCACCTCACCCCACAAAGAATGGCTGCTATCAAGAAATCAACCAATAACAAATGCTGGTGGGGGTGTGGAGAGAAAGGAACCCTTCTCCATTGTTGGTGGGAGTGCAGACTGGTGCAACCTCTGTGGAAATCAATATGGCGATACCTCAAAGAACTAGGACTACAGGTCCCATTTGACCCAGCCATTCCCCTACTGGGAATCTTCCCCAAAGAATTAAAATAATTATACCACAGTGATATATGTGCACCTATGTTTATAGCGGCACAATTTGTAATAGCTAAAGTTTGGAAATAGCCCAAGTGCCCATTGACTGGAAACTGGATAAAGAAGATGTGTTTTTTTATAAAATGGAGTACTACTCAGCCATAAAGAATGAAAAACTAGAGACATTTATAGCTAAATGGATGCATATTGAAGCCATACTCTTAAGTGAAATAAATAGGACACACATGTGTAAATACCAAATAGTTTCTCTAGTGTGAGAAAGTGTAAATAAGGATGAAAATGATTAAAATGAATAATTGATAATTTGAAATAAGAAAAGGTCCAAGGGTTTGGGGATGGTGGAAGGGAAAGGAGAAAGGGAAGAAGGGAAAGAAAAAAATTATGAGAAAAAAAAATGGAATCAAACTCTGTGTAGATAGGGAAGGGTGGAGAGGGTGAAGGGTGCACAGGTAATGGGAGAAAAAATAAAAACTAAGATGCATCATGTTCAAGTACAAACACCCAATGATAAATGTAAATGTATTTTATACCTAAAATGTACCAATAAATATATATATTTTAAAAAATAAAATTAAAAAAAATAAAGTGATTCTTTAGAAAATGTCTTAAGTGTCACTGGTATCGATAGTAACTGTTACAGGTTTTATTTATATGAAAATACAAAGGCTAATCAAAACATAAATAAAGAAATTATTATACTAAAAGATACATTGCCATTCATCCCCCTCAAAATATTCCCCCTTGCTTTGAACACATTTATCTATTGTTTTTGCCACTTTCTGAAGGAGTTCTGCAAGTCCTCTTCTGTGCATGTCTTTATGAAGCATGATCAAAACTATGGGGAATGCTTCTATTAAGTGGCAAATGGAAAGGCAGACTTGTAAAAATATTATGGTATGGCCTCATCACCTTGTTCACTGGATCTGTCACCATGTGACTTTTGGCTTTTCCCCAAAGTCAAAATGTTATGAATCAATTTATGACACTGAGGCAGCCACAGTGGTACAACTAAAGACATTCACCAAAGAGGACTTCAGTATTGGTTCAGAAAGTGGCAAGAATGATGGAATAAGTGTATTTGAAGGGGGAGGGAGTATTTTGAGGGAGATTAATGGCAATGTGTCTTTTAGTGTAATAAATTAAAAAAAACTCTAAACATTCATTTTATTGTTTTGGTCATACCTAGTATAATTTCTTTTGACCTTGTACTTGAAAGGTAGTATTTCTGGATTTGCAATTATAACTTCATAGTTACCTTTTTTCTTAGCATGTTAAAAATATTAATTCAACCATCTTTTATATTCCATGATTGGTCTTGTGAAGTCAGTTATTACTCTTATACCTATCATTTATGACAACCTTTCTTTTCTTTGTGGTTGCTTTTAACCTACCCTCACTGTCATTAAGGTTTCTCAAGTTTACTTCACTGTACCTAGAGGTGTATTTCTCTTTATTTATCCTCCTTGGTATAGGTTGTGTTTCAAATATCTGGGATTCATGGTTTTCATAAATTCTTGCCTCTGTTATCCATGCTCTGTTTACTTTTATTCTGTATTTTTCAGAAACCTCTCCTTATTTTCTCTATAATCCTGATTCTCTGCTCTTTATTTTTGGTGTAGATTGGTTATTTTGGTATAGATTTCTTCAGATCTATATCTAGCTCACTATTTTTTCTTCAATTAATTTCAATTAATTTTCTTCAATTAATTCAGTTAATTTGTTGTTTACAATACTGAGTTTTTTGTTTGTTTTCTTTTTGGTACTGGGGATTGAACTTGGGACCTTGTGCTTGCGAGGCAGGCAGTGGAACCACTGAGCTAGATCCCCAGCCCAAAATACTGAGTTTTTAGATCAACAATTTCATATTTTTCATTTTTTAAAATTTACTTATTTATTTACTTTTGAGACAGGGTCTCACTATGTTGGCCTTGAACTCACTTTGTAACCCAGGCTGCCCTCAAACTCGAAATGATTCTCCTGCCTCAGCCTCCTGAGTACTGAGGTTTTAGGTATGTGTCCCATGCCCAGCCATATTTTTTAATTTTTATAAAATCCATTTTTTAATCTGCTTGGTAATTTTTGATATATCCTTTTGGACTACTTATTGTTCACATTTTTTGTATACTTTGTACTGGTAATTCTTTTTTTTTTTTGGTACTGGAGATCGAACTTGGGTCCTTGTGCTTGTACAGCAGGCGGCGAAACCACTGAGCTAAATCCCCGGCCCTGTATTGGTAATTCTAATATCTAAAAGTCCTGTGAATTTAAATTTATTGTTTGTGCTGACCTGTTCATAGTGATCTGGTTCCTTATGCACTGGTGATCTTTAATGGAAACTTATATGAAAAACTGGGGTCCTAAATTGAGGCTGCTTTCTTTTAGGAGGTTTATGTTTATTTTTCTTGGGAATCATCTTGCTCCCAGGTTCCCCAGATTATTTTGCAGTTCTGGGGATGAATTCAGCTCTCAGCCTTGGCAACATCTCAGGGAAGTCTTCATGCTTTAAGCCCTCTGTATACTGGGCCTCCAGGAGCTTACTCTACCCTCCCTCATGACCACCTTTTATCATCCAATACCTTAATTCTGTCAAATATCTCAACTTCTCAAGCCAACCCCTGCCATTCTACCCCTATCTTTGGAGAATTCCCTCGCCCTTTTGTCAGCTCAGTTAGTCATTAAAATTTGTTTTCATCTGGAGCCCGGTTTAGTTGTGGGAGAGCTATCCCCAGCTGGGTCCATTTAGCCTCCCTAGAGCAGCACTAACTCCCTACATGTTGAAGCCAGTTATAGATACCTTCCTGGTGCTTACACAGCATAGGAGCTTTTGTTTTGCTATGATTTCTTTTTTTTTTTTTTGGTACCAGGGATCGAACTGGGGTCCTTGCCCTTTCAGGGCAGGTGCTGGAACCCCTGAGCTAAATCTCCGGCCCTATTTTTCCATGATTTCTACCCTCTTCAGCAGAGATTTACATTGTAATAGAAGTAATTCATGAGCAATAACTTGTAATACTTTCATAGACACACTATTAGGCATCATTAGAGACAAATATATTGTATGTATTGTCTTATTTAATTCTCATAACAATCGCAGAAGATAAGTAATATTATTCTCATTTTATTGATGAGGAAGTTGAAGCACAGAGGAAATAACTCAATGCTCCTGTAGGGTGGGGATGGCTGGGGTGGAGGGGGTAAGAGCTGCGATCACATAATCAGTTTAAAAAATTTAGTATAAAGGAGACTTAGGAATATACAGAGATTTCACATAATTATTTATGGATACTTCCCTACTTTAATATATATGGTATATTCTATAATACAGAATATATAGTCTATATTATAGAATAATTTACATATAATATTACATATTTATATTACAGAATATTTTATATAAAATATATATAAAATAAAGATGGCCCTCAAATAGGCTTTCGAAAAAAAGTTCTTCTATTTTGGGGGAGGGTCACTGTTATTGAGGTATTATTTACATATAATAAAATTCACAAGTTTTAAGCATTCATTCTGATTAATTTTGGCAAATTTTGTGACCTGAATAAAATGATGATATAGACCATTTTCATCAAATTAATTATTCTAAAGTTATAATTGATGCTGTCCCCTCTATAGTGATTTGGGAACCATTCAGATAGATTGATATAAAAATCAGTGACAAGCCAGGTGCAGTACTACACACCTTCAATCCCAACACCCTGGGTGTCTGAGGCAGAGAATCACAAGTTCAAACCTAGACTGGGCAACTTAATGACTTAGCAAGACCCTATCTAAAAATAAAAACTAAAAAAGGGCTGGGAGTGTAGCTCAGTGCAAAGGCCCTAAATTCAATCCCTAGTATCACCAAAAAAAAAAATCAGTGCATATTTTCAGTTCATCTCACAGAACACAGAAGAATTCTAAAGGGCTTATGTGGAAGTGGGAAGGATTTCACTAGACAGATTTCAGAGCTGGGTCTTACTTCTTCATCTCACTCTTGGATTTCATAGGTTAGGAGAGAATAGCCTAAATGAGGCACCTTCAGCATGCACTAGCTGTCATTTCCCATGTAAAGGGAAAACTGACATTCCTTTTTTCCTTGTTCAATATATAGTAGTCACACAGTTGCCTCTCATTCAACCAATCCTCCAGAAATAATATTGAAATTAATATTGAAAAGCCCATAGCTTTTGACCAAGTGAGATAGTATATAATTTTTAGTTTGCATATTGCAAACAACAGGATCCTGCAATGCCAGGTAGCCAAATTTAGAGGTTTATATTTGAATGAAATTTGCCAGTCTGCAACTTCCTGTAGCTAGCATAGCAGCTTGACAGCTGCCCCAAAAGTCCCTCCATGAAAATGAGTTAATTTGAACTAATAGCTCACCAAGGTAGTAAAGTGATAAGATTAGGAGGGTTCCTTGAATACATTTATTGTCATTTTTATGACTGTATAATATTTTTAGGTGCCAGCCTAGCTGAAGGAATATACTGAAGTGTGCTAAGGGAGAGACTGCTTACTGGCATGAAACTCTTCATGCCACTGAGTAATTCTATCTTTTAATTTGAATTATATAGTTTAGAAAGTATCTCTTTAACTTAAAAACATTGCTTCTAAAGCTTCAATAGTAATAATAGCCAATTGGTGAATAGGTGATACTTCTCTTCAAGGAATTCACAATACCATAAATATTTAATTTCTCATTAACACGATATCTATGGTTGGAAGGCATGTAGAGCCAATGCTATTATATGGAACATTCTAACACCTCATCTTAATATCTGAATTTAGGCTCCCCATAGGTCTTATGATTCTTCTCTAACTTTGGAATGAATGCAAACTTATGCCAGATGAGAACGTAGCCTTTAAATGGGTTCCTGTTAGCTTGGAACTTTCTTCCCCCAGAAAAAAAATGAGCACAGAGAAACAGATGCCTTAGTTAATGTGTTAAGTGTGTAGTAGAACCAGGGGAATTCTCATTGGTGTCAAATTTTAAATGGTGACTAAACTATTACAAACTTGTTCTAAAAAGTCTTACTACTTTTGCAAAGTTTGAAACAGGTTTTGACTTATAGGCTGCTTAGCTGAGTTACATATTTAATCATAAATAAGAAAAATATTCCATAATGAATACTTACAAGCACCTACTATCTGCCAAGTGTTTTATATAATGTTATCTTAGTAGAAAGTAGATATCATTACTTCACTATTACAAGCATCAGGGAAGTAATGTACCCAAAGTTATACATTTTGTAGATTAGAGAAATAGCTTTGAAACCCAAGATCTCCACATTTACTTTCCTTTGATCTCTCAAAGCTCTAAGCAAGTTCTGGGAACTAGCCCCTCAAATCAAAGGTTTATTGTATTGTCATCCCTGATGTGAAAGGCATGGTGTTAAGTTTTGCCGGTGCTCAAAATATGAAATCAATTGCTTAGATTAGGAGCTAGTTAGAGAGGTAAGCCATCTGTAGTAGATTAAATATGGCAACAGTTTCTTTGCATCTCCATCAGGAAGTGGAGTCTATCTCTGTATCTTTGAATTTAGGATGATTTTATGGCTTGCATTGACCAACAGAGTGTGGCTAAAGTGATATATAAGTTTCAGAGTCTAGGCCTGGAAGAATTTTCAGGTTTCACCTTTGCCTGCATGGAATGCTGCCCTTTGATCTCCTCATAAGGAAGGTGGTCCAATCTCCTAGAGACTGAGACTACAAGGAAGCAAATGGAGGTGCTCCTGGGAGAGTCTGTAGTAACAACTACTAAATAGTGAAGGAGGTCATTCTGGACCTTTCATCTTAGTGAGACTTCAGCTAAATGCAAATATATGAAGTAGCCCCGGGGAAACAGCAGAGGAACTTTGAGGCAACATGTGAAAGTGTAAGAAATAATCCTTTTCAACTACTAAGATCCAAGTGGCTTCTTATGCAGCAAGTATGTGATACAGACATGCCCAGGAAAAGGTAGCTCATGATACAGAACAATATGCATCTTGTGTCTAATTATGTGGTTCATCCCTAAAACTGGAAGACATAAAAAGGGGAAAACTGGTGTGATGAGAATTTGAATTAGGTGCTGAAGGGTGAGACGGTGGAGAGTAGAAAGGAAATTCTTAATGTGAGGAATTTTGTGAACCAAACACAAGGAGGGAAAACAGAGCTTTTCTTCAAAGAATAATAAGCAAGTTGGTTTTCTGGGAGCAGAAATTTTGCTTTGCTGGTGAAATAAAAATATATTGTGTGCCTATTATGCTCTTGGATTTTAGTAATTTTCAGTAATCCAAAGAAGAATGATACATGGATTTTGTTTTAGACAGTTTACAGTTTCATAGAGAAAATAGTTACACAAATACAGTATAGGTAATTAGTGCAATAATTAAAATAAGAATTAAGGTTCAGAGCATTAGCATTTCCTGATAGCTACTTCCTGGTGGACTCTGTGTCAGGCACTTTATGCATCTCTTATAATTTGTAGTGACAATATTTATGTGCTTTATGTACTCTGCAGTGTACTTAATGACTTACCTACATTATCTAATGAAATCATCACCATTAATCAACATAATAGATTGTTATAAGTTTTTACTTCTAGTTTATAGATTGGAAAACAGATAGATACTCTAAATGACATGTCTGAGATCATAAAGCTAGAAATTGATATAGCCTAGATTCTAACCTGGATGTTCTCTAACCATCATGAGGTGCAGGTAGAGGGGTGGGGGCAAGGGTGAGTAGGAGTGGGGGAGGTTTACTGTCTTGAGAGAATGTGATCGAACACATCATAATATAGGTGATAGCTGAGTCCAGTTTTGAAAGATAAAAGGAAATCAGTAAGCAGATAGGATAAAAGTGTTGTCATTATGGAGAAAACCAAAAGCTTGAATGTGTGAAGATGGGAACCTGAAGAGAAGCTAGAGAATGATGCAGGAGCTTTCTGAAAGGGCTTTCTAAAGGGCTTTCTGAGCCATGCTAAGGAGTTCGGTCTTTGCGTGTTAGTGGGCAGTGGATCTTAAGAAGTTTCTTGACAGTGTAGGCACAGCAAAAGTGGTGTTCTAGGAAACCAAATCTGATGTTGAAATGGTGGGCTTGAACTGGGTGGTGAGGTGAGTGTGTGGACTGTTGTATTTGAATAGAGACCCAATCATGACGGTCTGATGGGATTCAGTAAGCCAGTGCTGTGGGTGGCATTCCTGTCCATCCTCATTTAGCATCTTTTTAAAATGATGTGTTCGCAAGGGCTGATGTATACCCACAGGTGCTGAGGGCTGCTGGCCAACTCTCCTGAGAATTGTACCATTCCCAGGGCCCTCTCCCTCTTTTTTTCCATTATTGACCACCTTTCTGATGCCTGTGTGTACAGAAGGGCTGGCAAGTCTCTCTTTTACTGCCTTATTTACATTTACATAGGGCAGTAAAAAACAAACCCTACGTTCTTCAGTAACTTAATTTAATGGTACATTATATAGGTTCAATGCTAAGGCCAATAAGAATTTTTAATTGAGGAAGGAATATTGAAACAAATATCCTCAAAACCACTTATCTTGTGTCTATGAAGCCTAGGTCATAGGGTACTCACCTGACAAAGAAAGAACTCACCTGGCTTTATGTACCTTATCTCCACTATCATCAGCTTGCACAACAGTAGGGACTATGCTATTCACATAAAAGGATGAAGTGATTTGCTTAAAGCCTTTAAATGTATAGAAGTAAAATGAAGACTAAAATCTATGTTCAAATTCTTTTTCAGGGAAGACAATTTAACATGAAAGCCTTAATTTATGAATTTTTTAGTAGTGTATATACTTATCTAACATACATTTTAATGTTCACTAGCTTGATGCAACAACTAATTTCTTTCTAATAAGATGTTACGGCAAATATCTGCAGGAATGCACATGAAACTGAATCAGTGGTCCCTGAGAGGTCCTACAAGGGAGTTGGAGCAAGGAAAACTTCAGTAAATGTCTACTTTTCACTTTATATTCTTTGGTTCCATTTGAAATGTTTAAAATGTTTTTCTTTTGTAATTAAAACAACTAGTTAATAAAAGCTAATAGGTGGACATTAGCACTGATATCTTTATTGTGAATCTCAACTGAAAGAAAATGTGAAGCTGGGTATGAAGTGGGGCACATCTGTAATTCCAGCACTCAGGAGGCTGAGGCAGGAGAATTACCACGAGAGTGAGGCCAGCCTGACTAGGTTACACAGTGAGTTCAAGGGCAGTGTGAACTACACGGCGAGTCCTGTCTCAAAAAAAACAAAAACAAAAAGCTCCCCCCACAACTAAAGAAAGTCAAAACCAAAATTAAACAAACAAAACAACAAAACAACAAAACGAGAAAACAAAAAACCTACAATTCCAAGTATCTTAAATTTCTGGGATATGAATCTTTGAAAAGCTCACCCAGTTACAGAATTCCAACCTTCTGACAGTTTCTTAAAATTTTGCTGTTAAAACTCTCCTGCTCGGCATAAAATCATGTCCAGGCTGGCTCTGTGAGAAAGTGATTGGTGTTGCCTGAGTTACAAAATGAAGCATATTTTTTTTACTCCTGGGTCTTGGTGTACCTTGAATGCTATTTGTATTTATGTAGCTAAGTTAGAACAGGAGTTGAGATGCACTTTGGTCAGAACAGAATCTGCAGAGTTGTAGGGCTGCCAGATGGGCTTGGCATGGCTGTTTGCTTCAAAAATCTGATTATTTTTGCAAGCTGCTTGACAAATTCACCACCAGGGATTACTTTAAATTTCATGACATTTAAAAAAATTACAGAACCAATGGAACAGCTGAAAAAATAAGTTGCTTGCAAAAGGTTGGCCTTTATTATTATTTTTAAAATGTCTGCAATTGTGAAGGAGCAGGTGGTTGGGTGGGGAACACAGAAAGGCCTGGAAATGTGGTTCAGTTTCTACACAGGGCAGGACAGTGGGCTAATTAAAGTCAGACAATGGGCTGTTTAGAAATAAAGCCTTATAAAATAAAGCATTCATTCATATGAACACCAAGGATGTAGTGTGTAGCTCCATATTCAAACACTGGCATTTGAGTTTATAAGACATTGCCTGCTCAGAAAATGTTTCTTTCTTTTTTGATTCTTTTCTGGGCTCTTTAAAGGGGGTTTGTTGGCAATATGAACAGGCAACATGCAAAACATTGTGCCATGAAAATGAGCAAAAGGTCTGGGGGAGGCATTCAAAGGCTAGACACTGATTCTCTTTATCAATAACCTTGCAAAAATTACAAACAAAAAAGGATTCGTCTGCTAACAATTAAAAAAGTAGCAAAGGAAAATGAGACGTATTTATTAAAGAAAAATTGCAGTTTTCCTAAGTGCTTCAATAATCAAATACAAAGAATAGGTACTTCCAAAGTTAGAAGAAAACATAAAAATTATATATAAAAAATAAAAATATAAGGAAATATATGGCAAATAATAGCAAAGCAAGAAGACACATATTAGGCCATCTGATGACCATATTCCGTGCCCAGGCAAGCATGACAATCTTGCTAAAGTCAGAAAATATTTTTGGGTTCATTTTATGGGAGTCAAAACATGAAAAATAATTTTTATGGTAAATTATAAAAAATCAGAAAATAGCATGAACATTTGCTGTAATAGCTGTGGTGCTGACTTTTTTGCGTTCATATGTCTGCAGAGCCTGGGGTGCCTCGGTCCAAAACTTACCCTCCCTCAACCACTAATTCAATATACCATGTATGTGCAGCTATGTTCTTAATCAGAGTACAAATATGGCTGTGATTTCCTCCTTGAATTTATGTTTGGCCAACTACCTAATTTTAAGACATGGGTAGTAAGTTTGAGAACTTACATTCTGCTGTTCTTTCTTTTGGCCTTTTCACTGTTGTTTAGCACCACCATTAGAACCCCAAGGAGAAACAGAGCAGTGTATAAAACCAGTGGTGGTGACCTATGCAAAGCAAGATGCAGCAGGCTGTTTGTATCATTGAAAGCTTTAAAAAGTTTGCCATCACTGGACTATAAACTGTCTAAATTTTAGCATATTTAGGAGTGTATATTTTGGCTAAAGTTATATTTCTATATTAGGAAAGGGTTCCATCTGTTTTTAGCATGGAATACTGAGGAAGCAAGAGCACTCATGGTCTCCCTTCTCCCATCATTCCCCATATTTCCATAGGAAGGTAAGGGGATAAGGAAATTCCTTCTCTCTTTCCTAGCAGCTATATTTATTAAGAATATGAGTAAAGTACTTTTGTGCATTTATGAGAAAATTCTGAACACCATGAGTGTTAGGAAAGCATCAAAGGGATGGGTCATTAGAGACAGTTGATAAACTGAGCTGGGAAACTGTGTTTACTGGGTTCAGGAATCTTTGGACCCTCAAAGGGGAGCTGATTTGGCCCTTATCTTCTCAAGTGGGTGAAGTGACCCTTACTTCCAGTTCCAGGAATGATCTGCCAGATATCAGCTTTTCAGATTAAAATGGGAGTCACAATTTAATCACAATACCTAACAGGGGAGTAAGCTTCAGGCAAGAAGAGAAATCAGAGAGAAATGCGTCATGTGAGATGGGACTAGAGGTCTCTAGAGAACTGGAAGAAGGTAACCTTTTGCAAGGTTGGTGTTATGAGGTGACTTCGGATCAGGAAGTGTTAACAGAGAAGGTCAGGGTCATGGAGAGACCCATGAGATCAGGCTTCTAGAAGTGGGAATGTTGAAGACAGACTATATTAAAGCAACAGTTTCTGAGACATAACTAGAGAAAGTCCTAGAAGGAAATGAGAAACTTTGTGGGTCTAGTTTCTTTGAAGATATCTGGGAATCATAGGAAAGGAAGGTGCTGGTTCTGGTTTGGGCTGGGCATGGCATCCCCTAGACAGTCTGCAGACACATTGAAGGAAAAGGTGTAAATGGAGCCCAGCATAACGTATGAAGTGTGAGGGTGATGTGAGGGATGAGCAGGAGGACCTGAAACAAAGTGATTGCTCCAAAAACTCATTCTTCCTTGCTGTGGAAATATAAAGAAGGGACTATGTCAGGTGAAAGGAAGATTTTACAGTCCAAATCTAAGCACCACTATTTCTATCTAATTTTATTTTCCTTGTTTGAAATATAGATATGAGAGTCATTTCTTGAGGCTCTTGTCCATAAATGAGGTATATTTTAAAGTAGAGAAATGAAAACATTTGTAAAGTCCTTATTTGAAAGCCCAGTAGTAAATGACAGCTGCAATCATCATCATCATCATCATCATCATCATCATCATCATCATCATCATCATCATCATCATGATGTCTTAGTTATTCTAGAGAGAAGTGATGGAAGGGGACCAACCCAGGCTTGAAAGTCACCTCGACTCTACCACCCTTGCCAGTCATTGTTCAAATAGTAAAGGAGTGGCAGGGCATTTGTGCCATGTAATCAGCATTCTGGTGCTTTATATTTTTCTGTTCTTTATTTTCCTTGTAAACTCAATTTTCAAAACTCTAATTTTTAAACTAGAGTTTAATTAGTTAAACTAGAGAAAAGGCAGACTAGAAGTTTCTAGAGAAAGTAGTTAGTTAACTAGAGTTAAACTAGATAAAGCTTTTTCTTAAAATAAAAATGGGGTTCAGCTTGGCCTTACAGGTTGGGGGTTGGGTGCCTATGGTTGGACCATTTTTTGAAGTCTGAAAAAAATCTGTTGAGTCAGGAAGAAGAGTAGTCATACTCAGGAGGGAAAAGAGGGACACATAGAGACACTGTGAGCACCGACTCCCTCCCATCTGCACCACTCACAAGACCCTTTTACAGTGAGGAAATACAGGCTTAAGACATATCATTATTTGTTAGATCAGTAAGTTGGCAGGAAATCTTAATCAAAAGTGTAGGAAATCATAATCAAAAGCTTAGGAACTTAATTTCCTTCTTCCTGCCATTTTAAGCTAGATTTTTCATAAAATGGTAGATTATGATGGATAAATATAAATCCTGGTTTGTTATTCAAGACCAGCTAAGTCTTTGAATACTTAGGACTGCAGAGTGGGAGCAGCTGAAATTATCTTCATGAAATGCACTAATTTAGAAATTCAGCTCTAGCTACCTTGTCTCAGGGAATGGAGAGTGGCACAGCTGGGTCAGTTCAAAATGAAGGCTACTGCTCCCATGTTTGTTGCAGCATTATTCGTGATTGCCAAATATAGAGTCAACTGAAATGACCATTAATGGATAAATGGATAAAGAAGATGTAGTATATACTCATAATGAGTATTGTTCAGCTATAAAAAGAATGCTATGTTAAGTAAAATAAATCAGGCACAGAAAAACAAATAACCACATGTTCAAGCTCATGTCTGAAACTAGAAGAACTGAGAATAGAATAATGGTTACCAGAGGCTAGGAAGGCTTAGTAGAAGAGAGAGAAAGAATGGAGAGAGAATGGTTAATGTGAAGGGTGCAGATGAGCAGGAAGAATAACTTCTAAGGTTCTATAGCGCAGTAGAAAAACTATGGTTAATAACATTTAATTGTATTTCAAAATAGCTAGTAAAAATGAATTCTGAATGTTCTGAACACAGGCAATGATAAATGTTTGAGGTGATGTATATGCCAATTACCTTGATCTGATTATTTCACATTGTATACATATCATATATGTGTATTGAAATCTCACAAATAACCCATAAATATGTATAATTATTGTATGTCAGTTAAAAACTAAAAACTTCAAAAACCCTGAAACAAAAAAATTAAGGTTGCTAGTGCTTGCTTCCACCTTTTTATTGTTTCTTTCACTCAGCAAATAAATTTTTCTGACCCACAAAGTATACTCATGACTTGATGTATTTATATTGCATTAGAGTCTGTAGTAATGAGGACAGGACTATCTGACTTCTAAGGCTATATTCAGAGCTCCCCACAATCTAGTGCATGTCTACCTCAGTGCACTATACCTTTGCTGTGGTATTTACCAAGGATCAGGTGCTATAAAAAAAACCCCCATAAAATCTGCCATTTGCTAAATACAACATGCCATGTATTCTACCAGGTGTCTTGCAGAGATTACCTGATTTTATTCTCTTGATACCTCCAATTATATTGGAGGAAACTGAGCGCAAAGTAACTAGATTACTTTCATATGCCAGGTCCATCTGGCTCTGAAATGCAGGCTTCTAACCATTGGACCATACTGCCACTGTTCCTGGGCAAGAGGCTCCAGAAGAAACAAATAGAAATAGCAAGACATTAGCTAACTGGGGGAGAGATTTAAGAAAACAAGCAGTTATCATGCAATGTAATAAGTATCTTAGCTGAAAAACATGCTGGAGGCTCTTGGAGCAGAGGAAGTGTCTGGGAGACCTTACCAGGCCAGCCCCAAACTACATTTGGAAGGGTTGTGCACCAGGCAGTTCTATCAGCCTTCTTTTTCACTTCTTCACTCTGCAGACAAAGTTGATTTGCCCACCATGTGTGGCAGACAGGAGCACCCTCTTCCCCCTGGCCTTTGCCCTCCCTGTTTTCTGCTTGCACTCATCCCCTGTTCTCTGCTCGCCTGAGTTGTCATCATCCTTCAAAGCTCAGCTCAAGGCACACCCTCTTCCATGCAGTCTTCTTCCACCTACTCTGCTCATGCTTTGCTCATTCTTCTATGACCTCCACTGTGTATGATGGTTACCATCATTCCTTTAGTGCTTGGAGTGAAGCCATCTAAATATTTTAATAACATTTCACATTCCATTCCTTGTCCCACAATTGAACTATACATTTTTTCAGGGAAAGGATTTCTTACATCGTGTTGAATCCTAACCAGCATTAAACCTTGTATCCAGTAAGTACTGTATTTAATAGCAATTGCATTGATTGAGCACCTGCTATGTGCCAAGCCCTTGGAAAATATTAAATATAACCTTTATGATAAACCTTCAAGGGACTACTACCATCCTTTAACAGCAAAGTTAGGTAAATTTACCATCAGCACACAGTTGGCAAATGGCAGGGCTGGGATTTGAATTTAGTTTATCTGGATTCAGAGCCCAAAACCTTCACCATGATATGCTTCCTATGTCTTAAGGGACAGGTAGACTTCAGTATACCTCTGTGCTAGAGGCTCTTGGATGGCAGAGTGATTGAAAACATAAGGTCAAAGATGCTTCAAGTTGAGCACAAGCAAGTTCTCAGAGGCTCAGATCTGTTTAAAATCCTAAACAGTGAGATGACATATTTGAAATATAGTATAAACAAAAAAATCAAGAAGACAAAGGGATGGGATAAAGTTTTTAAAGTAGGAGTTTTAAAAATGAAAAACTGAGTTGTAGTTCAAAAGGTAAAAGTAGCAGGTACACATGATAATCAGGTCTAGAGGCAAAATGGACAACATGAAGTTACAACTCATAAAATGGTATGATGTAAGGGTTATTTGCTAAATAAGCAAGTTTTTTAGCTGCTTTTGTCACAGAAAAGTATCTATGTGAAATTACATATTTATTTGCTTCACTGTTGTAACCATTTTGCTATTTATATGTATCCTATAATATCAGGCTATAAACCTCAAATATGCACAATAAAATTTATTTTATAAATGAATGCTGAGATGAGAAGAATCTTAGTGATGTGGCCTAACTCTCTATTTTTGCTAAGGACACTAAGCCCCAGTGAAGAAGAGGAAACTCCCTGAAAGTCACAATGAGGAGTTCACTAATACACTTTCCAAAGTTTCAGGGAAGTCAAACAAACTTTGAGATGATATAATATGCAGTTTCCAACTGGTAACTTTTAAAAATACTTCACAAGAAATCCAAATGCAAATCACAGATCTGGATGTTTATACTTAGTGGTAACTGAAGTGTACACATGACTGGTAAAGCAAAGTCAGCAGATGGATATATAACTAAACAAACTTCTTACCAGCAGGGCCTTTGGAAAGTATTACTAGGAACCCAGCTAGCCAGTGCACATCTGTTCCACGGTTAAGAGTTTGCTTACCTCTCAGGGAAGATCAAACACTCTCAAGGACTCTATGCCATAAACACACTATATAGTACCATTTACCTTCTGTTCCTTCAGATTTTTCCTTCAAACATGTACTACTGTCACACTTCTTTCCATTACTTAAAATGTTTTTACTCCCTAAATAATTAGGACAAATTATTAACTAAGAACTCCAGCTTATAATATGGACTTGCCCTATACAAGGTGTGATCAAAACATATGGTGGGTATTTAACTTTAAAAAATTATCACAGTATTTCTGTTTTAATATTTAGATCTTTGATCTATTTCAATTTTAGTTTAGTGCACGGTGAGAGATATGGGTCTAGTTTTAATCTTTGGCAAGTTGAAACTCAATTTTTCCAGCACCATTTATTAAGGAGACTATCTTTCCTCCAGTGAGGGTGTTTGGCTCCTTTGTCAAAGATGAGGTTGCTGAGTATGTTTGGAGTTGTTTCTGCATCTTCTAATCTGTTCCATTGATCCTCAGGTCTGTTTCTTTGCCAGTATCATGCTGTTTTTTTTTTTTTTTAATCATCACAGTAGCTTTGTAGTATAGTTTCAAGTAGGTACCCCCTGTCTGTCTTTGTTGCCTAGAATTGCTTTTGCTATTCTAGGTTTCTTCTAGTTCAAAATGAATCTTTGGATTGTTTTCTCTAGTTTTGTGAAATATGCTGTTGGAATTTCAATTGGGATTGAGTTGAATGTATATACAGCTGTTTTGGAAGTATGGCCATTTTCACTATATTGGTTCTTCCTACTCAGGAACAAGGAATGTCTTAATTTTCTGACATCCTCTTAGATCTCTTTTTTCAGAGTGCTGTAGTTTTCAGAGTAGAGGTCTTTTACTTCCTTTGTTAGATTGATTCCTAGGTGTTTCATTTTTTTATTTTTTGGATGCTATTGTGAAAGTTGTTTCTCCAGTTCCTCTCTCAGTGAGTCTGTTGTTCATGTATAGGAAGGCTATTGATTTTTGAGTGTTGACCTTGTATCCAGCTACTCTACTGAATTTGGTTAAGTCTAGAAGACTTTTGGTGGAGTTCTAGGGGTCTTCTATATATAGAGTATCATGTCATCTGCAAATAATGACAGTTTAATTTCTTCACTTCCTATCTTTATTCCTTTTATTTCTTTCTCTTGTCTAATGCTGTGGCTAATGTTTCCAGAACTGTATGGAAAAGGAGTGGTGATAGTGGACATCCTTGTCTTGTTCCTGATTTTAGCATGAAAAATTTCAGTTTTTGACCATCTAGTATGATGTTTTTCATATATGGCTTTTATCAGGTTGAGATAAAGACCATCCTTTCCAATTTTCTGTAGGTTTTAAAAAAAATTATGAATGGGTGTTGGATTTTGTCGAACGCTTTTTCTGCATCTATTATGATATATGCACACCTGTGTTTATAGAGGCACAATTTGTAAAAGCTAAATCTTCTCAGCTCAAATACCCATCAACTGGAGACTGGATAAAGAAGATATGTTTTTGGGCCAGGGATTTAGCTCAGTGGTTCCTCCACCTGCCTTGCAAGCGCAAGGTCCTGAGTTTGATCCCAGGTACTCCCCCAAAAGAAGATACGTTTTAAAAAAATAAAATTGAGTACTATTCAGCCATAAAGAATGTTAAACTAGAGACATTTATAGCTAAATGGATGCACACTGAGGCCTTACTCTTAAGTGGAATAAATAGGACGCACATGTGTAAATACTGAATAATTTCTCTGGTGTGAGAAACTGAAAGTGTAAATGAGGACCAAAATGTGTAATAGATAATGTGAAATAGGAAGAAAAGGTCCAAAGGGGAAGGGGAAGTCCAAAGTGGGGTGGATAGGGGAGAAGAAGAAAGGGAAAAGAAAAAATATGAGAAAAGAAGGAAAGAATGGAAACAATTATTTTGTAAATAGGGAGGGGTGGAGAGGTAGAAGGGAGGCAAGGAGAATGGGGAAAATGCAAGAACCAAGATATATCATGTAAGGTACAAATTCCCAATGATGAACATGATCATAATGTACACCTAAAATGTACTAATAAACTTAATGAAAAAAAATTATCACAGTAAAAGGCACATTGCCATTAATTCCTCTCAGAATATTTCCCTTTGCTCGACACTTAATTATTCTTGACATGTTCTGAAGCTGTTCTGTAGTCCTCTTTTGTGAGTGCCTTTAATTGCACTGTTGTGGCTGTTTCAGTGTTCTGAGTCAATTTAAAACATTTGCCTGTTGTGGTCATTTTGACTTTGGAGAAGAGCCAGAAGTCACATGGTGCTGAATCCCTTAGAATAAGGTAGATGAAGACACACTGTAATATTTTTAAAAGTGTGCCTTTCCATTGGATGACACTTGGCAGCAGCATTCACCGTATATATGTGTATATGTATAATATTATATCATATATTATAATATATGTTATACTTCATAAAGACAGGAAAGAGGACTCCCAGAATTGCTTGATGGCAAGAATGATGGGATAAGTGTGTTTGAAGCAAGGGGGAGTATTTTGAGAGGAATTAATGGGAAAGTGTCCTTTGCTATAATGAATTTTTTAAAACCTTAAACATTCACTATTTTTTTGGCATGTTCATATATGTTCTTGACATAGAGACTTAAGTAGCTAATTTAAATGTAAGGGTTGTGGAAAATGTAGAAAGAGAAACTAATCATAAGAAATTATGATTTGAGAACAAATATTTGAGGTTGGCATGAACGAATCATGTCATGTGGAAATAGTTCAATTTTTCTCTGTATCTATATAATCTGTATAATTCAAGGCTAATAATGCAAAAATTGTCTACCTGGGGTGTTTCTCCTCAATATTTCCCACAGTTTAGGCTTTCCAAACATTTTATATTTCTTCATGTTTAACTTAAGGAAATTTATTCTATTTTGGTGTTATCACTGATTAGCATTTTGATGCATGAGCAGAGTAGGAGAGCTATGTCCATACATGAAAAATAGACTGATTGTCAGACTCTGGTTCCACATACTACATGGCACTCCCCCATTCTCCCATACAATGTGAATTCCAAAGTGATTCCCATTTCTCACTCAGCAATTTTAAAAATTCCCCCCTCATGCCAGATGTTGTATATTCAATGATTTTAAATTAATCTTTATGATAAAGAAAAACTTGATTGGAAAGCTAAATAGCCTCCAAACTGTTCACTGAATTTCAAAACAAAACTGAAAAATTGTGACTATTAGGCCTATTGCTTCTTTTTTTTCCTATAGATAACAGTTTATTGAGTTTTGTGATATTATTTAAAAAATTCAATGATTAGCTTTTATGGAATCCATTGAAATCATGTAATTAAAAAGTGCAGTAATCAGAAATCTAATTTTTCTTTGGCACTAGATATTGGTGAATGGCTCATATTTATTTATTCTGGCAGAAGATATACTCATATTGTTTGGAGTAACAGAAAAAATTAAAAAAGGGGGAAAATTCATGATTTAAAAAATAAATATACACAATAGTAGTTGCAATGTCATAGAATTATGGATAAAATGTATGGAAGTGATTTTAATTTCCAGTGTTTGGTGAAAATGTCTTTTGACCCAAGATTTTTATTTCTATGTTTTTTCCTGCTACAACATTTCAGGTATCAAAAACAGATACTCCTCAAGGATATCGGGAAAAGATGGATCCAGATAGTTTGTATAAAATTGTCAGAGTCTTGTCACAGAGAAGAGCACCAGTTTGGTCATCATAGTTACTTCCTGAAGCATATCTTTCTTAAGGTATATAGTTTTCAAAATATGTGTGCATTAGCTTCCTAGAACTTCCATAAAAAATTATCACAAACAGGTATTTTAAAATCATCAAAATTTACTCTTTCATAATTCTGGAGGCCAGAAATCCAATATTAAGGTGTTGGTAGGGTTATGCTTCCTGGCATGGTCCTCTAGGGGGAATCTGTTCCCTGTCTTTTCCAAATTTTAGGGGATACGGGGATTCCTCAACTTGTAGTCTCATCTTTTTAGCATTTGCTGATGTGGCACTCTACCTACTCCTATTTTCCTCCATGCATTTCTCTTTCAAAATTCCCCCTTGCAAGGGTACATGTAATTACACTGAGTGCTCAACCTGACTGATATCTAGGCCACAGGCCTTGTCTTAAGATTTTTAAATTAATCACATATTTTGTCATATGATGCAAAATTCACAGGTCTCTGGGATTTTACATAGAATCTTTAGGGATTTATGTTTTGGCCTAGCATGACCTGCCTACAGTACAATAGCATGATAGGTCTTTTGATTATTAGTTATGCTGTCAGCTGAAGATCTTGGATACATCTCATGGATGACTTCCCTCTCTGAGATATCAGACTCATTTTCTCTCCCTGCACCGGTATGAAAAAGAGGAGGTAGTCTCAGTATTACTCATATAATCAGAATCCCATGAATATCCATTGGTAGCATGATGCTCCATGATTTCTGCTCACTGGGTTACATTTATAACAGAGACAGAAATAGGACTTATGACTGGATGATAAGTGAACATGAAATCTTTCTTGGGATTTTCAGATAACCTAGAGTAGTGGGTGAGAGAATGAAATATGAGGAAGTAGATAGTAAAATCAATTCAGAAATGCCTGAAGTCCATATAACCCCATATTGGGACATTATGCATTTAAGTTACCCATATTTAAAAGATCACTGAAGTGAGCCCAGGATTTAGCTCAGTGGTGCCGCTGCCTGCCTTGCAAGCACAAGATCCCAAGTTTGATCCCCGGTACCAAAAAAAAAAAAAAAAAAAAAAAAAAATTAAAAGATCATTGAAGTTAAGATGAGAGTTAGGTACTAGTATTGAGATGCTGGGTGACAGGATGGAAATGTGGAGTGAAGGGTGAGTTCATACCACCTATGCACTTAATACCTGAGAGTCATTGCAATGGTTAGAGCTGGTTTGTAGCTTTCTAGTCCTACTTCTTTCTACATGCAACTGTATATTTTCTGCTTCCTTCTTTATTTTCTTGTTTGTATGTGTCAGAGATTACTCTAGTCCACACTGATTTTCCTCTTAAGTTATGGGATATGGAATACGGAATTAAGAGTCAAAAGACCTGGTACCTGCTAACTTTGCAGCTTGGAAACAATCTCTTCCCTTCTCTTCTCAAATTTTTCATCTGTGACGTGTGAAATTGTGTAAATATCAATCTCATGGGATAGTGTGTCTGTGAAGTGAGATAATAAAGAAATGTACCTTAAATTGTCCTTACATAAATATTACAATTTTTCATAGAACATGGCTATACTGCCCTGTCTTTTTAGCTTTCTGTCTAGTGCATGGTTATATTGTCTTGTATTTTTAAAAAAGGTGTAAAGATTTTTCCTTTCCATTAGATTATTAGGTGTTTAATAGCACAGACTATGTGCTCTGAGCTTTTTGTACCCACTTCTCAATCACTAGTCCAATAGCAGTAGTTCAACAGGTTCTTATCTGGGCAGAGGCAAGACCTTGGGTGTGATATTCTGAGGCTTGTTCTTTGCTTAGTGGTAAAGTTTATAAACAGTGATATTTACATCACTCCTGGGAATCACCCTAGGAGCTTGTAAAAATGACCACTCCCTGGTCCCAACCCACTTTCCCAAGAATCTGTCTTTTAAAATGAAGTCAAATAATATGGCTTATCATTAATTATGTTTATATTTGTTTTATCATAAAAAACTAAAAAAGAGAAAACATGAAATCTGTGACTTGTATCATACATTTTAAGTCACATTAGGTAAATATTTAAAGAAAAAACTGTTACTTGGATATACAAATATATCCTCTTGTATCTTTAGATAACATGTCTTTTTATGGAACTTTTTATCATTTGTCTTGGTATTGATGACGCCAAGGCATGCACACCTGATGCACACTGGACAGATGACCATGTCTGCTCCTGAACTACAAGATTACCCTTGTGTAAATTTCTTATCTTCCCTATTCACAGTGTGCCTGAAACTTTTATCAAGTTTTACTACTCACTTGTTCCCTTTTCTGCAGTTGTAGTTGTGGCCAAATGATTCAGATAACTTCCTCTTAAAATTGTGGTTCATTTTGAGCTGTCTCCCCATTCCCACCGCCCTTCTTCTGGCCTCTGCTACCTCAATAAACCCTGGTCTTGGGTAGAGAGATTAAATAATTAGGTTAAAATGAAATAATCTGTTAACTAGAGGGGGTGATTGGTAATTTGGCCTTATTTTTCTTGTCCTTTCATATTGGGAGAAATCAAATAATAGATAGAAACCTACCTGGGTTACTCTGGTCTGAATCTAGTTCATGGAGGACTTTAATCCTTGAGCAAATGAGCCCTTAATGTTGGTTATAGCATGAAGATGCTCTGATCCAACGTCCAGGTCATAAACCTTATTGCTGATATGGACTCTAAGATTGCACTGATATCCCTAGATTTGGTCTGTTGATCAAATATAATTGGGCCAATTAATGACTTGTTCACTTGTACCCTTACTGTAAGTGTCCAGGTCATTGTCATTCCAGGTCATCCCAACTGAAATTCTTAACTCAGGGGTCCATTTGTTTTTCCCAATGGGGTAATAGTATTACTAAGTGGGTTAATAAATTAAAGCTCTGTAGGGTCTTCTTGTTTTTACATTATCCCTGCCTCTTCACAGAGAGGTCAATTTCTCTGATTGGAGGCAAGAAACAATTAAATTCTCCTTCAGCCCTTCATCCAAGTCCCTGTTTAAGGGACAAGTATTTCTGCTGCCTTCACACAGTCAGGACACCGTGGCCTTTAAACATCTACACTGCGGGGGTTGTTAAACGTCTGTCACTGGGTAGGCGTTGCCTCAGATCTTTGTAATGCTGGAGGTGATGCTTCTGGTAAATATGCGGGATTTATGTTTGTAGAGTTCCTTTTGCTTCTTTTACTCTTTTCATTTTGCACTCCTGTGTTGGATTAACAATTGTGCTAATAAAAATTTCATTAATTAGGTTATTTTATCCAATTGTTAACTATCAGTAGATATCCAGTGTGATATAGGCTAGGGCTTGGAGAATTTGTTTCTTATTAGTAATATTAACATTATTTCTTTTATTAATAGATTAGTACAGTTGAGAAGTAGGAGATTATAGTAATTATTGGTATTAAGATAATAGCTTGAGCACTTTCATAATTGATGGCTGCTCTTGGGCCAACTGTGAAATATGATTTGTTTACTCTCTGTTTAAGGTTGTTTCTTATTTCTATAGACCTGACCCTCCATAAATTAGCAATGAGATTTACCTTAAGATTTACATTCTTTAGTAAAATTTAAGGTTGAACTAATATTCTTGTCTGGAAAACCAGCTATCACTAGGCTTGATTGACTTTCCACCTCTACTTCTAGAACTTCCTACTATTTTACCGCATAGATGGGTTTGCTCAAATAGCTGTCTAGGAGTAGCTCATCTGGATTTAGGGCTTTTAGGTAAAGATCCCTTTGCAAAGCAATTTCTTTATAACTTATCATGCAAAAGGTAATAGGATTAATTGATGCTTATTTGTACTATAAATTGTCTTTTATCTTCTTCTTGCAGTACTTTATAGTATCTTAAGAAATTTCTATCTCATACATTTTTGGTCTAGGTAAATATTTTGGTTTATAAGGCTGAATTGTTTAAAATGTTTAGATTATGAGCTAGTTTTGGTTCAAAGTGATTAGCTACGGTGAAATCTTGCAGGTATAAGCTAGATGCTTTAGTTAAGCTACACTTTGGTTTATCCAAGCACACTTTCCAGTATGCTTACCTTGTTTCCACTTACCTCCTCTCATATTAGTTGTTAAACAAATTATATATTTTAATTATTTAAAATTTGGGGATGCTGATGGGCAGTGTGTGCATGCTTCATGGCCTTATTCAATTGAGCTCTCTATTCTTAATTTAATGCTAAATCTTCTTTGGGCCTTTAGATTTCATAATGGCTATTGTGAAGATTTTCTATGTTAGAAAAATGTGGCCCATTTTTTCCCACTCTATAGACTATAGGTTGGCCTAACATTTTTGTGTTAATACTTGTGTTTTAATTTTGTTTCTTGTTAGGGTTTGCTGAAAATGGTTGTATATAGGTTGTATTAGCAAAGAGTGGTGAGATTTATTAGGGTTTATAAATTATATAATAGGCTCCTATAGAGAGATATAAAACACTGAAAAGTTCTTTGAGTTTTAAGAAATTGCTAATAGTACTCTGGCAAAGAATTTTGTTATTAAACTGCTTATATTTAGGGCTAAGCATAGTGGAGTATCTAATCCCATATTGGGTCTTAGTTGTTATGTGTTCAGATACATTAAGGTTACTTTTTATGTGATTTTTATTTTACTTGTAGCTTTTTTTTTGTTACCGGGGATGGAACTCCGGCCCTTGTGTTTGCGCAGCAGGCGTCAAAACCACTGAGCTAAATCCCAGTCCCAATCATTGCTTAATTTTTGTCACTGCTGTTTCCCATGGGAGTGTGGTTGAGCAAGGCATTATGAGCTACTTTGGAGTGAGCTTAATTCCAGTTCCTTTTGATCAGTAGGATCTAGAGGGCATTCTCACTGGGCTGTGGATACTTACATGTGTAATTCTGCTAATAATTAATAAAAAAAGATAAGACCAGACCTTTCTGTTCCTAGAGTTGATAGACCTCAACCTAGGCATTTTCAGTGCCTTGTTTTGTAAATAAGTTGCATGTAGAATATAATTCAGCAGTTAAAGAGTATAAATGTTTTATAGGATAGTTTTACAAGTATCAAGCATTGAGTTAGTTGATACTAGTATAAGGAGATTAAATTAATTAGATTAATTAATATATTAGAATTAGTTTTGGTTGGTGTTTGCTAATAAAATAGTTTGAATTGACTATTGATATGTCAGTGAATAAAAATTAAACTATATAAAAAGAAATATTTTGGTGTAGTTTCTGATAAATTATTTTGATGAATGAATTATGATTAAATTATGTCTTGTTTAATGATTCTTAGTTATTATACTGTGTACGTAACTCTTGGAGTTTGGCAAGGATAACTGATGAGGATGTTACATATTTTACTTAAATTGGGTATGATATGTAATAGATTGCATTATGAAGGAAAAGGTGTAGGGGAGTTTTTGGAAAGATTATTTTTGGCTTATAGTTGCATCTGTATGTGTGTGTGCATATATTGTGTGTGCACACGTGTGCTCACGTGTAGTTTGGTGTTATGTCTGTCAAGCATGTACTGTTAGCACACTGGATGTTAGAATTAGAGCCAAGAACATTAAATTAAAGTTCAGCTACAATTTAATTGTCTGAGACCATGACTTGATGGCTATGCTGAATCACAGCATCCCCCCCAAATTAAAAAATAACAAATGCACGATACCACAGTTACATGCAATCATGGGCTGATTAGTCATTAATCGATTGAGATGTCTTATTTAAGGGGAACAAATGGGTGATCTTAATTATATGGCCTTGAAGTAAGAATTAGATGCCAGGTATAGTTTCAGGATAGTAACCTCCCTGGAGGGAGAAGAGGGGAACCAGTCTAGTGGGCTATTGGTTTTATGGGGGATGGTAGATTAAGGGAACCAAACTGGTAGATGATAGTCACATTGAAAAGGACTTATTATTATTATAATGTGGTAATGTATGATAGATATATGTCTTATGTAATATTAATAGTTTAATTAGACCCCTCCCCTCCCCTGCTCCTTTTCCCTCTCCCTCTCTCTCTCTTTTTGGAGACTAGGCTTAGAATAATATTTTCTAACAGATACTCCAGATGCTTCTGAGCAGATACTATGAGAAATGGTGAATGAGGAGCACAAATTATTCAGATTTCTCCGTACCAACTAAGCTCCATTTACTGAACTAGAAGAGACAAGGTGGTTTAAAAGAAAAGACAGCAGAAAATGTACAACAGTAGGTGTTTTTGGAGGAGGAAATTAAAAATCAAATGTGGAATTGATTCACTTGAAACACATCCTGGGAGTTTGCTTTAGGAACAGCTTTGAACGTCATGCCCGCTATCTCAGCCCATGTGCTATGGGATCTGTACCCTTGTACTTAGATATACTTGTACTTAGATATCAGACCTTGCACTGGGCACTGCACATGCCTGCCCTGTTCATTCCTGGTCATCAGCAGATGCTTGCTCCTCAGGTGCCCACCACTCATGTTGTTATATTCTATTTAGCAGAATAGGTGGTTATTTACTGATCTTGATAGCCAAACACTATTGCCATTCTCAAATCATTTTTGAAGGTCTGGGTACAACTTGAACATTTTAGGCACAGAGTAGAGCTATTTATGAAAGCATAGATTGCAGATAGAGGTCTTAAACTCAAGATACCTCCTACTAGGATTTTAGTCTGATTTTGTATGTTGCAGAGAGGATTTTTTTCTAAGTTATCTTTATTGGATTTAGACTACTATGTTGATAAAGGTTATCATTATTCCCACAAACTGAGCCTTTGTTAATTCATGACCAGGGGAAATAGTAACATCAGGACTCATCATCTTTTCATTGCCAGTTGAATAGCCGGTCAATGAGGTTACAAAGCTATCGAAACATTATTAGTAGCTAACATATGTGCCAAAATGTTAATAACAGAAATTTTTATATTGCAGAGAACCCTGAAAGTCATTTGGATTGACTCATTTTATATTGGGTCCACAGAAGTCACTTGACTTTCCCAGGAAGACACAGCTGGTTCCTGGCAGGATCATGGCTCCCTCTCTCCCCCTTCCACTCCACCAGGCCCTTTAGGAGGAGAGCCAGCATGCATTGACTATAATTTACATGACAGATGGTGATGAAGGGATACAAATTCTGTTTCTAAGGATATATACTTAATAGCCTACAAAGACACAAAAACTCTATTAAAAAGGACACAAAAATCAGTGTAAAATAGGATGAGGAGGGCAATAGGAGGACTGCAAAAGCACAAACATTGGCACAATGTATCAGTGGGTGTGCTCTTCAGGGAAAGATTATTCACCACAAACAGAAAGGAACAGTTTAACACAATTCCATAATGTGTTCCAGTTAAAAGAGGGCTTTTCTCTTGGGATTATCAGACCCAGTTTGTGGATAAAGGAAATGGGGAGGTTAACCTTGCCAGAGGACTTGGCCTGTAATACTTCAGAATGTTTTAAATTAGGACTTACATTAAGTCTTGAGTTACTTGTCTGCCTGGATCGTTTTTCTGCCAGGAGGTCTTTGACTGTGTGCTTCACTCTCACACCTTGGTACACTCGTTTGCTGTAGTCTCCTGGGACTTAAGCAAATAGAATAGTCATAATCTCACACAGATGGAGTAATTAGGTCAGTCTCCCAAAGGACTGATTCCAAAACTGGTATCTGTGATGCCATTTTCTTCTTAGAAGGAGAGAAGTCTTGAAGTGGCTTCAATAGTCCTGTCTCCTTGTCCTTGATAGAAACTCATCCAAACTCCTCTTCTACATACCAACTCTTCAAAATGCCCTCGTTTTTTCTATTCTAATTTGTCAAAGTTTACTTCAACAAGATTTACAACTTATGATTTAATCACAAGATAAAGGAATTGGACACAACTTGGAACAATAATTGCTTTTTATTACATGAGGTAGGAATTGGATTTGCATGATTCAGATTAGCAAGAGACAGTATTCCTGCCCTGTCATATTAGCACCTGTGTGAGGGAGCAGGTCACCTGGATTGTTTTAAGAAGATTATGTTCCTAGAACATTTGTCTGTTTATTGCACTAAATAAATATGTTTTGGTTTTTAAAAGTGTGGTAATTGGACATGAGGAGTTACAGCTTTAAAACTAGGCCAAGGGGAAGGGAGGAGTTATCTATTCATTTAACAAATATTTCTTGAGCACTTAGTGAAGATATTATAGTGCTTGGCAATTTGCATCCATTATTTCACTTGATCAGTTTTACAGATGAGGATACTGAGGACTGGAGCTAAGTTATTTGTCAAGGTCTCCTGAGCTGCTAATAAGCAATGGAGAAGGGATCCAGACTCAAATCAGTTTGTAACATTAACAACTATAAAAATTTGCTATTTTCACCAAGTAGAGGCATATACAGATATAGAGATAAACATTTCCTCAAGGTTCTAAAATTTTTTTAAAAATTTTATTTTATTGGTACATTTTAGGTATACAATATAATGACATTCATCATTGGAAATTTGCACCTTTACATAATCTCTCTTGGTTCTTATTTTTCCCCCTTCCCCTGCCCTCCCTTTAACCGCTCCAGTCCTCCCTATTTACAGAGACTTTGTTTCCATTTTTTCATTTTCTCATATTAATTCCAATCCCTTCTTTCCTTTCCCCTACCCCTCTCTCTTCCCCTTCCCCTTTGCCCCTTTCCTTCCTATTTCACATTATCTGTTACGCCTTTTAGTCCTTATTTACACTTTCAGTTTCTCACACTAGAGAAACTATTCAGTATTTACACATGTGTGTCCTATTTATTTCACTTAAGAGTATCGCCTCAATGTGCATCCACTTAGCTATAAATGTCTCTAACTTCTCATTTTTCATGGCTGAGTAATACTCCATTTTATAAAAAAAACACATTTTCTTTATCCAGTCTCCAGTTGATGGGCATTTGAGCTGCTTCCAAGTTTTAGCTATCACAAATTGTGCCGCTATGAACATGGGTGCACATATATCACTGTGGTATGATTCTTTTACTTCTTTGGGGAAGATCCCCAGCAGGGGAATAGCTCAGTCAAATGGGACTTCCAATCCTAGTTCTTTGAGATATCTCCATAAGGTTCTAAAATTTATTAACATTGCTTCTAAGGATGGTGAGTTCTTTGTTACTGAGGATGGTAAGCAGTGAGTGGAGAACCTTTTGTTTGAACTAGCCTGTTTCAAACAAACCTTTTGTTTAAAAGTGTTTAAGCACTGAATTAGTGGTTGAACTAGATGCATTATAACATATATTTTCCTTTTGCTTTATTAGTACGTGTGTAGTATATAATGTTTACATTCCTTGTGGGAAATTGGTGTATGTGCTTAACACATCTTAATTCCTCTTTTCATCCCTTTTCCCTCCCCTCCCTCTACCATCCACCTGTTTCTTGATCCTTTTGCTTTCTTGTTTTCTTTTGAACATGTTTGCAGTATGTAATGTTGACGTTCCTTGTGTGGGATTGATGCAGGTACAGAACACATCCCAGTTTCTTTTTCATCCCTTCTCCCACCCTTCTCTTACCCGCTTCCATCTCTTGATCCCCATTCCCTTTGAGAAAGATCTATCTCCCTACTTCCTGCTACATATCTCCTATATCGCTCTCTATTTAACACTGAAATTGCTGTTCTGTAATAGATTAGATGGCTTTAATCCACTTTAATAGAAGTGTTGCTGGCTTACTAACAAATTCTGCTGGAACAGAATTTGGCATCAATGTGATGGCAGAATACACTAATGTGTACATATATGAGGCACATAGCTAAAATAGTCTCTGAATTTATGTATAGTTGTTGACATGTAAATCAAATTGTATTGTGAAAAGAATTTTAAAAAGGAAGAAACAGAAGCTACAACCAGAGGCAGGGTGGTGTAACTGGGTAGAAAAGGCTGCTGGGTTGTCAGAGTGAGCAGAGCTGCACATTAATCATTGTCATAGGAAACTCACAGTCTCTCAGTTTTATTTTCTTCATGTGTAAAATAGATGTAAATCTCTAAAGACAGCTAAGAAGTGATTATAAGGAAAAATAAGATATGTATGTATATGAAAATGTTTTGAAAACTATCAAGTTACATAAAGAACACCTATATAAAGATATAGGAAAAAGATCTAGGTTCCAAGAAAATATATTACTTAATTTAAATAAAGCCACATGCAACTTGATTTCAGCAAAAATTTGAATGGTTTTTTTGGTCTGATTTTGACAGGATTTAGTGTATACATCTTTAACTATTTAAAGAGGTTTGAAGTACAGGACTTCTTTGAAATCAGTTTCAAATATAAAGCATAATGCTGAAGTTTGTTGCAGAGAAATCTAAATGTTGCTTGTAGAATCCAGTATGTCTTATTTTATTTGAAAAGCCTAATGCTATCTTTATTGATCAGTTATTATTTTCAATGTGTCAATGCTATCTAGTGGAGAGAGAAATACTTTAAAAATAATTATAATGCAAATGTGTTAAGTGCAGCAACAGAAATGTGTCTAGGGTATTCAGAGAAACATAGAACATATTACTTCCTTGTTGGGGAAGGAAGAAAGGCAGATGGACAGTGATATCTGGGCTGAGGCCTAAAGGAGGAAGTGGGTGTGGTGGTGATGGCACCATAGACAACAACATTCCAGGTATAGAGGACAGAGTGGCCAAAGGCCTGGAAGCAAGATCAGGAAGAGGTGTGACGGAAGAAGTAGTAGGAAATGAGTCTGGGCAAACAAGTGGGGTTAAACTTGATTGGTTTGGTATATGGATAGAACAGTGTGGACTTCATGCTGTAGGCAATGAGCCTTTAGGGGCTCTTGAGCAAGGGAGCAGTGTGGTTTGATTTGCATTTTAGATAGGCTCTTCTAGCAGTCCTGTGGGAGGTAGATTTGAGAATCATAAAGCTGCAGGGAGGTGGGTCAGGAGAATTCTAGAATAATTCAGAAAGAGGTAATGGGGTCTGAGTAGTGGCAGATAGATGGATAAGGATTAGTCAGACATGAAAATTACTTAGATTTGGGAGGTAAGGGAGAGAGAAGACTCAAGGGTGGTTCTCAGATTTCACCATTGCTCTAGGACATGTTTCAGAGTCATCTTGACTTTGATGACAATGAAACCTGGAAAGAGGATGGAATCCTTTGAGGCCATATGTGACAGAGTCACATATAGAAAAGAACATGTGTCTGGCATGCTGGAATGAACAGGCCAGGATACTTCCGAGGACTGAGAAGATTAGTATCTTGGGAATCCCTGTGACACTGATTTCTGACTACTGTTAGAGGAAGAGAAGAGAGCCTTATCAAGAGACATGAGAAGACTGATTGGGGAAGAACCAGTAAAAACTGGGGAATAAAGCATCTGGAATTCAAGGGGACAGATTTCGAGAAAGAAAGAAAGAAAAAGTATCAGATGCAGTAGAATGGTCCAGGGAGATAAGGATAGAAAAGCATCCATTGCTTTCAATCCAGTGGTTAGTGTTGCCTTAGCAAGAATGATTTTGGAAATGTGGGGTGGCTAGAAGCTAGATAGTAATTTCAGGAGAGGAAGTGGAGACAGAGGGAGTCTATGCGTCTTGAAGTTTGAAAAAAAAGGGAAGTGAGAGATTGGACAATGATTGGAGAAAATTACAGTGTCAGGAGAAGTCTGCTTATGTTTTTTATAATTCATGTATTTATAGATGGGAGAGAATTGATATTTGAAAAAGACCGAGGGAAGGACTAAAGATTTTGGAAGAGGGAGAAAATAATGGAAGGAGGTCTTGAAGAGGAAAAGATAAATTGGGGGCAAGGGTATGATTGATCCTTAACTTCTGAGATTGGAATAAAAAAGAGTAGGGGCTGGGGAACAAGTGGATGGTATGGTCCATGACTAAGGCAACACTAATAAATGTAGAGCAGCTGGAGTAGGAGAGTAACTCAGATACTAAAGGTTAGAACAAGGCAAGGGTCAAGGGTAGACAAACAAGTCAAATCAAGAGCATATACTAGTGATTCTCTAACTGTGATCTCTGTTTCTTCAGCATGGACATTGGCTAGGGACTTGTTGGGAATGCAGATTCCCAGCCTCTGGTCCAAAGTACTGAATCGGAAATCCTAGGAATGGGGCCTGGCCTTCTATGTGATTCTGATTGTTTAAGTTACTTTTCCTCATTGCTAAGACAAGATTCCCCAAAATTAAAGGAGGAAAGATTTATTTAGCTCACAGTTCGTAGAGATTTCAGTTCATAATTGGCTGGCTCCAAGGCAGAGTGGCATGGCAGACAGGCAACACAGAGGAGAAACAGTCCATGGCAGGCAGAAGGCAAGCAAGTGACAAGGCACAAGTGCCAATAGCAATTTCTTTCTGTCCCTTTATATTCTATATAGGCTACCTGCCGTTAGGGTGGGTAGCACTCACACCTAGAACTATGCCAAACCAATCAGTGGACTAATTTAGTAATCACACACCCTTAATTCCAGCATCACATGTTCTAGATCCAGCCACCTCAGAAAAGCTCCGCCTGTGACTGAATGAGACTTTGAGGGAACATCTAGACACAAGCCATAACACCGATGTTCTCTGAAGTTTGAGAATCATGCATATACGTAAGAGTAAGACCATTATAAGGTTCTGTGTGTGGCATTGCCAAGTGGAGGTCAACTCTAACCTAAGCAATTCTGGCTGAGCAAGAAGGAAAATACCTGAGTGATTGATGGTAGGTGTAGACTTGGCCAAGCCTATGAAGAAGGAAGGTGAAGAGCTCCAGGCTGGATCCTTTGTGTATTTACTGACAGTCTTGCCTTTCCTTTTCTCTGAGGGCTTGGGTAACTGACAGTTTAATCTGAATTAGCAGTTTATTATTTATGTATATGCCAAAAAGCCTAGGGGAAATATGTCTATAGTAAATAGGTTTAACAAATAATAAAATGGTAATTAATAAAGGACTAAAGTTCATAAGATGGATAGATATGATGTCACTAGGTGACATAATCTAATGGGACCACTGTCCTATATGCAATCAGCTGTTGACTGAACTATTATGTAGTATGTGACTCGCTCTATATTGTAGGTGATGAAAAACAATACAATTTTTAACGTGAGTATCATGTCTTTTATCATATATTTTGGAAAAAATTGAAAAAGGTTTTGAAAGATTAATCAGAAGGTAGAAACTAGAATGGGTTGAGGACGAGGGAAGTTATAAAACAGGCATCCCCAAACAGTGGGAATGACAAAGGGCAGATTTAAGAGACTTTTTTGGGGGACAACACACACACACACACACACACACACACACACAAACACATACAAACAGAATGCCATGATTATAAAGAAAAACCAAGAAGGCAAAGAGAGTTAGTTTTGATGGGGAAAGAAGTCAGTCTTGAATATGTTGACTTGGAGGTTGTGATGCTATAATCAAATAAAAATAAAAATATCCAGTAGATAGGGTAAGAACATAGACCTGGGTTAGAACTATACATCTTAGGAACATCTTTAAAACTGTGGTAATTAAGTTTATGAAAATAAAGCTCTTTGCAACAAGAGAAGAGTAGATGTCCAAGCACAGAGCCTTGGCAAACGATGGCTACAGTTCTTATGCTCAGGGGAAGAGGGAGGTGAGGCCAGAAACAGTCAGGTACTGGAGTGGAAGCATCAGGGAAATTAAAGAGCAAGGCCATGTAGAAAAAGAGGAATGACCAGTGGCGTCATGTATCTGGCATCTAGTAGGTGCTCAATAAATGTTTGTGGTGTCTATAACATATCTTAAAGAAACTGAGGAAAGATCAGAGTCTTAGGAAAAGTGCAGTTGTTTAGAATTTGGGAAAGACTAGTTCCTTAAGAGAAAAGGATGAACCCCTTCTTTTGGGGCTTTCAGGGAACTCAGGTGGTGAGTAAATGGAAGTAGTAAGATAAACCATGCTCCAAAGCAGTGATACAGAAAAGCAAACACCTTTTTATAACAGCATAAGAGATAAATTAAAATAGTTTTAAAAGCAGTTGGAGCCTAGTATAAATTCTTTATAATCATGCTTGGTGTTTTTTTCATGATTTTAACGTTTCTTCTTTTCCTTCTTTCTTTCCTCCCTGGCTGCCTGTCCCCCTTCTTTCTTTGCAGTACTGGAGGCCTAACCCATGCCTTCACATTGAGCTACATTCCTAGCCCTTTTCTGTTTTTTTATTTTGAGATGGGTTTTGCTCAGCCACTAGGTTTCTCAGGCTGGGCTCAAATTTGTGATCCTAGAGGGTTTTCAGTCTCCCAGAATGCTGGTAGTGTGTGTCACGTGGACTCCTTCATAAGAGTCTGAAAATGTCTTATCTACCCCATCCTTTTTTTTTTTTTTTTTGACAGAAGTGATATTTGTAGTACAAAATGTTGCCAGAATTCCTACTTTCAAACCTTTTTCCCTGTGCATTGTGTTTATTTAAAGAATCCACACCTGCATAGCCCAGGAGAGCTTAAGAGTTTTTATTCAAATACTCTAGATACAAACTTGCATTCAGATCAGTTGTTGAGAAAACAAAGACAAGTGTTTCCGGAGAGAAAGCACAAGCAAATTTATCAATAGGAATCAATTCATCTTTGAGAATGTAGAAGAAAATTGTGCCAGTAGGATTGTGATTATGTACATGCAGCAAATTGTTTCTGCTGCATCCTCCTTTCTCTAATGCAGAATGTGGTCAATAGTAGATTAAGTGGTGGTGTTGGTTTAATATTGATTTTGAAAAACAAACATTTTTCCATCAAATTGAATACGTAAATTCTGAAATTGGTTTAATAGTTAAAATATAGGCAATCCCTAAACTGTTTTTATTGTTATATGATAAGTACACCTGTCGTGTTTGGAACACATTCTTATTTTATTATTTTTGAGACATTTTATGGGGTATATTTTTTTGCTTTTAAATCTTTCAAGTTTCTAAGCAAGTGCTTGGAACATAAGTTAAGGGAATAAAGAGATCATGTGAAACAAAAGAAAAAAAAAAAGAGAAAAATCAAGACATCCAGGGCCAGGGATTTAACTCAGTGGTGCCACCGCCTGACTCGCAAGCGCAAGGTCCCAAGTTCGATCCCGGTACCAAAAAAAGAAGACATCCCATAACTTCAGCAAAGAATATATAGTTTGAGTTCTATAACTAAACTAGACAACGGCCCTATGAAGATAGTGGATGACATCTCTCTGAATTATAACTTCGATATTGTCACTCAAGACGTAACAGAATAAAAACCCTGAACAACGTGTTATTGATGGGCAAACACAGGTTTGTTCCATTCTCTGCCTCTCATGACAAGAGTGAGGCCCCAGACAGTACAGGGGCAATATGGTGTGTTGCGTCACTGTCTGCCAGCCCTGGTTCTGTGGGTGTCCTCTCCTTACCCCACTATCCCAGCTCAGCCTGACTTATTGAGGATCAGAGCCCACTACAGGAGCAAATGGTACCAGCTCTGTGACCTCTCAGGGTTTGCGGTTCCACTTCTGATTGGGAAGATGATACAGTATTTTTGCTGTGGAACTCTTCAGGAGAACACAAGGAAAGGCAACACAGAGACTCTAAGATCACCAGCTAATCTTGAAATGTTCAAATTACTAGGCAGAAAATAATACTTATTGTTTATAAATTCTTAAATTTGAAATATAGACTGAACTTTTAAAGATGCAAGGTCAAATATTTAGCCAACATGTTAAGATTCTGCTGAAATTTGGTTTGCCTGCACTGCAGGTATCCATAGCTTCTTCTAACTTCCCCTCCCCACTCACCTTTTGAGGCTCATCCCAAACAGCATGATTGTCAGTGATCAATTCCATGGTGCAAAAGATAGATGCTCTTAGAACTTTAGCTATCTGCTTATCTTTTAAGATCAGACTTTGAAAAGATGTGTCATTTTAAAAAATACCAATTTTTCTTTCAAGATACTTTTGAAGTATTTCCTTCATCATCATTTATTAACATTTAAAATGCTAGGGTCAGGTCAGGGATTTAGCTCAGTGGCACCGCGGCTACCTTGCAAGCACAAGGTCCTAAGTTCGATCCCTGGTACTGGAAAAAAAATTAAAATGCTAATGTTTATATCTCAAGTTTGTTCCTGATGTTGTGGGGCTTACTCTGTATTGACACTAACATTTGTATCTTCAGGATGAACAAACTGGGAAGAGCTATATGTAGTTTGAATTCAGGAAATAACATCTTAATCTCTTCCTTGTCATGTGTTAATAGAATATCCTTTATCCTTTTCCTTAAAAGTCTAAAGTAAGATACCTGAATGAAAGATATTTAAAGTTTTATATAAATGCAGTTTTTTTCTGGGCTTTATAATTGAGGACTTACTGGAGGTTGTTAAATTTAATATAAATTTTCACCATACTAGAAAACAGTGTATTAATATTCAAGTCATCATTTTACAAAATTAATGTTCAATTAATTTGATCTTTTTAATGCAGAAAAATTAAATCTAACAAGTAGTAATTAAATATAATTAGAATTATTAAAGTATTACCAAGAGTTCTAAACATTGGTCTCCAGTCAGAGTTTTTATATTTTTATATGGTCAAAGTTAGTGCTATTTCTTCTCTACTTTTGCTTTATGTTATGGCTCTGCGATGTCAAAAATAAAAATTATGATTATTAAAATTTTTTATTTTATTGTATTAATTGACATTGACTTACCACTTTCCATTCTCGGTGATTCTGGTAAATTTCCTTCCCAACAGCAAAGCAAGGCTTCTATTGAGTGGTCTCCACTCCTTGGTAATGATCCTGATCTTCTGGACAGCTAAGCCTGATCCTGGTGGAAAGCCTTCTGCATGGGGTAGGGATGCTTCTGAAAGAACTTGCTTTAGATTTGATTAGATGCAAATCCTTTGGTGTATGTTTCTCTCCAATTTGCATCCCCAATGTAGATTATATATGAAGGTGCTTTTTTCCCCTCCCCAAGTAGATTTTTATTCAGTAACAATGAGTTTCCATTAGGAACAAACTCTTCTAAATGTTTATTATAGAAACAAAGCATACATTATTTGTTTCCTGAATAATAGTGGCATTTTTCCATCCCTTTAATTTAGGGGTTAGATTTTAAAAGGTAGTGTGTATGTATGTATGAAAAGCCTTTATTTCTCAGTAGACTATGCTTGTCAGACAATGAATTTTTAAAAAGCAGGCATCTCTCAGGTGTAGATAAAATCCTAGGAAGATGCTTTCATTTAGAAATACAAATAAAAATTAATGTAACTTAAATATAATTAGAAACATCTGAGCTACAGCAGATGTTTTTAACCCTACAGTACATTAGGATCATCTGTGAAGCTGGTGCCCAGCCCCTACCCTAGTGGAGTTCAGAATCTTTTGAAATAGGGCATAGACAGCTACCTTTTAAAATAAAATCTCTCATTTTTAAAACAAGAGTCTTTGATGCATAGTCAGGGTTGTGAATTCCTCTACAATGAAATTTAAAGAAAGTTTTGACACTTTTTGACATATCTTCATTCATCTTTACCTACTGTTGCTGCTTAACCTAATTTTGATTCTGTCACCTGGTCCTAAACAGATTAGACCTAGGCATCTTCCTGGGCACCTTCCTCATCATTCTGGATTTGGGCAGCACTTGGTATTTCAGGGTTCGCCTGGGCACCATTTAGTGATTTGCAGCCCTGATGAAATCTGCAATAGGAATATTGTAGACCTCAGGGCCCTGGAGATTGGTTCAGGGGTTCTACAAAGCCCAAACTATTTTCATAATAAAACTAATATGTGACTTTTCCTTTACTCATTCTCTTGAGCACGCACAAAGGAGTTTGCTGGAGGCCCCATGACATGCACTGTTACAGGAGATTGAGTGGAGAAGCAGGCATGAGAATCTAGCTGTTTTCTGTGAAGCAAAACCTGCAAAAATGCAAAACAGTTTCACTTTTCTCATTAATTTTTTTTTGTTTGGAGAATGGATTTTTAAAAATTAAAAGATTATGTTAACAGGTTATTGTTTCAATAGGTTAGAGGGCTTTAGTTTCAAGAATAAATAGATATGGATATAAACCACATAAAGAAAGTTGTTGGGGTCCTCAGTAAATTCTAGGAGATTAAGGGATCCTAAGACCAGGGAGTCTGAGAACTTCTCTTGAAGGACACCTGTAGTTTAAGGAAATTTCCAGAGTGTTTTAATGCACAAATTTAAGAACTTTGTATATATGCTTCTCTTACTAATAGAACACACCTCTTGGGGTTTCTACATTTCTAGGAGAAATCCAAAAAGACAAAATTTGTCTCAATTTCTTAGCATTCAGCCTCTGTTTCCTTAGAGAAAGAGCATGACCACAGTGACCCTACAGCTAGAGAGAATGTGCCCTTTTCCAAACAGGGTGTCCTAGTAACCATCTCATCTCATTCCTGTTTATTCTTTCAGTCAGTAGCTCCACATCCAAATGACATATAAAAATCACTAGGTGAACTGATTACTGCTTCTGTGCTAAACTCTCAGGCTTGTGGATTTCTTTTAACACTACACTTTTTTTTTTAAAAGGCTGGAACAATTTAAACCTTTCAAGCAGAATAGAACCACCTTAAAGCACAAATATAACTCTTCATGGCCAATAGTATAAAGACCAGCCTCCTCACCATGGCATTCAAGGCTCTCTGTGCTTGGTTCCATCCTGCTTTCTACCTTGTCTGTCATTGCCTCCTCCCAAGCAGCCTGTCTGTCTCCAGTGCTGGCTTTCTCATTGTGGATCTTGTACCACCTACCTCAGAATCACTTGTGATGCTTATGAAACGTAGCCTATCCCAGACTTGCTGAGTTAGAATTTGTGGCAATTATGTCAGATAACCTATATTTTAGATAAATCCTTCCCCATATGATTCTTAAATACTAAAGGTTGAGTGTTTCTGATATAGATATTCACTGATTACTCTGTTTTTCAAGTAGGCACAGGCTTTCATTCTGCTTTTGTTTGCAGTATTCTTTCAAAGTAAAGCACCTTTCCTTCACCTTGTATTGTTTAAATTTCTATGGACCTTTCAAGATTCAGCCCAAATACTACCTTTTCGTGTCTATTCATCAAGGTTGACTCTTGGCCCATTTCCTGATGTTCTTTGTTTGAATTTCTGTAGTGGCACTGATTTTCTGCTTTCCATTTAAAAAAATGTATTTATTTATTAAATACCATATAATAGTTGTGCATATTTGCTTTAAATCTTCTCAGTAGTTTGCATATATATCTTTCATTCACAACTGGAGTCTCTCTCCTTTCCTCTCCATAGCCCTGCAGCACATATTGGTGTTTATGATGGTCTACTCATAGGTCCCCTATGAGTACTAGAGATGCTAAGCTATGCACAGGATCCAGGAAAGACTAGTTTCTGGGTACAAATAGCAAAATATAAAAGATAAAGCATAACAATAGTCCATTAATTTTCGTGGCAAAAAAAATTAACCACGAGCATCATTTCTTTTGCTACAAACTGAAAATGTGATTCAAGACTTTGTAACCATCTCCCTGTAGGCTGGTCCTGAGCCTGAAACTCAAAGACATAATGATTTTCCAGAGGAAGTTTAAAGCAGAAAGGTCCAGCATGCTATGTAAGCATTTCGGATAGTAAACATCATCAGAAGAGCTGAAGTACGTTGAAGCTGAGAGATTGATTTGTAGGAGTTGCTTGTTCTTTAGAACATCCACTAGTATGCATGCTGCATTTACTAAAAACTCCAGGATTTCTTGAATAGAATTAAATATATTTAAAAATAAATCAAAGAGATGAGTTCCTTATACTAAAGAAATAAATCTTTCACAGAATTGGTTGGATGCTGAGGCTGGAAGGGTAAGGGTCAGCAATAGGTTTGGCTATGTTTGCTTCAGTTGTTGGTTGGTTCAGGAACTTGACACACGTGCTATCAGGCAGGTTTCTGGGTCATAGCACAGGGTAATGATGGTTTGGGGCCACCTATTAAGGAGTAGAAATGTATGGAATAAGTGCAAATTCACAGAGCACAGGAAAAATTGGTATGTATCTCTTTCATCTTGTACTGGGACTGCCCTCAGAAACTCCCAATCCCAACACTGCTGTATTGGCCTCCTTATTCATTCCAGGGCTGGGCTCCTGCTCTGTGGGATGAGTAACCCATGATGACTTGGCAGTGGCTTACTTGTGAGGAAGACATGATAGAGGTGAAGCAACGGTGTGAGGGAAACCAGAGCAGGTACACCAAGTGAACCAAGGCACCTTCTGTCCTCCCCACTCCCCACCTGCACCTTTATTGTAATATCTTCCTGTTTCCCAGGCTCTATAAGGGAGGGTAGCAGGGAGCAGTTAGGGCTGCTCAGTGGTTTGGGTCATTATAATGCTCTGTTTCCATAATGCATAGGGGCTGAGGCTTGAGAATACAGTCAAGAGACTTTAGGGCTGGGGATGTAGCACAGTGGCACCCATGCCTGCCTGGCAAGCGCAAGGTCCTGAGTTCAACTCCTGGTACAAAAAGAAGAGAGTCTTTATTGCTGACCTGGGGTACAGCAAAGGGACAGGGAAGATGCTAGAGTGGTGACTCCATGCCAACTGAATTTTCACTTAAGGGGAACCTGTCTGGGATTTGCAGTGGAGTGAGCTGGCTATTTAATCACCCAGATCCTTTCACATGTGGCCAGTTTCATGGCCTCAAGCTTACCTTGGAATCTGAAAACAGCTGTTCTGCACATGCCATAGCATTTGGGCATGCAGTATATGGGATCCCAGTTGGAGAATAAAAGGTGGGTGAAAGACTTCCCTCATGCTGGAGATCAGACAGTCTCCATTCCTCAGTTTGGGTGGAAGAAAACTCAGCTCCAGGTCTTCTGGGTCAGAATAAATCACCACCACTGGTCAAAAGATTAAATTGATCCCAGCATTTTGTTTGGTAGCATTGGGGTGACAGTCATTTTAGGTACTGATTTGGTGGCAGGACATGCTTCAGGGATATTGATTCATAGCCGTGAGAGAGGATAAATCCATAGTCATGGGCTAGTGAAGGAGATGCTATGAGTGCTGAAATATCTCTTTGAGATGGAGAAGAGGATGGTGTATGTGTGGAGCAGTGCATAGGGCCTGAAGAGGGTCTTGGGTTCTGAGCCTTACTTTTAAAGGAACCAGTCAATTCTCCAAATCCATTCCCAGAATATATGAGTAAAAAGGTTTCAAGGATTGGTAAAAAAGCCGAGAGCTGGAACGGTGGTATAGGAAGTGAATGTCTGCTAATTCCCACCCTGGGGTCTAATACCTTTTCCTTTGGTGAAATGGCTGCCTCTGAATCCCTTAACTATGGTATGCTGAGAAGAAGCAATCATGATGGTAGGGGGATGAAAATAAACCCCCATCGTGACCACAAGGTATTCCTTGATTAAAAAAAAAAGGCCAGGATTTTAGAATCACTATGTTCCCATATATTTAGGTATCTTGATTTCCTGATTGTGACAGTTGAAGTGGAGATCTGGACTGCACAAGACTAGAAATAGGTTCAGTGAAATTTTTTCACTTCACATTTATTAGGTGCCAGGCAGCAAGCAGGATGTGGGATAGGAGATCTTGGCCAAGTTTGCTGTGCTTACCGCATTTGAGGCATTGTGACATTGTAAATGGCACGCTACTTCGATCTGGACTAGTCAACACTGAATAACTGTGGAGCAACTGGAAGTGTGGTAGTTTGGTAGTGTCATACGATCTAACTTGCTGGCAATGACCCTGGTGGTGTCATATGAAATAGCACCCAGGTCCAGATGTTAAAATCAGATGCTATGGCTTGCTAAAGACAGTTTTTACAATTACGTGCAGTAATTCTACTGGAGTTTGGGCAGACATATCTGATAAAATAGGAAGGTAATTCCACTGAAGGGTTCTTGTATTTTCGCCAGAACTTAGCCTGACAGTTTGCCTGGTCACACTTTCAGAAAAACAGAGGGAGCTGATAAGTCACCTTCAGAAACAGCCAGGTATGTGTTGATAGGAAGATCCTGTCTCATGATATAGACAGAATCTGCATCTCCCTGAAACTAAACAACCAACTGATTATCAGACACATCATGACTTTGTGGATCAATGAGAAAAAAGGAAAAAACTGTTAGACTATGACATAATGCCTAACAGGAATCCTGATACATGAATTGGTCACAGAACCTTTTCTTACAGTGGAGTTTTTTTTTTTTTTTTTTTTAAATCGATTTTGAAGGATTTGACATTTTTCTGCCTTCAGTTGAATTTAAAGGCTGTTATTTTGTATATTTTTCATCAAAATTATATAATTCATCTTTATATATTGTACTTGTAGGTATTTACTTTTCTTTTTTTTTTTTTTTTTGGTACTGGGGATGGAACTCAGGACCTTGGGCTTGTGAGATAGGCGGTGGCACCTCTGAGCTGAATCCCTGGCCCTGGTATTTACTTTTCTTAGTTTTCATGGACCACTAGGCTTCTGCTTTGTAAGAATACATAATTGTGCTTCTTTCTTCAAAAATGAATATTTGTTTCAGTATACATGTCTGTCCACTGCTGATTCTATGCTGTCTGTAGACACAATAATTATCAGTGTACATCATAATGTACTCTTCTAAAAAAAACATTTTAAGTGACATTTATTTAACATCCATGCTACTAACAAGGCACTAACCCTCTGTCCAGGCTTGATGGGGACAGTCCTTGCTTATTCTTTTTTTTTTTTTTCAAGTTTGATGTCCATCAGTGCAATCTGCTTTATTTGACATAAGGAATTTAGGACAGTCACTTTTGAATGGATTTTTGCCTTTTGGAAGAGTCATGTAATGAAGTTTAATTCTTTAATCCATCTTTTCTTTAATGTCTTAACATGTCAAATTCCTCTTCCTCTCTGGTGATTTCTTAGCAGTCAGCAAGTGTTCAAAGATTAATGTCCAAGTAAACCACTACCTTTAAACCCGTCTTCTGGCATACAAACTTGCATGACATCATCCATTGCCCTTGCTTACTCTTGTCATGCGATCCCATTTGATTAGGGTTCCCTTTACTCTCAAAAGAGCCTCAGTTGGAGGATAAAATTATGTGGTCAACTTACCATGTACTTCCACTGAGCTGACAGCAGCAGCAGCTGTGATGAATCTGCAGTCGTGTGGGCAGTCACAACCATAGCATGCCTGCTGCTTAGATGGTAGTGATTGTGAGCACAACTCCACTTTGGAGATGCTGAAATGTAAAAATATATGTATGCAAAATCCCTAAAATATCAAAGACTTTTTCTACAGGATTTATGTGTCTCAGCGTTTATTTTCCAAACTCTTTACTCTGATAAGAACTAAAAATTAATTTTTATTCAGTCCTTTAAATGGATCACCTACTTGTGTGTGAGGAAACTATAAAATTCATTCCATTAGGAGGCTGGTGGTTTAGTGAGTAAGACAAAAATAAATGTTTCTTTTTGATGAATATAAAAATCCCCTCCTTTTAGAGATTTAGAAAGTGGCAACATTCTCCCCATCTTTTCTGCTTTTTTTTCTTCTTCTTCAAATCAGTGCTCTAATGGAAAAAAAGAATTCTGCGAAATTAAGGTAATGCAGAAAATAGCACAGGCCCGCTAATGTTGACACAAATGTCTGAAGAACCATTAATGGCCAGAGAAGGGGGACTCAGAAGGCAGGAAGTGTTCTTAGAGAGGGAGGCATTTGAGTCTTGCAGTGTGGGTGTGTATGTGTGTATTGGTATATAGTTAAAAGTTTTCTATCTATTCATCCCTTCATCCCCCCATCCCTAAATAGATAATCTTTATTATTAGTTTCTTGTGTATTTTTTGGGGGGTTACCAGGGATTGAACTTGGGACCTTACGCTTGCAAGATAGGTGGCGGAACCATTGAGCTAAAGCCCTGGCCCCAACTTGTGTATTTTTTAGTTTCTTTGTGCACTACTAGTAAATACGATTGTAAATTCTTATCTGCCTCTCAGCTTCCATAGAAGTGTTATCATACACACCATTCTATTCCCCTGCTTTTCATTCTTTGTAACTTAATTAACTTAGAAATTATTCTTTTAAACTTCTCTTGCATGGATGTACCACCATTAATTCATTAATTCAGTCAGTTTTCTACTAATGAACATTTAAGTTGTTTCCAATCTTCTGCTATTACTAACATTCCTACTATAAATAATCTTGGACATCTATCATTTTATCTATATGAAAGTATATCTGTAGGATATATTCCTAAAATGGAACTGTGGTATTAAAGGCTGTGTGCATTTAAATATTGATAGATGTTGCCAAATTACCCTCCATAGTCTTTAGAGAAAGTTATCCTCTCACTAGTGACAATGAGAGTACTGTTTACCACAGTCCCATGGATTGTGTGTGTGGTAAGAATTATCTTTCTGGCTTCCTGCAAAGTTGCCCACGTACTAATGCCTAAGGCTTTGAATATTTTAGGTGACACAGCAGAGAAGAGTTAAGGTTGATAATCAGCTGAATTTAAGATAAGGAGTTTTTTCTGGATTATCTAATGGGTACAACATAATTACAAAGGTCCTTAAAAGTAGAAGGAGTCAAAAAATGAGTCAGGGGAAGATGGAACCATAGAAGAAAGGCACACAGAGAAGTAATGCTGCTGGCTATGAAGATGGAGAAGGGGCCACAAGCAAAGGAGTGTGAGTGGCTTCTAGAAGCTAGAAAGCGAAAAGACACAATTTCTGTCCGGGAGCCTTCAGAAGGAGCTGGCCTGTTGACAGCTTGAGTTTTGCTCAGTGAGGTCCATGTTGGGATCTAACCTATGAAACTGTTAGATAATACATTTATGTTGCTTGACCCTTTAAATTTGTAGTCATTTCTGTTATAACAACAGAAAATTAATATATTGGGTTATCAGATTTGTGAATCTTTGCCACACTAAAGGTGATAAGCCTTATTATAGTTTTAATTTACATTTCTTTTATTATGAATGCAATTGAGTATCTTTTTCTTTTCTGGAACTTATGTTCTTTAACATAAGCTTGATTATTTTTTGTCTTACCCAATTCTAGGTATACTTTGCATATTAAGGAGATCAACTTTTCTCTGTAATAGAGTTGCAAATAATTTTCTCCTGTTTGACATTTATTTTTAACTTTGCTTACGTTTTTTTAGTTAGGGCAAGAGAGGACTATTTCATACCAGGTTTATGAAGGAATTCTCTCATGTTTTCCTTTAGGACTTTTTCTTTCTTTCTTTCTTTCTTTCTTTCTTTCTTTCTTTCTTTCTTTCTTTCTTTCAAAATGTTTAGTTATTATATCCAATTGGACCCCAGATGGCAAAAGTTTTTGACAAATTTGTCTTTCCCACACTGATCTGCAATGCCACATTTATCATAATCTAAATCTATCCATCTATCTTTCTTTCTCTATTGCTCTCTCTCTATTTCAATGTACTAATTGATTTTCTGTTCTGTTCAGTAGTCTATTCCTGAAACCAGACAATACCACCTGAGTTCTGAGACTTTGTTTATTAACCCTATTAGATCTAGATCAGTGATGGTGAATGTTTTAGAGCTTGCAATAATAACAAACAGCCCACAGTGGTATGTGTTCCACAGGTTTACTACCACTGATCTAGACTTTCCTTTCTGTTTGTATTTCCCAGAATGAATTTATTTTTCCATATGAACTTTAGAATTAGTCTATTATTAAAAAAGAGAGAAACAAAGGGAGAAAAAAAGACATTCTTGGTATATTTATTGGGATCATGTTATATTTACAAGTAGTATGTTTTTATTTGTTCAAGTTTTATTCTGTTTTTCTAGAGTAACTAATTATTTCTGTTTTACCCACTTCTTTTTATTTATTCAGTTTATCTATTTTGTTGATTAGTCTTTTTCCATTGCATCCCAACAACTCATTTTTATATATGAAGCTATTGATTTAATTCTTTTTTTTTTTGGGTACTGGGGATTGAACTTGGGTCCTTGTGCTTGTGAGGCAAGCTGTGGAACCACTGAGCTAAATTCTCAGCCCTGTTGATTTCTAAATATTAATTTGACATCCTTTCACGTTACTGAATATTTTACTGTTCCCATTATTTTGATAGTCAATTTTGTTGTTTTACAAATATACAATTATATCATCTGTGGGTGTTTTGAGAAAATTACATATCCGTAGGAAACTATTCATTTAATCTGAAATTTTAGGTTTATTTGTGCAGAGTTTAACAAAGAAGTCTATGATTCTTTTAATTTTTTCCTTTACCTGTAGTGACTTCTCATTTCTTTTTATGTATATTTGTGCTCTATTTTTAAACTAAGTTAGGTAGTTATTTATTTTTAAAAGGATACAGGTTTTGTATTTATTTATTAATTCTATTTTAACTCATTAATTTATATTTTATTAATTCTTCTGGTTTATTTTGTTTTTCCTTTCCTAACATCCTATATTCTTTTCTTAACTTCCCTTATTTGCTGCTGAATACATTTGTTTTCATCCTTCCCACTTTACCAAACTACTATCCTGAAAGTAATGGCTTACAAACTAATTATCAGGTTCAAGGTCTTTTCCTCATTTGCATCATCCTGAAGTTCTGTTTTTGACCTGGTTAATTTGAAAATTCTTTCTTTTCACCGCCTGGCCAGGGCACATTTCTAGTTTCCCAACTTTTCAGATGAGGCTGTTCTTCCTCCTCCTCCCCTTCCTCCTTCCCCTCCTTTCCCCCCTCTCCACGCTGTCCTCCTCCTCCTTCTCCGCCCTCTGAAGCTCTTCCCTTCAGTTAGTGTATGTATACTTTTTTTTTTAATGGTCCCACCATCCTGTTTTAAGTCCTCTTCCTTGGCAGTCTTATTTCTTACCCTCCAGGTCTCTATCCCTACAGTCTACTTTTATATACATGTCTTATACTAGAAATAACTTTATCTTCTTAGCTTCAGACTTACTGACATTTTGAGAAAGCTTATCATAGAGTACCATCTAGATACTCTTGGAATCTAAGCAGAACTCTTCACCCTCCCACCTCACCAAGTACAGTTCAATCCTGACTTCCATATGTCAGTAGCATTAACATTAAGTAGCTAAACCTGAAAACTCTGAGTTATGTTTTTTTATTTTTATTTTTTCATTTCCATCATTCCAGAGTGATTAAGTCTTGTCAGCCTTACCTGCAGTGTGGATTTCCCTTCAGGCTCCTTCCTTACATCTATCACTTACCTCCAGCTGGTGCTTTCTCCTCTCTAACTTGTGGTTTTCTCTTAGTTTCCCATTGTGAATATCTCCATGTCAATCCATCTCAATCAACCTTGGAATTCTGATGTTCACTCCCCATGGTCCACCAGTGAAATCTTCTCCAGTGAGGCTCCAAGCCATGTTCTGCTAATATCCTATGTGTTATCCTCATTTGCTTCCTGTATTTCTTTTTTTATGTTGATTTACTTATTGAATCAAAATTACACTATGTATAAAACAGCCATCTCTATACAGAAGGATGTAATGCATCTTAATATATAGTTATCTTTAAAAAGTCAAGATGCAAGGGAACGACGGTTTAGAGTTCTCACTCATTTTGTTGAGCTTTTCCAAGGAGTGTTTTTTTGGGTATCATCATCAATCTGCTTCCTGTATTTCTATTCCTCAGGGTTTGGTTCATACTATTTTCTCCGCTGAAATTTACCTACTGAAATTTCATTTATCCATCAGATTCTATCTCATATGGCAGTTCTTCCTTGGGAAGATTGTCCTGTTGCTTCTGAATTGGCAGTGATTTCTCTATCATTTAATCACTACCAATCTCTCTCCTATGCTCTGAACTGTACTTACCCATTTATTCTCTTTTTCTTCCCATTAGATCATGAGTTCTGACAAGGCTGAGCATATGTGTCTCCTGTGGAATGTGATCCAGAACCTTTTAAACAATGAGTGCTCAGATATTTATCAAATCCTGGAGAATTCTCTAAAAGGTAGTAAAAAAATAGAGTTCCTGAAGAACTGTGCCCAGAAAAACAGCATGTGAGAGAGAAATAAACTTTATTTTGAAGGCACTATAATTCAGGGCCTCTTTGTTATAGTGACTTAGCCTTTCAAACAAATACACTGGGAAGCATAAATAAAAAGGTGATCCATTAATAGATACAGAGGAAGGCTTATTTGTTTATTGATCTCTAGGGATGTCAGTAAGCACCATATAATAAATAAATGAATATCCAGGGATGACCCTGTTAGCTTGGAGAAGTTAGGGAGTTCTTCAGGGTCTAAATCTTTGCAACACAGATACACAGCAGTTTGGTAGCTACAGCAGGGATTCAGCATGGGATAGAGAAGGTCCTGACATAACTTTAATCAATACAATGATATGGCCATTAGTGACACTGAACATTAAGTTCAGTTTAAAATGACAGTTGAAGAAGCCATGGTCTACCCAAGAACAGAATAACCTTGAAAAACGACTATAAAGGTGAACTAAAATAGACAATAGAGAACATGGGTCCGGGACTTTAAGTACTAGACTATGGAAGCTAATACAAAGGTGAAGGAATGAACTGCAGTATCATCCCAGCTACTCCTGAAATGCAAGAACTCTTGAAGTTCAAATGGGAGAAATGCTATTCTCTGCCCTGTTCTGAATACTAGGGGCTTTCAGGGTCTGGCTGTCTACAGAGTAGATGTAACAAAGCCTAGGGACAGAAAGGAACACCTGGAAGCTCATACATAGAAAATGGTACCAGAACCTAGTTCCTGCCCGGTCTAGGGTTCTTTAAAATTTTTTTTTATTACTATATATTTTCCATACACAATAATCACATTCATCATGGGAATTTGTACCTGTGCATTGTATATCTTAATTCTTTTTTCTCATTTTCCTCTCCTCCCTTCTTCCTTTCCCCATTTACAAAAGGTCTGTTTCCATTTTTTCCTTTCCATTCTCTTTTTAAAAAAATTCCTGTTCCCTTCTTTCTCTTCCCTCTTTCCCCTCTTTTGTTTCCCTTCCCATTTGAACAAGCTCTTCTTAATTCCCAATGTCCTCCATTTTGCTCCTCATTTACCATTTGTGTTTCTCAACCAATAACAAGTGCTGGCAAGGCTCTGGGGAAAAAGAACCCTTCTCTATTTCTGGTGGGAGTGTAAATTGGTATAACCACTTTGGAAATCGGTATGGAAATTCCTCAAAAAACTGAAACTAGAGGTTCCATTTGACTCAGCTATTCCCCTTCCAGGTATCTTCCCGAAAGAGTTAAAAGCATCATACCACAGCAATATATGCACATCCATGTTTCTAGGGTTCTTTTACACCTAGAATGACAGTATTGTCACTGGATAGGGTCCAAGGTGTTCCCTCCAAAGAGGATATAGGGACCTCAACTCAGCTGGGACAAGTTCTTAATGTACTGTAGCAGAGAAGCATTTCAGTATGTGTCACTGGGAGGCATAAGCTGATTTATTGGGCTGGGTTATAAAGTAAAAGAAAATAGGAAAGGGACTTCAGCATGAGGAGCTGAAGGAGGCACAGCTCTGATAGACAAGATCAAACTTGCCTGTTAAAGTAATGAGGCCAGTTTTTATGGAGTAGTTGAAGTGGACTAGGGTCTGGTTGATCATTTCCTCAGTTTTAGTTTTGCAGTTTGGCTCCAGAGAAGTCCTTACTACTTGAGGGGGCAATCCAGTCTCCGTAAGATGATTGTTTCTGCTTGGAGAAATCTCATTTTGTAAAGGCTCTGCCAGAATTCAACATGACTGTAGGTTTAGGGCAGTGATGGCAAAGAGCTTTCAATAATACAGCCTGCTGTGGCATGCATGGCATAGGTTTGCACCACTGGTTTAGGGCAATTACTTGAGACTTTCAGGTGCCTATGGTAACTGAATGTCCCAGAAAATCTCTTATATGGATGTCTTCAGTCTTGAAGGGGAATAAGATAAGTAATGTCACTTTAGCATTAATCAGCATTGTATTGCTAGCTTACAGACACACGCCCCCTAAATGATTAATTTGCTTATATGCAGGGGCAAGCAAGGATCTGATCCAAAGTTTTAAGGTAATGAAAGAGCTTTGATCTGTTTTTGGTTACCAATTAGACATCTGTATGCTCAAGTAAAGGGTCATTTAAAAAATATTTTAAAGCCAAAGCAGCTTTTAAGTCCCTGACTGGGTCAGAAGAAAACACAGATCATTCCTCTAATGCATAACAGGCTAAGAGCCCAAGAGTACATCTGCCCTTGTTCCCCATAGTGGTCTCTGTCTCACTATCATGAATTGATTTGGGACCAACTTTGTGCAAATTAGTAAACATCCAACCTGGCATCGGTTGACACTACATTTGGTTGCTTCCAGAGTCTGATCCTGTCTGTTCACACCCTTCCTGTCTTATCCTTTGAAATTCTCCCATATTCCCAGTTTTCTAGAGGGAGCAGTCCAATCAGCTGCCTGGTTTCCTGGGATCAGGCTCTGGCATAAACCCTTTTTACCAATCACTCTGAGTTGGTGTCACCATTTAACAGCCTTATCTATACCCAGCACCAAGTATGACCTTTGCTCCTGAGAGTTCTAGAAGCTATATTTTATACTGTCCCCTCAGACTACATGTCTTAGCTATCCTTTCCCGTAACACTCTCCTCTCACACAGTTGGTCTAGACTAGAGTTCTGCTAGGGGCCTTGGGACCCACTGACCTGACCTGCCAACTTCTGTCCCTCAGAAGAGCTTGACACTTCAGTGTTGGGTGAACTGCCTTCCTCTTGCTTGGTCTGCTGCCCCCCATCCCCTCCAAGCTGTTCCTCAAAATGTCCCACATAAGGGCAACATACCCACTAACAGCTCCTGGAACAGCAAGCAAGAGGGCCCAGGACTGTAGCTGTACTATTCCTTCCCTGATCATTCTGAATTTTTTGCCTAAGCTCAGCAGAAACTGTTCTTTGAAAAGAATGAATTTTTTCTTTCCCATTTTTCCTCTCTTTCCCATTTTTCCTCTCTTTCCCTATTCTTCTTTTGCTACCAATTTCTATATTGAGTTTCTCCAGGTGTTTAGTAGGGTATACAGATATCCAGGATGGTTCTAAGTCCTCAGAGAGGATTTTAGGAAGCACCATGTTGTACTGGGATATCGGATTTAGGTCTCCTAGATTCTAGCTCTTGTTCTAGCCTGATACACTGGGTAAATTGATAATCCTTGAATAAATTGACTTAAAGACATATTTTAATGATGGATGATTATAGGGTACAGGGGAATGCAGAAGGAAGGCCTTGAGCCTGGGTAGGTTTTGCTTTCAGTTCCCTTTTCCTGCCTTTGGCAGATCTCTATCTCCTTGCCTCTGATTCACAAGGGGCATTCCTTTGAGAGTATTTTCAGTTTAAGCCACTAGGTGGAGCCTCAACCCTGCATGTAGCTCACCAAAGGATTTGCTCTGACATCTGAGTAAAGAGCAAGGATTTTTGGGGGATACTGTAGTAACAATAGAAGGAATGTATTGTTTCTTCCTGAAAACCCTGGAAGTCAACTTGAATATTTCTTACCCAGCTTGCTGCAGAGAAGGAGGCCATTTCCCTGCCTATTCCTCCAACTGTTTCCTGCAAAACACTACAAGAAACCCAATCCTAATAGTACAGAGAAGAGGCCTTCTTTCTGTGAGAAATGGAGGGCTTTGGGGACTTCTCCCTAGTTCACCAGAGGCAGAAGACCGAGGTGGTTAAGAGCACAGGCTCTGGATCAAAAAATCTATCCTGGCTCCACTTGCAGACTATGTTAACGTGGGGAAGTCACAGAACTTCTCCATGCCTCAGTAAAATGGGGAAAAGAATGGTGACCTGTCTCAGGATTGTTACACTGTGGTAATGTGGCAGTTGCTTATTAGTACTATCCAGGTTAGATACTAAATCAAAGCAAACAAACTCTTGTCCTTGGTAGGCTCATTCTTCCATCTTGCTGGCTCTCAGGAGAATGTGAGCAAGAGCCTTGCCTTTTCCAGCCTTTTCTCCAAGAGGGAACCTTGGTATGCCTCCTACCTTTGGGATTGGGAAAGCTATATTTCTGACCATTGAGCTGGTATAATATTGTTAGCTTGCTCTTCTGGCAATAAACTTCTTTCAGTTAACTGTGTGTTGGAGGTAGAACCTCTGCCTGACTACACGTGTGTCCCCACTCTGGCCTGGCTGCTACAGCCCCCCTGACTCCCATCAACCAACTCTTGGCACTTCCTCCCTTTGTAATCATTGTTGGATCTAACTTGCCTTTTATAAAAATACTGCTGCATACTCTGCTAGATATAAAACTTTTGAAATCGGTTTGGTATGAATACATTCATTCAGTGGCTCTTATGGCCAGGTACTATGTTAGTATGTTTTATGTGTGAGGAGTACTATTGCTGGAATGTGTATCTTCAAGCAATCCAGAAATAGGATCCGGCTCCCTTCTCTGTATCTCAATATAGCAGACAATAGGGATTGCCAAATTATTACTTCACTGAGTAACTACTAGGGATGGAGAGCTGTGAAAGGATAGAACAGAGTGCCCTGGATACAATAATGCTGTCTGTTTCATGTTGTAAAATGAAACTCACATTTCTGTAGGGGACTACCCTGAAATCCACAAAGGGAATAATTTATATTGTCTTGATAACAACTCTTTTTACCTCTTAGCTCTGTACTTGTGTTCTTCAGGTTGTCCTCCAGTGGCTCACTGAGTGCTGATGTTAAATGGGAATGAGGAGGAAGCAAAAATGGAGTTCTCCTTGGGCTCAGGAAATTGGAACATAATCCCTGTTAAGGGTCAGAGAGGGTACTAGAGGGTTCTGAAGCCTTAGAGATCTGTTTCCAGCTACCAGGCAGCTGTCAGGTTTCCTCAGCTGGAGAAATAGCCCGTCCTTCTCGACTTCTCACAAGACAGATAAAAGTTTAGGATAAGAAAAGATTTCTGTGCTTATCTAAGAAATAAAAGTTTCATGGATAGATATGTGCCTTGCATCCGATAGTGAAAATATTTTACTTCTTTTTATTTTATAAGCTTGTGCATTTTTCTGTTGAAACCTACTAAAGGTTGTCAAGTAGCCATCCAACTAGTATCCCAAATGGGCACTAGGCCCACTAGTTGAAAACGATAGATACCCACCACTTTTCATTATAAAGAGAGCCACCAAGCCTTGAAGGAAGCCACTTTACCCAGGGTTGTTAGGAAGCAAAGAATAGTCTCTTCTAATGCCAGCCACTTGCATCCCCTGCCCAAGTCTATGTAAGAAAAATTGGGATAGATTGTTAGGATTTGCATGTATGAGATGTGATCAGAAAACATGAGGAATGTTTAAATTAAAAAAAATTACATTAAAAAACACATTGCCATTAATCGTCCTCAAAATATTCTTCCTCATTTCAAACACACTTAGTCCATCATTCTTGCCACTTTCTGAAGCACTTTTGGAAGTCCTCTTTTGTGAGTGTCTTTAGTTATGTTGTCATGGCTGCCCCAATGTCCTGAATCAATTGAAAACATTTACCTTTCACAGTTATTTTGATTTTGGACAAGAGCCAGAACTCACACAACAACAGATCTGGTGAAAAAGGTACATAAGAGACCCCATAGTGTTTTCATAAGCATGCCTTTCTGTTGATGGCACTCATAGCAACATTCCCCCTATTTATGACCACACCTTGTAAAGACACAAAAGAGGATTTCCAGAACAGTTTCAGAAAGTGGCAAGAATGGTGAGATAAGTGTGTTTAAAATGAGGCAGAGTATTTTGAGGGAGATCAATGGTGATGTATCTTTTACTGCCATAGATTTTTAAAAATTTAAACATTTACCATATAATTTGATCATACTTTTATATGTATTCTTCTATAATTCACCACGTTGGACACAGGAGGTGAGCTGCTCCCAGTGCCCAGGAGGAGGATTCTGGGCTGCTGTACCACCACCACCCCCAGCACAGAGGAGGTGAGCCACTGCGCAGGTGCCAACAGCAACCTCCCCTGCCCCTTGAAAAGAGAACACACAAAAACAAGTCTCAAAATGAGACTTCCAGATCACCTAAAGGAACTCAAAGGAAAACTAGATGGAACACTCTGATGCTCAACCACCTGGACTCCCTGAACTGGCAACAAAAGAGGATCTGGAAAAAATGAAATCTGAAATAACTTCTCACATAACAGCAGAGACTGTGTCCATACTGCAAGACATGATTAATAAATCTCAAGAGGACACAGATAAAAAAAATAGAGGAGCTGAGGAACATGATGGAATCCCAACATAGGAAACAAGTGGAATCCATAAAACAGATGCAAACAGATTTCCAGGAGATTAAAAGCTCCATTGAAAATTTATGCAGCAGAATGAGCCAATGTGAGGACAGAATCTTAGATATAGAAGATAAGACTGCAATTAGTGACCAGGAGAAGAAAAATTTCTTTAAAATTGTAAGGGACCATGAGAAATCAATCCTGCAGCTGCTAGATGATGCAAAGAAGAATAACATAAGACTCATAGGAGTCAATGAAGAAACAAGAGAGAGGGCAGATGACATAAAAACACTGTTCATAAAGTAATGGCAGAAAATTTCCCAAGCAGGGGAAAAGAACTTGACATACAGATAAGTGAGGCATATAGGACTCCAACTAGCTGTGATCAAAAAACACTACGCATAGGCATATAATTGTTAAGATTCCAGAAACCCAACAGAAGAACAAAATTTTACAAGCAGTTAGAGAAAAGAAACAAATCACATGCAAAGAAAGCCCATGAGAATCACAGCAGACTTCTCAATGCACACCCTGAAGGCAAGAAGAGCTTAGAGTGATGTATTTCAAGCCATAAAGGAAAACAGCCTCCAACCCAGATTGATGTACCCTGCAAAACTATCTTTCAAAATTGATGGAGAAATAAGATACTTTCATGACAAAGAACACCTTAGGAACTTCATGAATAGCAAAGCAGCACTCCAAAAAATTTTAGACTATATCCTAGGAAAAGACAACAAGGATCACAACCCCAGGAAGCCCAGCAGAATGAATCCATCAGGTGTGACAAGAAATTAAATGCAAAGGGGAGAATCCAACAAAAAGAAAAAGTCATGACAATGATAAATCAATATGTATCTGTTATAACCATCAATGTTAATGGTCTCAATGCACCAATCAAAAGAAATAGACTGGCAGAATGGGTCAAGAAGCAAGATCCAACACTATGCTGCATACAAGAAACACATTTAATTCAAAAAGAAACTCACAGACTGAAATTTAAAGGATGGAAAACAATATTCCATGTGACAGGAACTTGAAAAAAAGCAGCAATAGCTATCCTCTTTGGAGATCAAGTGGATTTCAACCCCAAATCTGAAACACTTCTGGTCCTATGAATTTCAGATAAGCGATAGTCAACTTGTATTTACAAATCTATTGTGAACATGTGTTTTCATTCCTCTTAAGTAAAACCTTAAGAACAGTACTGTTGGTTCTTAACAGTAATACAAGAAATTTCTATATTGTTTTCCAAAATGGTTTTGTCATTTTACATTCACATTAGCAGTATTAGACAGTTCTAACTGGTTCACACCTAAGTTGACATTTGTTCTTTTATATAACTTTTAACTTCATCTCCCTAATGAGTGTATAATACGATCTTATTGTACTGATTAGTGTTTTTCTGATTCTAGTGTTGCACATGTTTCCTTGTGCTGTACTAGCTATTTATCATCTTCCTATGTCTGCTTTTTAATTGGGTTGTCTATTAATGAGATGTAAGAGTTCTTTATATGTTCTGGTCTTAGGTTATATGTATTATAAACATGGTGTGTTTAAGGACTACTTTTCATTTTCTTAACAATGTCTTTTAAAGTTCTAAATTTTGATGGAATCTCATTTATCAATTTCTTTCTTTTTTTTAAAAAGATCTTAAATTCTTTTATTGGTACATTTTAGGTATACAACACAATTACATTTCTCATTGGGATCTTTTCCCCATTCCTAGCCCTCCCTTCAGCCCCTCCACCCTTCCCTATTGACAAAGACTTTATTTCCATTTTTTCCATTTCTCATCATTTTTCCTTTCCCCTCTTTCCTTTCCCCTGACCCTCCCATTACCCCTACCCTTTGGACATTTTCTTCCTATTTTGCATTATTGATTATTCATTCTAATCATTGGTACATTTTAGGTATACAATATAATGACATTCATCATTGGAAATTTGCACCTTTACATAATCTCTCTTGGTTCTTATTTTTCAGCCTTGCCCAGCCTTCTCTTCAACCCCTCCATTCCTTCCTATTTACAAAGATTTTGTTCCTATTTTTCCATTTTCTCATATTAATTCCATTCTCTTCTTTCCTTTTCCCTACCCTCCCACTTCCTTCCCCTTTGCCCCTTTTCTTCCTATTTCACATTACCTATTATACATTTTAGTCCATATTTACACTTTCAGTTTCTCACACCAGAGAAACTATTTGGTATTTACACATGTGTGTCCTATTTATTTCACTTAAGTGTATCACCTCAATGTGTATTCATTTAGCTATAAATGTCTCTAATTTCTCATTTTTTATGGCTGAGTAGTACTCCATTTAAAAAAAAACCCATATTTTCTTTATCCAGTCTCCAGTTGATGGGCATTTGGGCTGTTTCCATGTTTTAGCTATCGGAAACTGTGCTGCTATGAACATGGGTGCACATATATCACTGTGGTATGATTCTTTTAATTCTTTGGGGAAGATCCCCAGCAGTGGAATAGCGGGGTCAAATGGGACTTCCAGTCCTAGTTCTTTGAGGTATCTCCATACTGATTTCCACAGTGCTTGCACCAGTCTACACTCCCACCAGCAGTGGAGCAGGGTTCCTCTTTCCCCACAGCCCTGCCAGCATTTGTTATTGGTTGATTTCATGATAGCAGCCATTCTTTCTGGTGTGAGGTGGAATCTCAGTGTTGTTTTCATTTGCAACTCTTGAATAACAAGTGATGTTGAACATTTTTTCATGTATTTATTTGCTATTTCTACTTCCTTGTCTGAGAAATGTCTGTTCATTTCAGATGCCCATTTTTGGATTGGGTCTTTAAATTTAGGAGGTCTGATCTTTTTAAGTTCTTTATAGATTCGAGGTAGTAGACCTTTGTCTGTGGAAAAACAGGTGAAGATTTTTTCCCACATTGTGGGTTGTCTCTTCACACTGCTGGTGGTTTCTCTTGCTGTGCAGAAGCTTTTTAATAAGAAGAGATCCCACTTGTTGATTGTTTGTGCTAGTTCATGGGCAACTGAGGTTTTGTTCATAAAATCTTTTCCTACACCGATGTCTTCAAGAGTTCTACCTAACCTCTGTTCCAATTGGTTCAGTGTTTCTATTTTAATATTTAGATCTTTAATCCATTTCGATTTTAATTGAGTGCATGGTGAGAGATATAGGTCTAGTTTTAGTCTTTGGCAAGTTGAAACCCAATTTCTCTGGCACCATTTATTAAAGAGACTATCTTTCCTCCAGTGAGGGTGTTTGGCTCCTTTATCGAAAATGATATGGCTGAGTATGTCTGGTGTTGTTTCTGCATCTTCTAATCTGTTCCACTGGTCCGCAAGCCTGTTTCTTTGCCAGTACCATGCTGTTTTTATCACAGTAGCTTTGTAGTATTGTTGCAGGTTGGGGATTATGATACCCCCTGCCATGTCTCTTGTTACCTAGAATTGCTTTTGCTATTCTGGGTCTCTTCTTATTCCAAATGAACTTTTGGATTATTTTCTCAAGGTCCATGAAGTATGCTGCTGGGATCTCAATTGGAATTGCATTGAGTCTATATAGCAGTTTTGGAAGTATGGCCATTTTCACTGTGTTGATTCTTTCTACCCAGAAGCAGGGGATGTCTGTCCATTTTCTGATATCATCTTCAATTTCTCTTTTCAGAGTGCTGTAGTTTTCAGAGAAGAGGTTTTTGATTTCTTTCATTAGGTTTATTCCTAGGTATTTCAGTTTTTTGGATGCTATTGTGAAAGGAATTATTTGCCCTATTTCTCTCTCAGTGAGTCTGTCATTTGTGTAGAGGAAAGCTATTGATTTTTGTGTGTTGACCTTGTAACCAGCTACTTGACTGAATTTGGTTATTAAGTCTAGAAGACTTTTGGTGGAGTTCTTGGGGTCTTCTATATAGAGTCTCATGTCATCTGCAAATAATGACAATTTGACTTCTTCATTTCCTATCTTTATTCCTTTTATTTCTTTCTCTTGTCTAATTGCCATGGCTAATGTTTCCAGAACTATATTGAACAAGAGTGGTGATAGTGGACATCCTTGTCTTGTTCCTGATTTTAGTGTGAAGGATTTCAGTTTGTGACCATTTAGTATGATATTGGCTGTTGGTTTTTCATAGATGGCTTCTATCAGTTTGAGGTAGAGACCATCTATTCCAATTTTTTGTAGGGTTTTTATGATAAATGCATGTTGGATTTTGTCAAATGCATTTTCTGCATCTATGGAGATAATCATATGGTTTTTGTCCTTGGCTCTATTGATATAGTGTATTACATTGATTGATTTTCGTATATTGAACCATCCCTGCATCCCTGGGATGAATCGCACTTGATCAGAGTGTATGATCTTCTTGATGATCTTCTGGATTCTGTTTGCCAGTATGTTAGTAAGGACTTTTGCATCTATGTTCATTAGTGAGATTGGCCTATAGTTCTCTTTTTGGGTTGGGTCTTTCTCTGCTTTGAGGATCAAGGTGATGCTTGCTTCCAAGAATGAATTTGGGAGTATTGCTTCCCTTTTCAATTTCATTGAAGAGTTTAAACAGTAGTGGCAGCAGTTCCTCTCTAAACGTCTTGCAGAATTCAGCGGTGAAGCCATTAGGGCCCGAGGTTTTCTTAGTTGAAAAGTTTTTAATTACATTTTCAATTTAATTGGTTGATATTGGGTTGTTTAGAATTTTAGGTCTTCTTCCTTCAACTTTGGTAATTCATAAGTATCTAGGAATCTGTCCATTTCTTCTGTGTTGTCCATCTTATTGGTGTATAGGTTCTCAAATAGGTATTGATAATCCTCTGGATTTCTGCTGGGTCTGTTGTAGTTTCACCCTTTTCATTCCTAATTGCATGGATTTGGGCCTTTTCTTTCCTTTTTCTGACAAGGTTGGCTAAAGGCTTGTCAATTTTGTTGATTCTTTCGAAGAACCAACTCTTGACTTCATTGATTTTTTGTATCATTCTCTTAGTCTCCATTGCATTGATTTCTCCTCTGATCTTTATAATTTCCTCCCCTGTATGAGCTTTGGGTTTGTCCTGCTCTTCTTTTTCTAGAAGCTTGAGGTTCAGCATCAGGTTGTTTAATTGGGCTCATTCTGTTTTCCTAATATGCGTATTCACTGCTATGAATTTCCCTTGTAAGAATGCTTTCATTGTGTCCCATAGATTCTGATATGTTGTATTGTCATTGTCATTTAATTGAAGGAACTCTCTGATTTCTTCTTTAATTTCCTGTATGACCCATTGGTTATTCAGAAGTGTGTTGTTCAATTTCCACGTGTTTATGAAATTTTTTGAGTTTCTTTTGCTATGGATCTCCAATTTCATTGCACTATGGTCTGATAATATACAGGAGATAACTTCAATTCCTTTGCACTTACTTAAACATGTTCTATGTGTGAGTATGTGGTCTATTTTGGAGAATGACCCATGTGCAGCTGAGAAGGATGTGTATTCTGATTTTGTGGGGTGGAAGACTCTGTAAACATCTGTTAAATTCATTTGTTCAAGAGTTCGATTGAGTTCTAGTATTTCATGACTTATTTTTTGTCTAGTTGATCTATCTATTTGTGCCAGTGGGGTGTTGAGGTCCCCCACTACAATTGTATTAGTGCATATATGAGTTTTCCTGTCCATTAGTATTTGTTTTATATAGTTGGGTGCACTAGTGTTTGGTGCATAGATATTTATGGTTGCCATCTCTCCCTCTTGGATTGTTCCCTTTACAAGGATGTGTCCTTCATCTCTCTTAATCAGTGTTGGTTTGAAATCTACTTGATCTGCCAAGAGGATAGCTACTCTTGCTTTTTTTCGGGTTCCTGTCACATGGAGTATTGTTTTCCACCCTTTAACTTTCAGTCTATGAGTTTACTTTTGAATTAAGTGTGTTTCTTGTATGCAGCATATTGTTGGATTTTGCTTCTTGACCCATTCTGCCAGTCTATTTCTTTTGATTGGTGAATTGAGACCATTAACGTTGATGGTTATAACTGAAATGTATTGACTTCTCATTGTCATGAGTTTTTCTTTTTGTTGGGTTCTCCCCCTTTTCATTTAATTTCTTGTCATGCCAGATGGGTTCATTCTGCTTTGCTTCCTGGGGTTGTGATCCTTGTTGTCTGTTCCTAGGATATTGTGTAAAATTCTTTGGAGTGCTGGTTTGGTATTCACGAAGTTCCTAAGGTGGTCTTTGTCATGAAAGTATCTTATTTCTCCATCCATTTTGAAAGATAGTTTTGCAGGGTACATCAATCTGGGTTGGAGGCTGTTTTCTTTTAGGGCTTGCAATATGTCACTCCAAGCTCTTCTTGCCTTGATGGTTTGTGTTGAGAAGTCTGCTGTGATTCTGATGGGCTTTGCTTTGTATGTGATTTGTTTCTTTTCTCTGACTGCTTGGAGAACTTTGTTCTTCTGTTGAGTTTCTGGAATCTTAACAATTATATGCCTATGTGTAGATTTTTTTTTGATCAAGGCTATTTGGAGTCCTATATGCCTCACTTATCTGTATGTCAAGTTCTTTTCCTCTGCTTGGGAAATTTTCTGCCATTACTTCTGTGAAGAGTTTTTTTAATGTCATCTTCACTCTCTCCTCTTCCTGCATTGACTCCAATCAGTCTTATGTTATTCTTCTTTGCATCGTCTAGCAGCTGCTGGGTTGATTTCTTGTGTTCCCTTATAATTTTGAAGCAATTTTTCTTTTCCTGGTCATTAATTGCAATCTTATCTTCTATATCTGAAATTCTGTCCTCACATTGGCTCATTCTGCTGTGTAGACTTTCAGTGGATTTTTTTCATGTCCTGGAAATCTATTTGCATCTGTTTTATGGATTCCATTTGTTTCCTATGTTGGGATTCCATCATGTTCCTGAGCTCCTCTCTAGATTCATTAATCATGTTTTGTACTAGGAGCACAATTTCTCCTGTTCTCTGAGAAATTACTTCTGATTTCATTTTTTCCAGATCCCCTTTTGTTGCCAGTTCAGTGGGTCCAGGTGGTTGAGTATCAGAGTGTTCCATCTCATTTCCCTTTGGGGTTGCTGTAGGTGATCTGGAATTCTGGTTTTGAAACTTATTTACATGTTTTCTCATTTCAACTGGGGGTGTGTGTGGGAGTGCTGTTGGTGTCCTGTGGCTCACCTCCTCTGAGCTGGGAGAGGTGGGCCAGGGGCCGGGAGCGGCGGTAGGGATGGTGGCCTGAAAGCCCCTTCCTCTGGGCTGGGAGCAGCAGGATGTTTGGTGGCCCAGAAGCCCCTTCCTCTGGACCAGGAGCAGTGGGACTGTGGCTCAGTAACCCTTACCTCTGGGCCAGGAGCAGCAGGATGAACAGCAGCCCAAAAGCCCTTTCCTCTGGGCTGGGAGCAGTGGGAGGGATGGTGGCCGGGCAGCCCCTTCCTCTGGACCAGAAGCCGTGGGACGGCGGCTCAGTAGCCCCTACCTCTGGGCAAGAATTCTTTAAATGCTCAGAACTTGATTAGCTCCAGTACAGTGGTCTGGTGGTCTGGTGTCCTCTGCGTCTTTGTAGTGTGGAACCAGGTGGCTGTACAGAGAAGAGGCCAAAGGAGCCTGGGGAGGTTTTTCCAGTGTATTACTGCTGGGGTGTGGGCTGATTTGGTGTTTTCAGTAGGACTGACGACCTCAGGACCACATTTGCAGACTTGCCTGTCTGCCGTAGGCTGATTCAGTGTTTTCCGCGTGACTCTCAATTTCTTTCTTTTATACAACACGTTTTTTGTATCCTAGGAAATTCTTGCCTACCCTAAATTCATGAACATTTTCCCTTATAATATCTTCTTAAAGTTTTATAGTTTTAGTCTTTCAAATTTAGGTTCATAGATCCTTCCAATCTATTTTTATGTATGGAAATAAAGGGTTAAGGTTAATTTTTTACATGCAGATACCAGGTGTTCTAGTACCATTTGCTGAAAACACTATCTTTTCTTCGGCTCTTGAATTGAGTTTATGTTCCATAAAATGTTAATTTTAAATAATCTTTCAAAACTCAGTGGACCATATATGTGTGGTTCTATGTCAAGATTCTCTGTTTTATTCCATTGAGCTATATGTCTTTCCTTATGATTACTGTAGCTTTAGATGAAGTCTTAAAATTAGGTACTAAACGTCTTCCAACACTGTGTTTTTTTCTTTTTACTTTTCTAGGTCCTTTGTATACCTACATAACTTTTAAATTTCAATATCCAATTCTTCATTTATAGCAAGTATACATAGATCTGAATTTTTATATATACCTTGTGTTTTCTAATCCTGCTAAATTTAAATACAAGTTCTAGGGGCTCCTAGAGATTTCTTAGTATTTTCTCTGTAGATGATCATTTCAACTACATGTAAAGATTTTACTTCTATCTTCCCATTTGTATGCTAATAGTGTCTTTTTATCTCCAGACTATTTTCGTTTGGGCCTGGGTTTCAACGTTTAATGGACAGATAAAGAGTAAGCATATCTGCCCTTGTTCCCCACCTTAAGGAGAAAGCATTGTATCTTCTCCATTCATATAAGGCGTTTTTGCTGGAAGTATGGAGTACATGGGTTATCTGTTGAGAAGGTTCTATTCTACTTTAGTCTCCTGATAACTTTTACCATGAACGGCTGTAGAATTTAGTCCAGTACTTTTTCTGCAACTAGTGACAGGATCATATGGCTTTTTCCTTTCCTCTGTTAAAATGATGACTTTTATTGGTACATTTTAGGTGTAGAATATAATGACAGTCATCATTGGAAATTTGCCCCTTTACATAATCTCTCTTGGTTCTTATTTTTCCCGCTTCCCCTCCTCTCTCTTCAACTACTCCATCCCTCCCTATTTACAAAGACTTTGTTTCCATTCTTTCATTTTCTCCTATTAATTTCATTCCCTTCTTTCCTTTCCCCTACCCCTCCCAGTTCCCCTTCCCCTTTGCCCTTTTTCTTCCTATTTCACATTATCTATTATACCTTTTAGTCCTTATTTACACTTTCAGTTTCGCACACTAGAGAAACTACTCTGTATTTATACATGTGTGTTCTATTTATTTCACTTAAGAGTATTGCCTCAATGTGCATTCATTTAGCAATAAATGTCTCTAATTTCTCATTTTTGATGGCTGAGCAGTAGTCCACTTTATAAAAAAACACATTTTCTTTATCCAGTCTCCAGTTGATGGGCATGTGATTGCTTCCAAGTTTTAGCTATTATAAACTGTGCTTCTGTGAACATAGGTGCACATATATCACTGTGGTATGATTCTTTCAGTTCTTTGGGAAAGATACCCAGCAGAGGAGTAGCGGGGTCAAATGGGACTTCCAGTCCTAGTTTTTTAGGTATCTCCATACTGATTTCCACAGTGCTTGTACCAGTCTACACTCCCACCAGCAGTGGAGCAGGGTTCCTTTTTCCCCCACAGCCCCACCAGCATTTATTATTGGTTGATGTCATGATACCAGCCATACTTTCTGGAGTGAGGTGGAATCTCAGCATTGTTTTCATTTGCATCTCTTGAATGACTAGTGATGTTGAACATTTTTTCATATGTTTATTTGCCATTTCTACTTCTTTGTGTGAGAAATGTCTGTTCATTTCAGATGCCCATTTTGGATTGGGTCTTTAAATTTGGGAGGTCTGATTTTTTTAAGTTCTTTATAGTTTTGAGATAGTAGACCTTTTGTCTGAGGAACCGCTGGTGAAAATTTTTTCCCACATTGTGGGTTGTCTCTTTACACTGCTGGTGGTTTCTCTTGGTGTGCAGAAGCCTTTTAGTAAGAAGAGATCCCACTTGTTGATTGTTTATGCTAGTTCATAGGCAACTGAGATTTTGTTCATAAAGTCTTTTCCTACACCAATGTCTTCAAGAGTTCTACCTAACCTCTGTGCCAGCCAGTTCAGCGTTTCTGTTTTAACATTTAGATCTTTAATCCATTCTGATTTTAGTTGGGTGCATGGTGAGAGATATAGGTCTAGTTTTAGTCTTTGGCAAGTTGAAGCCCAATTTTTCCAGCACCATTTCTTAAAGAGGCTATCTTTCCTCCAGTGAGGTTGTTTGGCTCCTTTGTCAAAGATGAGGTGGTTGAGTGTGTTTGGAGTTGTTTTTGCATCTTCTTATCTGTTCCACTGGTCCTCAGGTCTGTTTCTTTGCCAGTACCATGCTGTTTTTGTCACAGTAGCTTTGTAGTATAGTTTCAAGTTGGGGATTGTGATACCCTCTACCTTGTCTTTATTGCCTAGAATTGCTTTTGCTATTCTGGGTCTCTTCTTGTTCCAAATGAATATTTGGATTATTTTCTCAAGGTCCAGCAAGTATGCTGCTGGGATTTCAGTTGGGATTGCATTGAATCTATATAGCAATTTTGGAAGTATAGCAATTTTCACTATGTTGATTCTTCCTACCCAGGAGCAGTGGATGTCTTTCCATTTTCTGACATCCTCTTCAATCTCTTTTTTCAAAGTGCTATAGTTTTCAGGGAAGAGGTCTTTGATTTCTTTTGTTAGGTTGATTCCTAGGTATTTCAGTATTTTAGATGCCATTGCCCTATTTCTCTCTCAGTGAGTCTGTTGTTCATGTAGAGGAAAGCTATTCATTTTTGTGTGTTGACCTTGTAACCAGCTACTCTATTGAATTTGGTTATTAAGTCTAGAAAACTTTTGGTGGAGTTTTTGGAGTCTTCTATATAGAGTCTCATGTCATCTGCAAATAATGACAATTTGACTTCTTCATTTCCTATCTTTATTCCCTTTATTTCTTTCTCTTGTCTAATTGCTATGGCCAATGTTTCCAAAACTATATTGAACAAGAGTGGTGATAGTGGACATCCTTGTCTTGTTCCTGATTTTATTGTGAAGGATTTCCATTTAGTATGATATTGGCTGTTGGTTTTTCATGGATAAGTTTTATCAGATTGAGGTAGAAACTGTCTATTCCAATTTTTTGTAGGATTTTTATCATAAATGTGTGTTGGTTTTTTGTCAAATGCTTTTTCTGCATCTATTGAGATGATCATATGGGTTTTGTCCTTGGTTCTATTGATATATGCATTACCTTTATTGGTTTGTGTATGTTGAGCCATCCCTGCATCCCTGGGATGAATCCCACTTGGTCAGGGTGTATGATCTTCTTGATGATCTTCTGCATTCTATTTGCCAGTATGCTAGTAAGGACATTTGCATCTATGTTCATTAGTGAGATTGACATATAGTTCTCTTTTTGGGTTGGGTCTTTCTCTGCTTTGGGGATCAAGGTGATGCTTGCTTCCAGGAATGAATTCGGGCGTATTACTTCCCTTTCAATTTCATTGAAGAGTTTAAACAGTAGTGGCAGTGGTTCCTCTCTAAATGTCTTGTAGATTTCAGCAGTGAAGCCATCAAGGCCTGGGCTTTTCTTAGTTGTTGAGTTTTTAATTACGTTTTCAATTTCATTGGTTGACATTGGGTTGTTTAGAATTTTTAGGTCTTCTTCCTTCAACTTTGGTAATTCATATGTATCTAGGAATCTGTCCATTTCTTCTGTGTTTTCCATCTTAATGGTGTATAGGTTCTCAAATAGGTATTGATAATCCTCTGGATTTCTGTTGGGTCTGTTGTAATTTCACCCTTTTCATTCTTAATTGGATGGATTTTGTCCTTTTCTTTCCTTTTTCTGATAAGGTTGGCTAAGGGTTTGTCAATTTTGTTTATTCTTTTGAAGAACCAACTCTTGGCTTCCTTAATTTTTTGTATCATTCTCTTAGTCTCCATTGCATTGATTTCTGCCCTTATCTTTATAATTTCCTCCTTTCTATGGGCTTTGGGTTTGTCCTGCTCTTCTTTTTCCAGAAGCTTGAGGTTCAACATTAGGTTGTTTAATTGGGCTTGCTCTGTTTTCCTAATATGAGTATTCACTGCTCTGAATTTCTCTTGTAAGAATGCTTTCATTGTGTCCATAGATTCTGATATGATGTATTGCCATTTTCATTTAATTGAAGGAAACATCAATTTTCTTCTTTAATTTCCTCTGTGACCCATGGGTTATTCAGAAGTGTGTTGTTCAATTTCCATGTGTTTATGAAGTTTTTGGTATTGATCTCCAATTTTATTGCACTATAGTCTGATAATATACAGGGGATAACTTTAATTCCTTTGCACTTACCTAAATATCTTGTATGAGTGAGAGTGTGGTCTGTTTTGGAGAATGACCAGTGTGCAGCTAAAAAGAATGTGTATTATGATATTGTGGCATGAAACACTCTGTAAACATCTGTGAAGTTCATTTGTTCAAGAGTTTGATTGTGTTCTAGTCTTTCCTTGCTTGTTTTTTGTCTAGTTGATGTATCTATATGTGAAAATGGGGCATTGAAGCCCCCACTACTATTTTATTAGTGCTCTTATGATTTTTCATGTCAGTTAATGTTTGTTTTGTATAGTTGGCTGCCACTAGTGTTTGTGCATAGATATTTATGATTGTCCTCTCTTCCTCTTGGATTGTTCCCTTTACAAGGATATAGTGTCCTTCTTTGTCTCTCTTAATCAGTGTGGGTTTAAAATCCACTTGATCTGCAAAGAGGATACCTACTCCTGCTCTTTTTTTGGGTTCCTGTTGCATGGAGTATTGTTTTCCACCCTTTGCCTTTCAGTCTGTGAGTTTCATTTTGAATTAAGTGTGTTTCTTGTATGCAGCATATTGTTGGATGTCCTTGACCCATTCTGCCAGTCTATTTCTTTTGATTGGTGAATTGAGACCATTAACATTGATGGTTATAACTGGTACTTATTGAGTTATCATTTTCATAACTTTTTCCTTTTGTTTGATTCTTCCCCTTTGCTTTTAATTTCTTGTTTTGCCCAGTGGGTTCATTCTGCTGGGCTTCTTGGGGTTGTGATCATCATTATCTTTTCCTAGGGTATTGTCTAAAATTTTTTGGAGTGCTGTTTTGGTATTCATGAAGTTCCTAAGGTGGTCTTTGTCATGAAAGTATCTGATTTCATCATCAATTTTGAAAGAGAGTTTTGTAGGGTATATCAATCTGGGTTGGAGGTTGTTTTCCTTTAGGTCTTGAAATACATCACTCCAAGCTCTTCTTGCCTTGAGGGTTTGTGTTGGGAAGTTTGCTGTGATTCTGATGGGCTTTCCTTTGTATTTTATTTGTTTCTTTTCTCTCACTGCTTGTAGAATTTTGTTCTTCTGTTCAGTTTCTGGAATCTTAACTATTATATGCCTATGTGTAAATTTTTTTTGATCAAGGCTAGTTGGAGTCCTATATGCCTCACTTATCTGTATGTCAAGTTCTTTTCCCCTCCTTGGAAAGTTTTCTGCCATCACTTGTGTGAACATTTTTTTTTTTTTATGTCATCTGCACTCTCTCCTGTTTTCTTTGTTGACTCCAATCAGTCTTATGTTATTCTTTTTTGCATCATCTAGCAGGTGCTGGATTGATATCTTGTGTTCCCTTACAATTTGAAAGCAATTTTTCTTTTCCTGGTCACTAATTGCAGTCTTATCTTCTATATCTGAAATTCTGTCTTCACATTGGCTCATTCCGTTGCATAGACTTTCAGTGGAGTTTTTAATCTCCTGGAAATCTGTTTGCATCTGTTTTATGGATTCAGTTTGTTTCCTATGTTGGGATTCCATCATGTTCCTCAGCTCCTCTATTTTTTTATCTGTGTTCTCTCTATACTTATTGACCATGTCTTGTACTGTGGGCACAATCTCTGCTGTTATGTGAGAAATTATTTCAGATTTCAGTTTTTCTAGATCCACTTTTGTTGCTAGTTTAGGGAGTCCAGGTGGTTGAGTATCAAAGTGTTCCATCTTGTTTCCCTTTGGGGTTGATGTAGGTGATCTGGAAATCTGGTTCTGAGGTTCGTTTACATGTCTTTTCATTTTGACTGGGGTGTGTGGGGGGGTGCTGCTTGCACTTGCGCGCTTCACCTCGTCTGGGCTGGGAGCTGCGGCATGCTGACCCAGAAGTCTCCTCTGGGCTGGGAGCTGTGGCATGCTGACCTGGAAGCCACCTGTGACCTGGGAGCTGTGGCACACCTACCTGGACAACTTCTCCATGCTGGCAGCTGCAGCACACCTACCTGGAAGCCTCCTCCATGCTGGAAGCCATGGCACACCTACCTGGAAGCCTCCTCTGGGCTGGGAGCCATAGCACGCTGACCCAGAAGCCTCCTCCATGCTGGGAGCTGCCTGTAATATGCTTTCTCTATTCTTTAAATTCTGTAAAATCTGTGGTAATGTCCTCTAAATTTTGATATTGTAATTTTAAAAGTGTATAATTGATATTTTGTAATGGGAAGAAATGGTCTAAAGGAGTAGGGGATGAGGGAGGTTTAGGGGAAAGAAAAGAAGAGAAAAGAAAAAACATGAGAAAAGAAAAAAATGGAAACAAAGTCTTTGCAAATGGGGAAGGGTGGAGGGGGTAAAGGAAGGGCAGAGGAAGGGGAAAAATATAAGAACCAAGATACATCATGTAAAGGTACAAGATCCCAATGATGAATGCAACTGTGTTGTATTCCTAAAATGTACCAATAAACTTAATGGGAAAAAAAGCAAGATATAACAAAGGCAAATATATATATATATTATATATATATATATATATATATAGTTCACCGTGTTGGAACTTCAGACCCAGTGTGATGGTATTAAAGGTGAGTTCTTTAGGAGATGGTTAGATCATGTGGGTTCTACCCTCATGAATGGGGTGAGTGCCCTAATTAGTTCCTGTGACCTCAAGGGAACTGAGAAGAATCTTTTTGACCTTTTATCTTCTACCACATGAGTACACAGTGTTAGCCCCTCCTGCTGAGTGAGGATCCAGTAAGAAAGAAGTCTCTCACCAGGCACTGAGTGGTGGTGCCTTGGTCTTGGACCTCCCAGCCTCCAGAACTGTAAGGAAAGAATTTCTGTCCATAATAAATGATTAGATTAAAGCATTTTGTTATAGTAGCACAATTGACTAAGACAAGAGGTGAAAATGGAGGAGTGGAAGAAGCCATGGGCATGTGGCACTTGTGTGGAGAAGTTATTTCTTCTTATGCCTCCGAGTGAGGGGTGAGCAGGCCCCAATCCCTGTGAGGATAGGCTGCAGGAAAATGACTTAGAGGTTGGAGGTTCCTTTTAGAAGGGGAGACTGGCATCTTGGTCCCAGATTAATTGAGTTACTGACCTGCCTTGCACTCATTTGAGCAGGACAAGAAGAATTGGGAGATCATGGGCCTGGAAGGAGGTGTGGCCAAGACAAGGATGCAGGTGTCTTCTTGAGCTTAGAGGCCACAGTACAAGGTAGCCAGATGTGAGTCACTTGAGAGAGATTCCAGTGGAGAGGGAGACCTTGGTGATGGGTTTCCATAGTGCTATTGCAAGCATCCTGGAAGTGGAAGCTTTGGGGATTCAGGAAGTAGAAACAGAGCTGGAGCTTCCGAGTTAGGGAAGTAGGCTGTGCTGAGGCCTGGGAACTCCATGGAGAACCAGCACATAGCCTCTAGAAAGAGCAGGGATTTGAACAGTAATTGCAAGAAGGCACCTAGCTAGTCAGTGATACCCTGAGGAGCAGCAAAACCAATAGGGAGAGGGACTCTGGCTGTCAGTTAAATAAGAAACCCCTCCCTATCTTTTGCTCCCTTTCCACCAACATACAGAGAAACCAGGCCTTTAAGACAGATAAAGGGGATAGCTCAGAGCCTCAGTGTCCCTTCCTCTTCAACTCCCAGGATCTCAGCCCAAAGCTATATTGAAGAGAGGAAATAATATGCTATGCAAATCAAGTTTGAGTTTAAAGTTTCAGTGGGACTGAATTTTAATAATGGAAAATCAAGGTGAAGGTTTTGAAATCTGCCTAGGATGTATTGAAGGATGCAAAGGGCCCAGTGGACTGAACTTGGGAGAGGGCAGTAGTTAAAGAAAAACAAAACTGCTTCATGTTCATATGCCACTGAGTGGAGACAGAACAATATAGTGGCTATAAGCCTTTTAAATGTGCCTTGCTCTCAAAGGGATACTGGCATCTTGGAAAGAAAAAAACGTGTAGTATAAACTGGAGGTACATTTATAATCAAGAAGTTATAGAAGTTTCTGGATGAAAACAATATTTGTTTCCTCTCACTAATATTTTAATTCAAAGAAAATAATGAAAAGTCACTTGATGTTAGGTCTCAGATGATTTTTTTACTGTTTGAGGTGAGAGTTGGGGATGAAGTTTTAAGATTATTGTCTAAACTTTCTTTGCTCGCCTTCTGAAAGTAGACTCAAAGTTCACCAAGCATTCTAAAAATTAGAAATTTCTTAGAGAAGATCTAGGTACTAGAACATCTTTGGACTTACTCAGAATCCAGAGCTATTTTGACTGATTGGGTTCAAACATTCCACTTTCAGGAGTTCCAATTAGTTCTTTTAGAACTAATGATTAACACAGGGCTTTTGTACCTACTCTCTCTCAACCAGGTGAAATGTGCCTATCTGATGTGGGTTCCCATTAGGCATGATTCACTTGGCCTGATGCTTACTTTCCTTGCCTCATCACTAGCCACTCTACTCTGTTGCCACTGACAATGACATCAGCTTATCCTAACTTACTAAATTCTGTTGTTTGGTCATGATCTTTCCTTTGTCTATTAATTTATGTTGTCTGTCATGATTGAACATTCTCAAATTGTCATTTTTTGTTTTAAATCTGTTGTTCTTTTTCTTTCTTTTTTTTTTGGTATCAGGGATCAAACTCGGGACCTTGTGCTTGTGAGGCAGGCAGTGGCACCACTGAGCTAAGTCCCTGGCTAACACTATTTTTCTTTTTAAAGAAGACTATATTGGAAGTGAATAAGGGTAATCATTTTTGCAAAGGGCAAGGAATGGTCTGGTTGGAATTCTGATTGGAAAGCATTTTTGATGGGGCCACAGCTAACAGTACTTACTGATGTGTATACTTTGTTCAGTATATCTTTTCCCTCTGGTGCCTCCTGGGTACCCTGGGCTGTCTTCTGGCCCAGCCCACCCAGAAACAGACACAAAGACTCAGGAGCTGCTGGCCTACCTGAGTAAGAGAAGGTTTTGATGCATACTTATATTTAGCTTGAGTTTGTCATCTCCAAAGGCGAGGTGATCCTGGAGGTAGGGAAGAGGAAGCAGTGGAGTGGGGAAGGAAAGTATGGCAATTAGGGTGGAATGTCAACTTGATTGGCTTTGGAATCCATCCAGGGGATTGGTGGAGCACACTGCCAAGTATGTCTAGACGGGTCATAGGAGAGTGGCTTTGGGGTCTACATCTGGTCTCTGGCTCCTTCTTCTCTGAACTGTTCCCTTCCTCTGCTTCACAGCCACCACAAACTGAGCAGCTTTGCTCCTCCATATCCTTCCCTATGTTTCCACCTTGGAGTCAGGTGTTCAATGACTGACATGGTGGGCCAATTAAATCTCTCCCCCTTTACTCTGTGGGTTTCTGATTATTGTGTCCAGCAACAGGGAAGCTAATATAAAGAAACTCAGCCATAGTGAGGATTGGGAATAGAGCAAATGGTTGTTCCTTAACACTCACCAATCTGTCCATTGTCTATGAACAACCTGTTGTCTACAATTCTGGACCCCTGAGAAGAATTTGGGACACCTTGTATGGGGAAGGGGTTATAAAGGAAAACTTCCTGGCCAGCAAAGAATGGTAAAGAATTTAAAATTTTCCTTTTGAACCAGGGACGCCATAGGCATGCTCTCCATTGGTACAAACTGGTTTTAGACAGTACATTTCACCTGAATTTTAAATTCTGTATCTGCCAATTCTAGGCAGGCTAATCCTCCAATTGAAAATGTTAGTTTTACAAATTTGATAAATGATAAGGTACAAAATAATATGTTACCTTGATGATATGTTGTGATAGTATATTTGGACATTCAGCTTGCTCTGAAGGCAATATTTATCATTCCATTGATCTTCAGGATTGGCTATCTGATATACATCTTTCTGTAGCTAATGGTGCTAGCTTCTAGTGATACTTATAGATGGTTACTCAGTGGTACATATTCCAGCTCCAAATTATGGGCCTTAACCTCAGATCCATTCTTCATTGGTTTTGTAGAATTTAGTATACACAGATACAGCATCAAATTAGCTACCTGTATTTATATGTATGTATATGTATGTATTAAAAAGATATAAAATATATGATTACAGCATTTAGCTATATAGATATAGTCTAGTTAGAAAGTAACATAAAATCAATAGACTTATATGTAACACTGTCTTATGGCAAAGGTATCTCACAAATATTTTTTGGTTCTTGACTATGTCTTTATACACATATAAAACAAGACCTTAAAATTGAAGTTCCAACAGAAGCAGCTGATATTGTTTACTATTATGAGACATGAGAGAAAATATAGAAATTTTAAAAAGCAGTGGTTAAGAATGGTTTCATGATTTTTAGATCACTTAGCCAGGTGACATGGGGTTCTAAGTATGGGAGTTGGATTTTGTGGACAGGATTTCATTGTAGAAAGTTGAAGTTTGGCCTTAGGGACTGTGTGTGTGTGTGTGTGTGTGTGTGTGTGTGTGTGTGTGTGTGTTTCCTTCCCTACTTCCAGCCTTAGAGAGTGGATAGAGGGGCTTTTCTATTCCAGGATCCCATTCAATATATATCATTACCTTTAGTCATCATGTCTCCTTAGTTTGTTCTTGGCTGCGGTAGTTTCTCAGACTTTCCTGGTTTGTTATGACTTTGACAGTATTGAAAAGTACTGGTTGGGTATTTTGTAGAATTTCTTTCAATTGGGATTTATCTGATATTTTTCTTACGATGAGACTGAGGATTTACATACATATACCTATGCATGCACATACACATGCATATACAAAACACACACATTTATGAAAGACCACAGAGCCAGTTTTTATCACATCATAACAAGGGTACGTATAATCAATGTGACTTTTGCCAATGCTGATCTTGATCACCTAGATAAAGTATTATTTGTCACATTTCTCCACTATGAAGTTTCTCTTTTTCCTTCTTTCCATTTTGTGTTCTTGGGAAAGAAGGCAATTTGTGGAGCTTACTTTTACAGAAGAGAGCATTACGTTCCACCTCACTGAGGTATAGTCTTTACATAAATTATTTGGAATTGTGCACTGGAGGTTTTTTCTCTGCCATTTATTTGTTTATTCAACAATTTATATCAGTGTGAGCTTGTAGATTTTATTTAATAATTTATATTACAGGGGCTGGGGTTTAGCTCAGTGGCACTGTGTCTGCCTTGCAAGCACAAGGTCCTGAGTTTGATCCCCAATACACACACACACACACACACACACACACACACACACACCCCATATATATATATTACAATACAATCCCAAACTATGTTTTTTTTACTCAAATATTTCCAGTTTGTGCCATTGGGGGCTCTTTAAGTCGATTCCTGTGACTCTTTGATATGCCCCCATTACTCTGTTGTACACTCACATGTGTGTAACTGTATCTATATTAAGTGAAATGTGAATTCATACTGATGTCTCCAAGTCTAATCCATTACCATATGAATAACTCTAGCCTCTTCTTGCTTATCTGTAAATTCTTATTTCAGTTGACTTTTATCATTGGCAGCTATTTACTTGTTTATTTCTAGTATACCTATAGAATGGTTTCAGAATTGTTAACCCATAACTCTATGGGAACCATCTTCATCAACTTATTTACAATTTGTTTCTCATTTCCATAGTAGATAGCACTGCTTTTTCTTACCATCTTAAATGAGGTTATTTGATACATATTATTAGATTGTTTTGTTATATATTGCATTTCATCTTGAGATTCCCTTGACCTCCTAAATTATATTTTTATATTGCAAAGGTTTACTTTTTGTGTTTTAAGTTTCTAAGGATTTTTATAAATGCATACATCATTTATTCACAATTACAGCATCAGAATAAATCCCTGCCCCAAAAGTTTCCCTGTGCTTTACCTAGTCAGCCTTAGAAATATTTCCCCAAACCTAGCAACTAGTGATGTTTTTGTCACTGCTATATTTTTGCCTTTTTTATAGTGTCCTGTAATTGGAATCACATGTAGTTAGCCTTTTCAACTTGGCTTTTCTAACTTAGCAATGTGCATTTATAGTCTACTTTTGTATTTTTGTTTCTTGATAGCTCAATTCTTCTTATAATTTAGTAATATTCCATTGTGTGTATATTCACAGTTTATTTATTCAGCAATTCAAAGGCATTTTATTGTTTCCAGCTTTTGACAATTATAAATACAGCTGTAATAAATATTTGGGTTTAGGTCTTTGTGTGGACCTACTGCATTTTTAACTCAGTTAGATAAATACCTAGGATCATCTAAGATTCTCTTTGAGCCAGGAGGCACAATGCATGTAAACCTAACACTCTGGGCAACTTATTGAGACCCTGCTCAAAACAAACAAACAAACTTTGGCTTTGTGAGAAACTGTCCAAACTATCTTCCCTTCACTGTTAATGAATGAGAGTTCTCATTGTTTTTCATAGTTGCCAGCAAGTAGTATTGTCAGTTTTTCAGATTTTAGTCATTTTAATAGGTATATAGTGATATTTGCAATTTTATGATGACAAATTATGCTGGCATCTTTTTATATGCTTATTTTCCATTTGCATACCTTCTTTGGTGACTTATCTTTTTATATTTTTAGATCTGTTTTAAAATTAGGCAGTTTGTCTTGTTGTTGAATTTTCTAAACTCTGTATATTTTGGAAACAAATTCTGCATTATATATTTAGTTTGAAAAGGTTTTCAGCCAGTCTGTGATTATCTTTTTATTCTCTTAACAGGTTTTTCACAGATTCAAAGTTTTAAATTTTAATAAAGTCCAATATATATTTTTTCTTTTAATGATTTTCTTGTATTTAGATGTATCTAAAAGCTCTTGCACATTGAAGATCGCCTAGATTTTTATCCTGTTTTCTTCTAAAAGTTCTATAGGTTTTAATTTTATATTTTTGTCTGTGATCTTTTTAAATTTTTATAAAAGGCATATGATTAGTGTTTATAAAAAGCATATGATTAGTGTCTACCTAATATTTTGGTACCAAAACATTCTGGTGCCATTTGTTGAAAAGACTATCTTTTCCTCATTGAATTGCCATTTCTTATATTTCAAAGATCAGCGGACCCTATTGTAAGTCTATTTCTATTTTCAACTTCTTATTTTCCATTCTGCTCTATTCTGCTTTGTTCTGATCCATTTCTGTTCTTTCACCAGTCACACACTGTCTTGATTAGTGTAGCTTTTCAGGTTTTTTTTTTCCTTTTTTTTTCGGTAAGACCTGCCCTTGATGAGAATGACATGAGTGTAAGGTATTATTATTTGAGAAGAGATTAAAGTGTTGATTAAGGTTTTAGGCTGGACTTTCAGACTCTGAAATGAGAGTGTGCTGACCTTAAGGGACAATGGCCATGTCTGTCAATTTGAAATACACAGAAAACTCATGAGACCTGCTGAATTTTTACTCAGTTCAGGAGCAAATCTTTATCCACTTAATAGTTTCAGAAGGCACTGAGAGTCAGAAATAAGGTTGAATTTTAATGAAATTCTACCCAAGAGCCTTAAGGATATTCATTACATGTAAAACATGTTTGAACTCATAGAACATTTAAACAGTATTTCATGTATTTGAGTTAACATAGGTCAAATCATATCCCTGAAACATTGTAACTATGTCCAACAAGCAAGCCCTTGATAGGCATTGTAAAATATGAGTTGAATTACAGCGATCTATTTTCTGGTACCAAATTTAGAAAGGAATTATGTTGTATTTCATTTTCTTAATATTGTAGTGATATGAACTAGATAAGATACAAGTCATTCCAAATAACATTTGTTTTATTTTCCTAAACAGTATAAACTTGAGCTTGCCTTAATAACATTTCAGTCCATTAATTACCAGCCATTTCTCAGTGTTTGTAGTTTTTCCAAACTTTGGTCTAACAGTACATCAATTATGCTTTGCAACATAGGGCACAATAATTATTTAAGGAATTATCTATGTCTTATCTAATTTTATGTCTGGAACAAAATTATGATGTGAACTCTCATATGCACTTCCACTGTAGCTAGTGGATGCCATTGGTATCTTGTGAGGTACCTGTGAAACCTCCAGTGTTGCCTGTAACTTCCCTTGTCTGGTGGGACAAATGTCTGCCAGTAAGAGTTTACAAGTAACATTAAAATATCCCAGAAGCTATCCAGCATTTGTCCAGGATTGTGTCTGATTATTTTGTGTCGTTTCCATTTAGAAAAAGGAAGATGCTGGAATTTGCTTTCTTGAGGAAGTAAATCTACTTAGGAGAGCATGATTATTTAGTCTAGATCAGGGGTTGGCTGATTTTTTTCTCTAACTATTTCAGGCTATGTGGGCCATACATTCTCTGCCTCAACCACTCAATCCGGCCACTGTATCATGAAGGCAATCATAGATAATATGAAAACCAGAGTTGAGTCCCAATAAAACTGTATTTGCAAAAACTTCCAGCATTTGGCCTGCAGGCTGTAGTTTGCTGATGACTGGCTTTGAAACTAAAATGTCTACTTCAAAGTTTTTCCTTGCTTGGAAGTTAAGTGAAACCAGGTAAATGCTAGTAGGAAACTTCTAAAATACAGCATGGATTTACTTTACTTTTTACTTATTAGTGCATGCTTGTAGCACATAATGTTAACATTCCTTGTATGGAGTTGGTGCATGCACAAAACACATCTTCATTCCTTTTTTCATCCCTGTCCCCTTTCCTCCCCACATCTCTTGATCTCCTTATTGTTTTTTGTACTTGTTTGCAGTACATAATCTTTACATACTGCTTATATGCCTTGTGTGGAATTGGTACATGTACATAAAATATCTTAATTCCTTTTTAAAATCCTCTATCTTTCTTCTTCCTTCCTCCATCTCTTGATTCTCTTCCTCTTTAAGAAAGATCTATCTCCCTATTTCCTATTATCTCTTTTATTTTGCTCTTTATTCTTACTTCAGGTTTCTCATACAAGAGAAACCATGCAATATTTAAGTTTGTGTGTCTGATTTATTTCACTTAACATTATAATCTCAAGGTGGATTCATTTTCCTACAAGTGACTCAAGTATATCTTTCTTTATGCAGCTAGTAGTCCACTGAGGAAATATAGCATGAATTTAAAATGAATGCTTTTGGTATCTCTGTCTGTCAGAAGTCTTTCAATAAAATTTCCCAAATACCAGAATTTGATCTAAAAATTTCCAAAAATAGGAAAGCTCTGGTATCTTCTACTATTTTGTCTCCGCAGAAAAGCAATCAAAAGAAGGACAAATTCTATAATGGTGTACATGAGCCCTGGAATCCAGTCACCTCTGACTTAGAGTGGGCCCACTCTTGGCCATGGCTCATTAACTCAGAGGGAGACTCTTGCAACTGGATTGTTCTGGGATGTTTGGAGCAATAAATAGACATGTGGGCCTGGGAATTAGCTCAGTGGTTCTTCTGCCTGCCTCACAAGTGCAAGGTCCTGAGTTCAATGCCTGGTCCAAAAAAAAAAAAAAAAAAAGAAAAGAAATGGACATGTATATAGAGCTTAAAAGAGTTATTCATGTACCCAAGTTTACATACTTCCCTCTTAGTGTTGTCTGGTAGTTCCTTTAGAAATGGGTCACCAATTAAAAGTATTCCAAGTTCCTCTTTCCTCAAACAAAGAATTGGATAAGACAAACCAAAAACAGCACCAAAAGTTTATTTGAGAAATGAGAGGTGAAGGGGTAAGATAAGAACTAGCTCTATAGAGCGAACTTGGGCCGAAAAAAAGAAGGAAAGCAAAAATAAATCTGCACTCCGTATCTAAGGAGGGCTATTGTGAGGAGTCATGGTAGAGATAACCTCCTGGTGTCTGGTCTCCTTTATGCCATCCACATTTCGTGGGAGCGTGGGAGTTTTTACTTGTGGGGTCTTGAGAATCAAGTAGTGCAGCCCTGAGATCTTGGAATTGACAGGTCTCGCCCATTTCTCCAGTCAGCTTTGTTACACCTTACTTACCTCCTGTAACAATAGGAGACTCTAGCCTATCAGTCACTAGGTATTCACTCTTACTTTTGAATAAATTACTTCATTTCCTAGCCCAGAATGGTTCAGAAACAGCAAATTACGAAGGGGAATCAGGAAAATTGCTGCAGGGGACTGACAGCCTGAGATTAAAGGAGTACATTGTCTTGAAAAATACACAACAATTCTAAAACTCCAACCCTGTAATCATTTACTACTGGGATAAACAGTCCTTATGTACAGGTTAGTATTGATTTTGTTGAAGATAATTATGAAGTATGGACCAGATCAATCAGAAGCATTCTGGAAATGAAGGGATATTGGCATATGCATATTTGTGAATACATATTACTTAACCTCAAGGAAACTGACTGAAGTAATAGTTTGGATGTATGAAAGAGCAGTTTTCCAAAGAAACATCCAGAAATTGTTTAGTAGCCCAAAGTATGTAGGGAGAAACTACTACATATATTTCCTGGAGACGAAAGTGGACAAATGTTGGGAATTATAAGGCAAAATGAGTTTAGGACCCCAACTGATCTTGACACTAGGTCAACAAAAAAACTTTAATCATAGTCTATCTATTACCATAAGAAAGAGAGAAAAATATCAAAATATGTAATAGGTTTCCAAGTGGTTAAAATTATAAAAAGTCTTGGCACTTAAAGGCATAAAATTATTTGAAACACTTCATTTCACAATGATGTTGAATAAATAAAGCATTACTCTCCTTAAGTAAGGCCAGGTGTAGAAACAAATTACTTTTTTTTTTTGCTGAACATTTTAGAGATTCGTGCTTGCATAAGATTGTTTCCATATAATACAAAGTGTGGTGGGGATTTGAGTATTATTTGGTATTTGTGGTCAATATTAAATATTCAAGAATAATTTATTTTTCACATGAATTAACTTATGCAAATTTTAATCTTAGGTGTCCAATACCAATAAAATTAATTGAATAACTGCCAAGCATCTTTCCTCTTTCCTATGTAGAAAACATTTATATTGCCAGGAAATATTTAGAATTTGAAAGTTATCCCTGGTTTCCAATCACATTGCCAAGAAGTATTGGCTGAAAATTTTTTCTTTTGAAAAAGTTTACCTGTTACTCAGATTTAGCTTTCACTCTGTTTCATGTTCCTTCTCTTCTTTTCTGTGTAATAAATACAATGAGTCCATTTGTACCTACCCCAAGACCTACTGCCCTCTTTCTTACTACAGATAATAACCATTATCTAATTTTTGTTTTTGTTTGTATATCATCTTAAGTGCTTGTACTATTTTGATGTGTAAGTTAAAATCAATTCTCCATATATCTATTGATGGATGTTTATGTTGTTTTTCTTATATAAATAATACTGAAATCAACTTTGCAGTGTTTCTTTTCCTGTACATGTGGGCATTTATTTAGAAGTAGCATTTCTAGGTATGTTTGTCTTTACCTGGCTATGACTGCAAAATTGCTCTCTACTGTGGCTATACCAAGATGCAGTTACATCAGTGTCTGAGAATTCTTGTGTATCCATCTCTTCAATAAACTCCGTATTGTCAGATTTATAAATTTGCAAAGCTTGTCAATCTGATAAGTACTGACATGAATGAGTTTTGCTTTAATTTTAATTTCCTTGACTACTAGCCACATGGAGCAACTTGCCATATATTTTGGTTCCTTCAGGTGGTTGTTGAAGTTGCAGAGAATGAGTTTTGGATGCCAAATGTTGTATGGACAGGAGTTGAATCTTTCAAAAGCACAATGAAAATTACTACAAGTTGAGAAGCTATCAGCAGTGAACAGAAACAGAAGGTGGCAAGATCCTCTCAGGATCAAGAATATGAAGTGGCTGGTTTTAAAGTAGCACTGGGGACTCAGGAGACCTTATATCAGAATCATGTTGGGCTGAGAGGGAAGAGGGTTGGAGAGTATCAAGGGTGAGCCTTCCCAGGAGCACCTGGAGAGGCGTTTATTAAGACCCCATGGTCCTTTGTTCCATGAATGAGTTAATTAATTCCCAAATAAGAACTAGACATGGAGCCATTCATCAGCATCAGGGGAGCATCAGAGCCTGAGAGGTGGAGCCAGAGTCCCAGCATTCAAGTCGTGCTCTTTATTCCTTTAGCAAAAAGAACAAAACAGCTAATTAGCTACAGTGTTCTTTAGTTTACAGCAGTTATGTCTGTCATCAGTTTACTGGGATATGGTGAGACTAAACACCTCCATGACCTTGTCCATATTGCACATGCATGGTTGAATATGTTAAGTCATTCTTATATACAACTGTGGCCCATTATGTGCATGTCCCTGAGAGTGGAGTTGTGTCCTTAAGTGTTCTCAGGTGCATTTATGTCTCCTGGGCTCTGAGTATAATAAGAAGTGGTACCCCATAGAGGGTGTCCCCAGAGAGAGCTTAGTTTTCATGTAAGGCCCAAGGAGAAGTACAAGACACAGGAGAATTTGTTAGTTGCAGATTTGGAGAATTAGGCATACTGGGAGAAATGTGGACTGGGAAATTTGGGGGAAATGGGATGTGAGGCATGATGAGGTTGGTTCTGATGTTTTTCATAGGAGAGGGGAAACTGGTGGTAGTGGGAGGATCCTCCCTTGAGGTATGACAGCACCTAAGGAGAGGAAATAAGCTTGTTTTTCTTACTCGTTTTGGAGTCCCTAGGATTAAATATAATGCCATCATCTTAGTCTACATTTTCCTATGTGTCTGGTCATCTAGGAGGCTCAGCTGCCTGCATAATTAGAACCTGTAGCCAGGACCACTTTATAATCCCTGTTTCCAGAATAGTGTTTCCTCTAAAAATTTAGAATTAGGACAAATTCTTTAAGGAATTTCTCTAAAGCATTTAAAAGTATTTATGTTTAAACTATGTAACTATGAGTTACTTTTTGGATTAGCCTTCATAAAAAAACCTCCCTGGAAAATTTTTTATTATTTATATATGGCTTTCCATTAGGATTACATTCCATGTAAACATCAATTCTGATTGAATTGTGAGCTGTTCATCTTTATGTATTGTGTAAGTTGTGTATTTTATGCACATTTATCTATAATTAAATTGATATATTTTGGGATTGGTTACTAGGAGTAATCTTAATGATTATAAAAACATTAAATTTCTCCATTTTACTAAAATTTAGGTTTATGAAAAACATACTTTCTTCTTTTGTGTCACATCAGATATATAAGAAAATATCCAAATCATAAATTATCTAAATCAATGTGGTTACTCATAATTTGAAGGGAATTAGTTAAACATCTTCAAACTTACCCAACAGTGATGAATTAAGACAAAGGGATTAGGGGTACTTATTTGGCCCAGGCCCTCACATCACATGAAGTTATGAGGATTCTACTTTCATAAATGGGATTAGTGCCCTTATAAAAGGACTAGAGGGAGCCTGTTTTCCCTTTTGCCCTTCCACCATGTGAGGATACAGTGTTCACACCTCTACCAGGTGAGCACACAGAAAGAGGTGCCATCTTTCAAGCAGAGAGCAGCCTCCACCAGACACTGAATCTGGCTGTGACTTTATCTTAGACTTCCCAGACTAGAATTGTGAGAAATAAAATATCTCTGTTTTTAGATTACTCAGCCTAAGGTATTTTGCAATATAGAAGCTTGAACAGATTAAGACAGTCCACAAGACCCAGAGAATTTTTTCTATAATTCTGTAATTCCATATTAGAAATTACCTTGCTTTTATGGAAAAAGTTGAGCCATTGTCATATGGACTGAATGGAGTAAACATTGCCTGTTTCAGATTTTCAGCCCTCCAGAAATCATATTACAGGGTCATAGAGTAATGACAACAAACTTTTGGCTCCTTAGAAATGTTCATAGATAAGCAAGTGAGGCACAATTTTAGTTGGTGAAAACTAGTACTGGCTACCTCAGAAAAACACATTTCTTGGTTTGAAAAGAGCAAGTGTTTCAGAAAAAGGTGTCCTTTGTTAACTAACTTTGCTAATCAATTCCTGCCACTGGTTTCAGAAGCTAAATATTTACAAACACGTAGAAATTACTGGGCATTGTCAAGTGGCCAAAGTGTGTCAAATTGGTCCCTTTCTTTTTTTTTTTTTGTATTAAATTCTTTTATTGGTACATAGTAGGAATACAACACAATAACATTTCTCATTGGGAATTGTACCTTTATATAATGCATCTTGATTCTTATTTTTTCCCCATTCCTAGCCCTCCCTTCACACCCTCCACCCTTCCGTATTGACAAAGACTTTATTTCCATTTTTTCCATTTCTCATCATTTTTTCCTTTCCCTTCTTTCCTTTCCCCTGTGCCTCCCAATACCCCTACCCCTTTGGACCTTTTCTTCCATTTTACATTATCAATTATTCATTCTAATAATTGGTACATTTTAGGTATACAATACAATGACATTCATCATTGGAAATTTGCACCTTTACATAGTCTCTCTTGGTTCTTGTTTTTCACCTTTGCCCAGCCCTCCCTTCAACCCCTCCAGTCCTCCCTATTTACAAAGATTTTGTTCCTATTTTTCCATTTTCTCATATTAATTCCATTCCCTTCTATCCTTTCCCCTAGCCCTCCCACTTCCTTCCCCTTTGCCCCTTTTCTTCCTATTTCACATCACCTATTATACATTTCATCCTTATTTACACTTTCAGTTTCTCACACCAGAGAAACTATTCGGTATTTACACATCTGTGTCCTATTTATTTCACTTAAGAGTATTGCCTCAATGTGCATCCACTTAGCTATAAATGTCTCTAATTTCTCATTTTTTATGGCTGAGTAGTACTCCATTTTATAAAAAAACCACATTTTCTTTATCCAGTCTCCAGATGATGGGCATTTGGGCTGTTTCCAAGTTTTAGCTATTACAAACTGTGCTGCTATGAACATGGGTGCACATATATCACTGTGTATGATTCTTTTAATTCTTTGGGGAAGATCCCCAGCAGTGGAATAGTGGGGTCAAGTGGGATTTCCAGTCCTAGTTCTTTGAGGTATCTCCATACTGATTTCCACAGTGCTTGCACCAGTCTACACTCCCACCAGCAGTGGAGCAGGGTTCCTCTTTACCCACAGCCCCACCAGCATTTGTTATTGGTTGATTTCATGATAGCAGCCATTCTTTCTGGAGTGAGGTGGAATCTCAGTGTTGTTTTCATTTGCATCTCTCGAATGACCAGTGACATTGAACATTTTTTCATGTATTTATTTACTATTTCTACTTCTTTGTCTGAGAAATGTCTGTTCATTTCAGATGCCCATTTTTGGATTGGGTCTTTAAATTTGGGAGATCTGATCTTTTTAAGTTCTTTATAGATTCGAGATAGTAGACTTTTGTCTGAGGAAGAGCAGGTGAAGATTTTTTCCCACATTGTGGGTTGTCTCTTCACACTGCTGGTGGTTTCTCTTGCTGTGCAGAAGCTTTTTAATAAGAAGAGATCCCATTTGTTGATTGTTTGTGTTAGTTCCCAGGCAACTGAGGTTTTGTTCATAAAATCTTTTCCTACACTGATGTCTTCAAGGGTTCTACCTAATCTCTGTTCCAACTGGTTCAGAGTTTCTATTTTAATATTTAGATCTTTAATCCATTTTGATTTTAGTTTAGTGCATGGTGAGAGATACAGGTCTAGTTTTAATTTTTGACAAGGTGAAGCCCAATTTTTCCAGCACCATTTATTAAAGAGGCTATCTTTCCTCCAGTGAGGGTATTTGGCTCTTTTGTCGAAGATGAGATGGCTGAGTGTGTCTGGCGTTGTTTCTGCATCTTCTAATCTGTTCCACTGGTCCGCAAGCCTGTTTCTTTGCCAGTACCATGCTGTTTTTATCACAGTAGCTTTGTAGTAGAGTTTCAGGTTGGGGATTGTGATACCCCCTGCCATGTCCCTGTTACCTAGAATTGCTTTTGCTATTCTGGGTCTCTTCTTCTTCCAAATGAATTTTTGGATTGTTTTCTCGAGGTCTATGAAGTATGCTGCTGGGATCTCAACTGGAATTGCATTAAATCTATATAGCAGTTTTGGAAGTATGGCCATTTTCATTATATTAATCCTTCTTACCCAGAAGCAGGGGATGTCTGTCCATTTTCTGATATCATCTTCAATTTCTCTTTTCAGAGTGCCATAGTTTTCAGAGAAGAGGTCTTTGATTTCTTTTGTTAGGATGATTCCTAGGTATTTCAGTTTTTTGGATGCTATTGTGAAAGGAATTATTTGCCCTATTTCTCTCTCAGTGAGTCTGTCATTTGTGTAGAGGAAAGCTATTGATTTTTGTGTGTTGACCTTGTAACCAGCTACTCGACTGAATTTAGTTATTAAGTCTAGAAGACTTTTGGTGGAGTTCTTGGGGTCTTCTATATAGAGTCTCATGTCATCTGCAAATAATGACAATTTGACTTCTTCATTTCCTATCTTTATTCCTTTTATTTCTTTCTCTTGTCTAATTGCCATGGCTAATGTTTCCAAAACTATATTGAACAAGAGTGGTGATAGTGGACATCCTTGTCTTGTTCCTGATTTTAGTGTGAAGGATTTCAGTTTGTGACCATTTAGTATGATATTGGCTGTTGGTTTTTCATAGATGGCTTCTGTCAGTTTGAGGTAGAGACCATCTATTCCAATTTTTTGTAGGGTTTTTATGATAAATGCATGTTGGATTTTGTCAAATGCATTTTCTGCATCTATGGAGATAATCATATGGTTTTTGTCCTTGGCTCTATTGATATAGTGTGTTACATTAATTGATTTTCGTATATTGAACCATCCCTGCATCCTTGGGATGAATCCCACTTGATCAGGGTGTATGATCTTCTTGATGATCTTCTGCATTCTATTTGCCAGTATCTTATTAAGGATTTTTGCATCTATGTTCATTAGTGAGATTGGCCTATAGTTCTCTTTTTCAGTTGGGTCTTTCTCTGCTTTGGGGATCAAGGTGATGCTTGCTTCCAGGAATGAATTTGGGAGTATTGCTTCCCTTTCAAATTCATTGAAGAGTTTAAACAGTAGTGGCAACAGTTCCTCTCTAAATGTCTTGTAGAATTCAGCAGTGAAGCCATCAGGGCCCGGGATTTTCTTAGTTGATAAGATTTTAATTACATTTTCAATTTAATTGGTTGATATTGGTTTGTTCAGAAGTTTTAAGTCTTCTTCCTTCAACTTTGGTAATTCATATGTATCTAGGAATCTGTCCATTTCTTCTGTGTTGTCCATCTTATTGGTGTATAGGTTCTGGAAGTAGGTGTTGATGATCATCTGGATTTCTGCTGGGTCTGTTGTAGTTTCACCCTTTTCATTCCTAATTGCATGGATTTGGGCCTTTTCTTTCCTTTTTATGACAAGGTTGACTAAAGGTTTATCAATTTTGTTGATTCTTTCAAAGAACCAACTCTTGACTTCATTGATTTTTTTGTATCGTTCTCTTAGTCTCCGTTGCATTGATTTCTCCTCTGATCTTTATAATTTCTTCCCTTGTATGAGCTTTGGGGTTGTCTTGCTCTTTTTCTAGAAGCTTGAGGTTCAGCATGAGGTTGTTTAATTGGGCTCATTCTGTTTTCCTAATATGCGTATTCAGTGCTATGAATTTCCCTCGTAAGAATGCTTTCATTGTGTCCCATAGATTCTGATATGTTGTATTGTCATTGTCATTTAATTGAAGGAACTGTCTGATTTCTTCTTTAATTTCCTCTGTGACCCATTGGTTATTCAGAAGTGTGTTGTTCAATTTCCATGTGCTTATGAAATTTTTTGAGTTTCTTTTGCTATGGATCTCCAATTTCATTGCACTATGGTCTGATAATATACAGGAGATAACTTCAATTCCTTTGCACTTACTTAAACATGTTCTATGTGTGAGTATGTGGTCTATTTTGGAGAATGACCCATGTGCAGCTGAGAAGAATGTGTATTCTGACTTTGTGGGGTGGAACACTCTGTAAACATCTGTTAAGTTCATTTGTTCAAGAGTTCGATTGAGTTCTAGCATTTCATTACTTATTTTTAGTCTAGTTGATCTATCTATTTGTGCCAGTGGGGTGTTGAGGTCCCCCACTACAATTGTATTAGTGCATATATGAGTTTTCCTGTCCATTAGTATTTGTTTTATATAGTTGGGTGCACTAGTCTTTGGTGCATAGATATTTATGATTGTCATCTCTTCCTCTTGGATTCTTCCCTTTACAAGGATGTAGTGTCCTTCTTCATCTCTCTTAATTAGTGTTGGTTTGAAATCTACTTGATCTGCCAAGAGGATAGCTACTCCTGCCTTTTTTCGGGTTCCTGTCACATGGAGTATTGTTTTCCACCCTTTAACTTTCAGTCTATGAGTTTTCTTTTGAATTAAGTGTGTTTCTTGTATGCAGCATATTGTTGGATTTTGCTTCTTGACCCATTCTGCCAGTCTATTTCTTTTGATTGGTGAATTGAGACCATTAACATTGATGGTTATAACTGAAATGTATTGACTTCTCATTGCCATGACTTTTTCTTTTTGTTGGGTTCTCCCCCTTTCCATTTAATTTCTTGTCATGCCAGATGGGTTCATTCTGCTTTGCTTCCTGGGGTTGTGATCCTTGTTGTCTGTTCCTAGGCTCTTGTGTAAAATTCTTTGGAGTGCTGGTTTGGTATTCACGAAGTTCCTAAGGTGGTCTTTGTCATGAAAGTATCTTATTTCTCCATCCATTTTGAAAGATAGTTTTGCAGGGTACATCAATCTGGGTTGGAAGCTGTTTTCTTTTAGGGCTTGCAATATGTCACTCCAAGCTCTTCTTGCCTTGATGGTTTGTGTTGAGAAGTCTGCTGTGATTCTGATGGGCTTTGCTTTGTATGTGATTTGTTTCTTTTCTCTGACTGCTTGGAGAACTTTGTTCTTCTGTTGAGTTTCTGGAATCTTAACAATTATATGCCTATGTGTAGATTTTTTTTGATCAAGGCTATTTGGAGTCCTATATGCCTCACTTATCAGTATGTCCAGCTCTTTTCCCCTGCTTGGGAAGTTTTCTGCCATTATTTCTGTGAAGAGATTTTTTATGTCATCTGCACTCTCTCCTGTTTCTTCATTGAGCCCAATCAGTCTTATGTTTTTCTTTTTTGCATCATCTAGCAGCTGCTGGATTGATTTCTCATGTTCCCTTATAATTTTGAAGCAATTTTTCTTTTCCTGGTCACTAATTGCAATCTTATCTTCTATATGTGAAATTCTATCCTCACACTGGCTCATTCTGCTGTGTAGACTTTCAATGGAGTTTTTCATGTCCTGGAAATCTATTTTCATCTGTTTTATGGATTCCATTTGTTTCTTATGTTGGGATTCCATCATGTTCCTCAGCTCCTCTCTAGATTTATTAATCATGTCTTGCAGTAAGGGCACACTTTCTCCTGTTATCTGAGAAATTATTTCTGATTTCATTTTTTCCAGATCCCCTTTTGTTGCCAGTTGAGTGGGTCCAGGTGGTTGAGTATCAGAGTGTTCCATCTCATTTCCCTTTGGGGTTGCTTTAGGTGATCTGCAAGTCTGGTTTTGAGACTTATTGATGTGTTTTCTCATTTCGACTGGGGCGGGGGGCTGTTAGCACCTGCACGGATTACCTCCTCTGAGCTGGGTGAGGTGGGACAGGGGCCGGGAGCAGCGGTAGGGATGGTGACCCAAAAGCCCTTTCCTGTGGGCTGGGAGCAGCGGGAGGGATGGTGGCCGGGAAACCCCTTCCTCTGGGCCAGGAGCAGTGGGACAGAAGGTGGCCCAAAAGCCCTTTCCTTTGGGCTGAGAGCAGCGGGAGGGATGGTGACCGGGAAGCCCCTTCCTCTGGACCAGGAGCAATGGGACAATGGCTCAGAAGCCCCTGCCTCTGGGCCGGGAACAGTGGGACTCAGTACCTTGGTCTGTTGGTCTGGTGTCCTCTGTGCCTTGGTAATGTGGAATCAGGTGGCTGCCTGTCTGCAGTGGGGTGATTCGGTGTCTTCCACATGACTCAGGACCTCGGTAGGGCGTGCACAGACCTGCCTGTCTGCAGCGGGCTGATTCAATGTGTGTTCCGTGCGACTGGGGACCTCGGCAGGGTGTGGGCAGACCTGCCTGTCTGCAGCGGGCTGATTTGGTGTCTCCCTTTCTTGGTATTTACAGTGTTTTGAGAGACAAAATTCAGTCCAAGTTATATATAAGCCTACATTTTAATCAGTCCTGGTATGGTACGGTTCTGGTATGTTTTCTTCAGAATTTAGGTTTTTGCCCAATTATTCTATTTTATTCTTTGGCATTTCTTTACTAGCTAACACTACAGCTTAAGTGATATCAACCTGAGAAATTAGTGGTTATAAATTAACTTTATTTAAAGGTCATTGCTTTGACAGATGATTTTTAGCTTCTTGTCTCCGCTAACATGCAGAAATTTTGTGTAAGTTTCCTACTTTGGCTAAAACAGTCTTGGTATTTTCATTTTTCATTCAGTCCATTATTCAGGTATTTGTTCATTCATCAATAATGTTTTTCTTCTGTGTATTAGGTACTGGTAGGTGCTGGAGACATAAAAATTAACAATGTTTAGGCCTTGGCCTTAAATATCTCACAGTCTAGAGGGACATATAAATATGCTCATAGATTTATTTTAGCAGAGTAAGACAAATGCTATTATAAAGATGAGAATAAAGGGACCAGGGCTATTAGCAGGAAGGAATTAATTCTTCTTCACTGGGAGATGAGCTTTGAGCTGTTTTGGAGGAAGGTTAAGCAGTGGAATTAACAAATGATTAAGAAATGATTTTCTGAAAGTATCTAGGAATTGATTACATATTCAATATGGTAGGAATACAGTGTACAAGGGGGAATTAAAATTAGAAAGATACTTTGAGGTTTATGTTAGTTATCTATTGTAAAAATAAGTTATTTCACAGTTTCTGTGGGTGAAGTTTGCGTGCAGCTGAGCTGAGTGTTCTGGCTCAGGATCTTGAATGAGGTTGCTGTCAAGATGTCATCATATCTTGCAGTCCCTGGAAGGTGTGCACAGGGCCACAAGGTCTCCTCCTGAGGTAACTCACTCATAGTCCTGGAAAGTTTAGTGCTGGCTTTTGGCAGAAGACTTCAGATTCTCATTTCATGGATTATTCTAGAGTGCTGCTTAGATGTTCTCATGACATGGTAGTCCCTCAGAGTGAGTGATTAAAAAAAAAAAAAGGAAGGCAGAACACATATCTTTTGTGACTTGGCCATGGATGTCACTTACCTCCATTTCTACAATACCATGTTGGCTACAAATGTCAGTGATAGGTGGCAAGAATCATTTGGAGGCCATGGTGGAAACCAGCTACCACAGGAACAGATTGTGAAGTAGCTTGTATGAATAGTTCATGAGTTTGGATTTTTCAAAACAATCCTTAGAAAGCCCATGGAGCTTATTATTTTAAAGTAACACTCATGAAAGTAATATATGCACATTGTAGAAAAATTGGAAGGTATACAAAACACAAAGATGCAAAATATTCATAATCTTACCATACAGACAGGATCACTGTTAATATTTTAGCTTACAGGCTTTTAAATCTTTTTTTTTTTTTACTTTTTGCCATAGTAGACTTTGTCTATATAATGAAAAAAACCAAATTTTTTAAACAGAATAGTTAAAGGAGCTAAACTGAGGTGAGGTCTATTTTTTATATTTTAGAAACATTTTTATTAGGACTGGATTTATAGAATTTTGTAAACATCTATGTGAATCAGAAAATAACAATTGTCCACAAAAGTTTTATTTTGCAATCTCTTAATTGATGTTCCCTGCCTCTGTACAGAGAATGACTAGAACCAAAACCATGAGTTTACAGGAAATGATCAGAGACTAAAATAAACAAACCCTTTTCTAAATACTATGTCACTCCATGTGCTTGAAATCTGGGAACACTCTAAGAATCTGACAGATTTGAAAAGATCACTCCATTGGTATCATCAATTTGTTTTCACTATAACTTATAAGAGATTTTCTTCTTTTTTTAGTATATCCTTTTAATGGTACATTTTAGGTCTGCAATATAATGACATTCATCATTGGAAATATAAACCTTTACCTAATTTCTCTTGGTTCTAATTTTTTTCCCCTTCCCCTGCCCTCCCTTCAACCTCTCCATCCCTCCCTATTTACAAATACTTTGTTTCCTTTTTTTCATTTTCTCATATTAATTCCATTCCCTTCTTTCCTTTCCCCTACCCCTCCCACTTCCCCTTCCCCTTTGCCCCTTTTCTTCCTATTTCACATTATCTATTATACATTTTAGTCTTTATTTATACTTTAAGTTTCTCACACTAAAGAAACTATGGCATTTACATATGTGTGTCCTGTTTATTACATTTAAGAAATAAATGTGCATCCATTTAGCTATAAATGTCTCTAATTTCTCATTTTTTATGGCTGAGTAGTACTCCATTTTATAAAAAAACCCACATTTTCTTGATCCAGTCTCCAGTTGATGGGCACTTGGGCTGTTTCCAAGTTTTAGCTATTACAAACTGTGCTGCTATGAACATGGGTTCACATATATCACTGTGGCATGATACTTTTAATTCTTTGGGAAAGATCCCCAGCAGTGGAATAGCTGGGTCAAATGAGACTTCCAGTCCTAGTTCTTTGAGGTATCTCCATACTGATTTCCACAGTGGTTGCACCAGTCTACACTCCCACTAGCAGTGGAGCAGGGTTCCTCTTTCCCCATAGCACCGCCAGCATTTGTTATTGGTTGATATCATGATAGCAGCCATTCTTTCTGGAGTGAGGTGGAATCTCAGCATTGTTTTCATTTGCATCTCTTGAATGACCAATGATGTTGAACATTTTTTCATATGTTTATTTGCCATTTCTACTTTTTTGTGTGAGAAATGTCTGTTCATTTCAGGTGCCCATTTTTGGATTGGGTCTTTAAATTTGGGAGGTCTGTTTTTTTTAAGTTCTTTATAGATTTGATATGGTAGACCTTTGTCTGAGGGACCACTGGTGAAAATTTTTTTCCACGTTGTGGGTGGTCTCTTCACACTGCTGGTGGTTTCTCTTGCTGTGCAGAAGCCTTTTAATAAGAAGAGATCCCACTTGTTGATTGTTTGTGCTAGTTCACGGGCAACTGAGGTTTTGTTCATAAAATCTTTTCCTACACTGATGTCTTCAAGGGTTCTACCTAACCTCTGTTCCAACTGGTTCAGAGTTTCTATTTTAATATTTAGATTTTTAATCAATTTTGAGTTTAGTTTAGTGCATGGTGAGAGATACAGGTCTAGTTTTAATCTTTGACAAGTTGAAGCCCAATTTTTCCAGCACCATTTCTTAAAGAGGCTATCTTTCCTCCAGTGAGGGTGTTTGGCTCCTTTATTGAAGATGAGATGGCTGAGTGTGTCTGGCGTTGTTTCTGCATCTTCTAATCTGTTCCACTGGTCCTCAAGTCTATTTCTTTGCCAGTACCATGCTGTTTTTATCACAGTAGCTTTGTAATAGAGTTTCAGGTTGGGGATTGTGATACCCCCTGCCATGTCTCTGTTACCTAGAATTGCTTTTGCTATTCTGGGTCTCTTCTTGTTTCAAATGAAGTTTTGGATTGTTTTCTCAAGGTCTATGAAGTATGCTGGTGGGATCACAATTGGAATTGCATTAAATCTATGTAGCAGTTTTGGAAGGATGGCCATTTTCACTATATTAATCCTTCCTAGCCAGGAGCAGGGGATGACTGTCCATTTTCTGATATCATCTTCAATCTCTCTTTTCAGAGTGTGATAGTTTTCAGAGAAGAGGTCTTTGATTTCTTTCATTAGGGTGATTCCTAGGTATTTCAGGGTTTTGGATGCTATTGTGAAAGGAATTATTTGCCCTATTTCTCTCTCAGTGAGTCTGTCATTTGTGTAGAGGAAAGCTATTGATTTTTGTGTGTTGACCTTGTAACCAGCTACTTGACTGAATTTGGTTATTAAGTCTAGAAGACTTTTGGTGGAGTTCTTGGGGTCTTCTATATAGAGTCTCATGTCATCTGCAAATAATGACAATTTGACTTCTTCATTTCCTATCTTTATTCCTTTTATTTCTTTCTCTTGTCTAATTGCCATGGCTAATGTTTCCAGAACTATATTGAACAAGAGTGGTGATAGTGGACATCCTTGTCTTGTTCCTGATTTTAGTGTGAAGGATTTCAGTTTGTGACCATTTAGTATGATATTGGCTGTTGATTTTTCATAGATGGCTTCTATCAGTTTGAGGTAGAGACCATCTATTCCAATTTTTTGTAGGGTTTTTATGATAAATGCATGTTGGATTTTGTCAAATGCATTTTCTGCATCTATGGAGATAATCATATGGTTTTTGTCCTTGGCTCTATTGATATAGTGTGTTACATTAATTGATTTTCATATATTGAACCATTCCTGCATCCCTGGGATGAATCGCACTTGATCAGAGTGTATGATCTTCTTGATGATCTTCTGGATTCTGTTTGCCAGTATGTTAGTAAGGACTTTTGCATCTATGTTCATTAGTGAGATTGGCCTATAGTTCTCTTTTTGGGTTGGGTCTTTCTCTGCTTTGAGGATCAAGGTGATGCTTGCTTCCAGGAATGAATTTGGGAGTATTGCTTCCCTTTTCAATTTCATTGAAGAGTTTAAACAGTAGTGGCAGCAGTTCCTCTCTAAATGTCTTGCAGAATTCAGCGGTGAAGCCATTAGGGCCCGAGGTTTTCTTAGTTGAAAAGTTTTTAATTACATTTTCAATTTAATTGGTTGATATTGGGTTGTTTAGAATTTTAGGTCTTCTTCCTTCAACTTTGGTAATTCATAAGTATCTAGGAATCTGTCCATTTCTTCTGTGTTGTCCATCTTATTGGTGTATAGGTTCTCAAATAGGTATTGATAATCCTCTGGATTTCTGCTGGGTCTGTTGTAGTTTCACCCTTTTCATTCCTAATTGCATGGATTTGGGCCTTTTCTTTCCTTTTTCTGACAAGGTTGGCTAAAGGCTTGTCAATTTTGTTGATTCTTTCAAAGAACCAACTCTTGACTTCATTGATTTTTTGTATCATTCTCTTAGTCTCCATTGCATTGATTTCTCCTCTGATCTTTATAATTTCCTCCCCTGTATGAGCTTTGGGTTTGTCCTGCTCTTCTTTTTCTAGAAGCTTGAGGTTCAGCATCAGGTTGTTTAATTGGGCTCATTCTGTTTTCCTAATATGCGTATTCAGTGCTATGAATTTCCCTTGTAAGAATGCTTTCATTGTGTCCCATAGATTCTGATATGTTGTATTGTCATTGTCATTTAATTGAAGGAACTCTCTGATTTCTTCTTTAATTTCCTGTATGACCCATTGGTTATTCAGAAGTGTGTTGTTCAATTTCCACATGTTTATGAAATTTTTTGAGTTTCTTTTGCTATGGATCTCCAATTTCATTGCACTATGGTCTGATAATATACAGGAGATAACTTCAATTCCTTTGCACTTACTTAAACATGTTCTATGTGTATGTGGTCTATTTTGGAGAATGACCCATGTGCAGCTGAGAAGGATGTGTATTCTGATTTTGTGGGGTGGAAGACTCTGTAAACATCTGTTAAATTCATTTGTTCAAGAGTTCGATTGAGTTCTAGTATTCCATTACTTATTTTTAGTCTAGTTGATCTATCTATTTGTGCTAGTGGGGTGTTGAGGTCCCCCACTACAATTGTATTAGTGCATATGTGAGTTTTCCTGTCCATTAGTATTTGTTTTATATAGTTGGGTGCACTAGTCTTTGGTGCATAGATATTTATGGTTGCCATCTCTCCCTTTTGGATTCTTCCCTTTACAAGGATGTAGTGTCCTTCTTCATCTCTCTTAATTAGTGTTGGTTTGAAATCTACTTGATCTGCCAAGAGGATAGCTACTCCTGCCTTTTTTCGGGTTCCTGTCACATGGAGTATTGTTTTCCACCCTTTAACTTTCAGTCTATGAGTTTCCTTTTGAATTAAGTGTGTTTCTTGTATGCAGCATATTGTTGGATTTTGCTTCTTGACCCATTCTGCCAGTCTATTTCTTTTGATTGGTGAATTGAGACCATTAACATTGATGGTTATAACTGAAATGTATTGACTTCTCATTGCCATGACTTTTTCTTTTTGTTGGGTTCTCCCCCTTTCCATTTAATTTCTTGTCATGCCAGATGGGTTCATTCTGCTTTGCTTCCTGGGGTTGTGATCCTTGTTGTCTGTTCCTAGGCTCTTGTGTAAAATTCTTTGGAGTGCTGGTTTGGTATTCACGAAGTTCCTAAGGTGGTCTTTGTCATGAAAGTATCTTATTTCTCCATCCATTTTGAAAGATAGTTTTGCAGGGTACATCAATCTGGGTTGGAAGCTGTTTTCTTTTAGGGCTTGCAATATGTCACTCCAAGCTCTTCTTGCCTTGATGGTTTGTGTTGAGAAGTCTGCTGTGATTCTGATGGGCTTTCCTTTGTATGTGATTTGTTTCTTTTCTCTCACTGCTTGTAGAATTTTGTTCTTCTGTTGGGTTTCTGGAATCTTAACAATTATATGCGTATATGTGGATTTTTTTTGATCAGTGCTAGTTGGAGTCCTATATACCTCACTTATCTGTATGTCAAGTTCTTTTCCCCTGCTTGGAAAGTTTTCTGCCATCACTTCTGTGAACAGTTCTTTTATGTCATCTGTACTCTCTCCTGTTTCTTTATTGACTCCAATCAGTCTTATGTTATTCTTCTTTGCATTGTGTAGCAGCTGCTGAATTGATTTCTTGTGGTCCCTTACAATTTTAAAGCAATATTTCTTTTCCTGTTTATTAATTGCAATATCATCTTCTGTATCTGAAATTCTGTCTTCACCTTGGCTCATTCTGCTGCATAGAGTTTCAGTGGAGATTTTAATCTCCTGGAAATCTGTTTGCATCTGTTTTATGGATTCCATTTGTTTCTCAAGTTGGGATTCCATCGTGTTCCTCAGCTCCTCTATGTTTTTTTAATCTTTGTCCTTTCTAGATTTATTAACCATGTCTTGCACTATGGGTACAATCTCTGCTGTTAGGTGAGAAAGTATTTCTGATGTCATTTTTTCAAGATCCTCTTTTGTTTCTAGTTCAGGGAGTCCAGGTGGTTTAGTATCAGATTGTTCCATCTCATTTCCCTTTGGGGTTGATGTAGGTGATCTGGAAGTCTGGTTCTGAGGCTTGTTTACATGTCTTCTCATTTCAATGGGTGTGGGGGAGTGTGCTGCCAGCACCTGCATGGCTCACTGAAGTGAGGTCTTGAGAAACTTGTGACAGAGACCAATAAATAGTCTGAGAGATAATGAGATATTAGACAAAATAATGTCAAAAAAGTTAAAGATAAGAGTTAGAAGAAATTTTTGCTCTAGAAATCCATGAAAGTATATGACCAGTTTGGATGTTCAGAGTATGAAAGGGAGAATTTAAAAATGACACTAACAACAATAACAACAACAACAACAACAGCAACAACAACAACGACACGAAAATTTTTGGAGCACCTGGAAGATATTATGGTTACATGTGGAGCAGTTAAGGGTCTGTGTCTGACATGTATTGTTGGTTCTTGCTGGACACAGGGACATTCTGCAGGTGTCCCCTATTTAGCAAAGCAGTCATTAGAAAGGAAGAGGTAGAAGTTACATGAGAAAGAAGTGTAAAGTGGCAGAGTATGGTGTTGGAGTGCGCATAAGGAGAGGGGTGTAGGGTACCTGATAAAGCACTTTGGAGAGCAGAAGGGATAATTTTCCAACATTATCGAATATCTGACATATACTGTGGTTCATCCATATCTATGGGAGATGGTTGCAAGACTCCCTGCCACCTCTTGCTGATATCAAAATCTGTGGTTACTCAAGTCACTTATAAAAAAATGGTGCAGTATTTGCATATAACCTAGACAGTGGTAGTGAACCTATGGCATGTGTGCCTGAGTGGGCTCTTTTTTATTACTGAAAGCTCTAAAAAGTTTCACTGTCACTGATCTAGCATATTCTCCTGTATACTTTAAATCATCTCTAAATTATTTATAATACCCAATGTAATACAAATGTTATACTAATGCATGTTATAATGCATTGTTTAGGAAAAATGACAAGAAAAGTCATACAGTCCATATCTTGGTACTTGACTGCTTTGAAAATCATTGAATTTTTTTTTCTCCTTAAATTATTTCATTGCTGCATTTTAGGTATACAATATGTTTATATTTATCATTGGATGCTCGTACCTGTACATGATATATCTTGGTTTTTATTTTTTTCCCCCATTACCTGTGCACCCTTCACCCCCTCCATCCTTCCCTATTTACATAGACTTTGTTTCCATTTTTTTTCTTTTCTCATAATTTTTCCATTTCTTTCTTTCTTTTTCCCTTCCCCTCCCACCATCCCTACCCCTTTGGACCTTTTCCTATTTCAAAGTATCAATTATCCATTATTAATCCTTTTAATCCTTACTTACACTTTCAGTTTCTTACACTACAGAAACTATTCGGTATTTACACATATGTGTCCTATTTATTTCACTTAAGAGTATGGCCTCAATATGCATCCATTTAGCTATAAATGATTCTAGTTTCTCATTCTTTATGACTGAATAGTACTCCATTTTATAAAAAAACCACATCTTCTTTATCCAGTTTCCAGTTGGGCTGTTTCTAAGTTTTAGCTATTACAAATTGTGCCACTATAAACATGGGTGCACATATATCGCTGTGGTATGATTCTTTTAATTCTTTTGGGAAGATACCCAGCAGGGGAATAGCTGGGTCAAATGGGACCTCCAGCCCTGGTTCTTTGAGGTATCTCCATGCTGATTTTCATAGTGGTTGCACCAGTCTACACTCCCAGAAACAATGGAGAAGGGTTCCATTCTCCCCACACCCCCACCAGCATTTGTTATTGGTTGATTTCTTGATAGCATCCATTTTTTCTTGGATGAGGTAGAATCTCAGTGTTGTTTTCATCTGGATCTCTCGAATGACCAGTGATATTGAACATTTTCTCGTATGTTTATTTGCTGCTTTTACTTCTTTGTCTGATAACTGTCTGTTCATTTCAGATACCCATTTTTGAATTGGGTCTTTGAATTTGGGGGTCTAATTCTTTTCAGTTCTTTATATATTCTAGATAGTAGTCCTTTGTCTGAGGTACAGCTGCTAAAATTTTTTTCCCACATTGTAGGTTGTCTCTTAGCTCTGTTGCTTGTTTCTTTTGCAGTGCAGAAAGTTTTAATAAGATGAGATCCCAGTTGTTGATTCTTTCTGCTAGTTCCCATGCTACTGAGGTTTTGTTCATAAAGTCTTTTCCTATGCCAATATCTTCAAGAGTTCGACCTAATTTATCTACCAGCAAGTTTAGTGTTCCTGTCTTGATATTTAGATCTTTAATCCACCTGGATCTTAGTTTAGTGCATGGTGGTAGGTATGGGTCTAGTTTTAATCTTTGGCAGTTGAAATCCAGTTTTTCCAACACCATTTATTAAATAGGCTATCTTTCCTCCAATGAGGGTGGTTGACTCCTTTGTCAAAGATGAGGTGACTGAGTGCATCTGGAGTTGTTTCTGCATCTTCTAATCTATTCCACTGATCCTCAGGTCTGTTTCTTTGCATGTTTCCAGTACCATGCTGTTTTTATCACATTAGCTTTGTAGTATAGTTTCAAGTTGGGGATTGTGATACCCCCTGACATATCTCTGTTCCCTAGAACTGCTTTTGCTATTCTGAATCTCTTCTGGTTCCAAATGAATTTTGGATTGTTTTCTCTAGTTCTGTGAAGTATGTTGTTGGAATTTCAATTGGCATTGCATTGAATCTATATAGTAGTTTTGAAATTATGGCCATTTTCACTATATTGGTTCTTCCTACCCAGGAACAGGGAAAGTCTTTCCATTTTCTTATATCCTCCTCAATCTCCTTTTTCAGAGTGCCATAGTTTTCAGTGTAGAGGTCTTTTGCTTCCTTTGTTAGATTGATTCCTAGATATTTCATTTTTTTTGGATGCTATTGTAAAAGGAATTGTTTCCCTAATTTCTCTCTCAGTGAGTTTGCTATTTGTGTATACAAAAGATATTGTTTTTTGAGTGTTAACCTTTTATCCAGCTATTCTACTGAATCTGTCAATTAAGTGTAAAATCTTTTGGCAGAGATTTTTGAATCTTCTATGTAAAGTATCATATTGTCAGCAAATAATTACAGTTTAACTTCTTCCTTTCCTATCTTTATTCCTTTTATTTCTTTCTCTTGTCTAATTGCTATGGCTAATGTTTCCAGAACAATATTGAACAGGAGTGGTGATAGTGGGCATCCTTGTCTTGTTCCTGACTTTAGCGTGAAAGTTTTCAGTTTTTGACCATTTAATATGATGTTGGCTGTTGGTTTTTCATAAATAGCCTTAATCAGGTTGAGATAAAGACCTTCTGTGCCAATTTTCTGTAGAATTTTTATCATGAATGGGTGTTGGATTTTGTTGAATGCCTTTTCTGCATCTATTGAGATGATCATATGGTTTTTGTCCTTGACTCTGTTAATATAATGTATTACATTTATTGATTTACAAATGTTGAACCATCCTTGCATCCCTGGGATAAATCTGACTTGGTCAGGATGTATGATCTTCTTGATGACACTCTGTATTCTGTTTGCCAGTATCTTGTTGAGGATTTTTGCATCTATGTTCATTAGGGAGATTGGCCGTATTTCTCTTTTTGGGTTGGGTCTTTTCCTGGTTTTGGAATCAAAGTAACACTTGCTTCCAGGAATGGATTTGGAAGCCTTGCTTCCCTTTCAATTTCCTTGATGAGTTTAAATAGTAATGGTGATAGTTCTTCTTTAAATGTCTTGTAGAATTCAGCAGTGAAGCTATCAAGACCTGTGCTTTTCTTTGTTGGTAAATTTTTATTACATTTTCAATTTCACTCATTGTAATTGGGGTGTTTAGAATTTCTTTTTTTTTTTTTTAACAGCAATTACTATGTTTATGGTAAACTTTATTGCTCTTATACACTTTTCTAAATGCCTTTTAACATCTCTTTTAAGGTGAATAGTAAGCATCAAAATATAGCAGACTAAAACAGTTCTGGCCCATTTATTGCAACCCAACCTCTGGTCTACACACTGTTATCAATTTGATAAATTAAAATAAAAATAATATTTTCATTATAAAATTTCTCACTTTTGGAACATGAGGATTAAATTCCACAGCTCTATGGATCGCTTCCACAGCACTAATTTCTGCTGTGCTTAACCCTCTTCTGGAGGCTGTTTCTAGAGAGAATTTATCTGAAACAGTCCTCGTTTTCAACAGTGCTGCTGTGTAACAGATTGCTGCTGACTTTGGAAGGCTTATATCATCATATTTTGCTAGGACTGCCTGAACATCCACATAGGCCTGTAATTCTAAAAGTGATTCTAATAAATTTTCATGGATGTTCAACATGGTAAGAGGAGGAAATTCTTTCACCAAATCTCTCATTACTTTTACTGCTTCTCTTATTCTTCCTAATTTTCTTGCACACATTGCCAATCTTCTTTTAATGTATACTAGTACATTGGTGTCTCTTCTCAGTTGAGCTTCATGCTGAGGACTTTGGTGCTGGCACTGCCATGACCGCTTATAAATCGTTTCTCCTGCCTTGAGCGCCTGTTTAAATAACCTTTCAACATCTACAATAGTTGTAGCTTCTTCCCCAGCCAGTAGAACATATGCTGTGGCACCGTCATTGCTTAATTCTAAAGCTTGATAGGCTGCTTTGATTCGAGCTGGAGGATTTCTTTTCCTCCATCCTTTCTGCATAACTCCTATATTCTGCTCCTCTGAAAAGGTTTAGTGGGTTTCTCCATACCTTGAATTCTGATAAATTCTGTCTGCTGGTTTCACATTCTCTGTTGCTGGGAGAACCTGGCTCTGAGATGCTGCTTTCTGTTCCTCCCATCAGTGGTCACAAATGGTTTATGGATACTTGCTCAATAAAAGATATGCCATGCTTATGGAAGTACCACTGCTCAAATATAAATATCAGTCCTGATATCAAAGAAGATGTCCCTGTAAGTGCCACACAGAATTTGGGTGTCAGTGAATTTAAAAATCCTGTCACCACTGCCAAGTGTTTACACAGCCTCAGTGGGACTCTTAGGGTGTAAAGGAGCCCCAGTCCCACCACAAACCACAGTGAGGCCCCAGCCCCTGCCAGCCTGGCCTGCAGATGCTCCTTCCAGCCCAGTGGCAGGCTTAGGCCACAAATAGGTGCAGAAGAAAATCGGGTGTTTAGAATTTCTATATCTTCTTCATTTAACTTTGGCAATTCATATGTATCTAGGAATCTGCCCATTTCTTCTGTGTTTTCCATTTTATTAGAGTACGGGTTCTCAAAGCAGATGATGATCCTCTGGATTTCTGCTGGGTCTGTTGTGATTTCAACTTTTTCATTCTTAATTGAATGGATTTGAGCCTTTTCTTTTCTTTTTTTGATAAGGTTGGCTAAAGGTTTATCGATTTTATTTATTCTTTCAAAGAACTAACTCTTTGATTCATTAATTTTTTGTATCGTCCTCTTAGTCTCAATTGCATTGATTTCTGCACAGATCTTTATAATTTCCTCTCTTGTATGAGCTTTGGATTTGTTATGCTCTTCTTTTTCTAGGATATTGAGGTTCTGCATTAGGTTATTTATCTGAGTTCTCTCTGTTTTCCTAATATAGGCATTCACTGCTATGAATTTCCCACATAGAACTGCTTCCATTGTGTCCCATAGATTCCTGTATGTTGTACTGGCATTATCATTTACTTGTAGAATTTGTCTAATTGTTTAATTTCCTCTATGACCTATTGGTTGTTCAGGAGGGTGTTATTCAATTTCCATGTGTTTGTGGGAGTTTTGTGGTTTCTTATGTTATTGATCTCCAATTTTATTGAACTATGGTCTGATAATATACAGGGGTTAATTTCAATTCTTTTACATTTATTTAGACATGTCCTATGAGCTAGCATGTGGTCTAGTTTGGAGAATGACCCGTGTGCACCTGAAAAAAATGTGTATTCTGATTTTGTGGTGTGGATCACTCTGTAAACATCTATTAAGTCCATTTGTTCAATAGCTTGGTTCAGTTCTAGAATTTCATGGTTAATTTTTTGTCTAGATGATCTGTCTATTTGTGATAGTGGGGTATTGAGGTCCCCTACTACAATTGTATTAGTGTTTATTTGGTTTTTTATGTCCATTAATATTTGTTTTGTATAGTTGGGGGCATTCATATTTGGTGCATATATATTTAGGATTGTCATGTCTTCCTCTTGGATTGTTCCCTTCACAAGGATGTAGTGACCATCTTTGTCTCTCTTAATTAGTTTTGGTTTGAAATCTACTTTTTCTGCAAAAGATATTGCTACCCCTGATTTTTTCTGGGTTCCTGTCATGTGAAGAACTGTTTTCCATCCTTTTATTTTCAGTCTATGAATTTCCTTTTGAGTTAGGTGTGTTTCTTGTATGCAGAGTATTGCTGGATTTTGCTTCTTAATCCATTCTGTCAGTTTATTTATTTATTTTTGATTGGTGAATTGAGGCCATTAACATTGAGAGTTATAATTGATAGATAATGACTCATTCTTGCCATGATGTTTTACTTTTGTTGGCTCTTTTATTTTTTATCCCCCCCTTTCCCTTTAGTTTTTTATGTTGCCTGGTGGCTTCCCTCTGTTAGGCCTCATGAAGTTGTGACCTTCATTGTCTTTTTCTAGGATATTGCTTAGAATTGTTTGTTGTGCTGGTTTGGTGTTCATGAAATTTCTCAGGTGTTCTTTGTCATGGAAGTATCTAATTTCCCCATCGATTTTGAAAGATAATTTTGCAAGATACAACACTCTAGGTTGGAAGTTATTTTCTTTTAGAGCTTGAAATACTTCACTCCAGGCAGGCTCTCCTTGATTTGAGGGTTTGTGTTGAGAAGTCTGCTGTGATTCTTATGGGCTTTCCTTTGAAGGTGATTTGTTTCTTTTCTCTAACTGCCTGTAGGATTTTTGTTCTTCTGTTGGGTTTCTGAGATCTTAACTATTATATGTCTAGGTGTTGATCATGACTAGTTGGAGTTGTATATGCCTCACTTATCTGTATGTCCAATTCTCTACCTCTGTCTGGGAAGTTTTCTACTATTACTTCTGTGAAGTTTTTTAATGTCAATTGTACTTTATCCTGTTTTTTCGTGGACTCCTATCAGTCTTATGCTATTCTTCTTTGCATCATCTAGCAGCTGCTGGATTGATTTCCCATGGTCCCTTACTATTTTAAAGAAATCTCTGTTTTCGTGGTCCTTAACCTCAATCCTGTCTTCTATATCTGATATTCTATCTTCAGATTCTCTTAATCTGCTCTGCATGCTTTCAATGGAGTTTTTAATCTCCTGAATATCTGTTTGAATCTGTTTCATGGATTCCATTTCTTTCTTATGTTGGGTGATCATGGTTTCCATTTCTTTCTTATGCTGGGCATTCATGGCTTCCAGCATATTTCTGATCTCATCTGTTTTTTAAATGTTTCTGTTCCAGAGCCTCTAATCATGTCTTTCATTCTGTTCACCATCTCTGTAGTTATCTGGGAGATTATTTCTGTTCTTAATTTTTCTAGAGCCTCATTCATCTGTTTTGTTACTTCCGTGCTATCAGTTCAGGGTGTCCAGGTAGTTGATTATCAGACTTTTCCACTTCGTTTCCCCCAGAGTTTCCCTTTTGTAGGGTGGAAGCCTGAGTTTGTGCCTTGCATAAACGTCTTCTTATTTTTGTTTTTGGTACTGTCCTTGGTTTAATTCTTGGGTTGACATTTCAAAATGGCTCATTGTAAGCATCTTTGTTGCTTGTGTTTAGGACCCTTGTGGAATGATTGCTTTTCAGCGGTGTCTTCCAGATACAGCTGGTCTTTAGGTTTTTAGACTCTAATGACTCTGAGGCTATCTCATTTTCATTATACCAGGAAAGCAATCACCACATTTTAGCCCAAATGATACAATCAGCAACACCATAGCATCAAGCACAGCTTATAAAATGACAGTTTGTGGTAGTTATTAATCTATCACATTTAACTGTGTGAATTAAATCAAAATCAAGGACTAATCCAACATATGTTTATAGTGAATAAACTTTTCAATATAGCAACTTTACCCTTTGGAATGGGGAGTTAGAAGGAGTTGGGGAGGGAGGGACAGATAAGTAGAAGGATTGGGAAAGGTTAGCAGTGAGGCCAGAAGACACAGGAAGATCAAGCAAACTCTAAGAAACTTTTGAAGGCAAGAGGAAAAGGCAGAATGAAAGAACAAAGATGTGAACAGAACCACCTAACAGCAACAGGGAGGCTAGATACTGTATTTACTTTCCTTTAAAACTAATGATAATCAAGAGAAGGAAAAAGAGATGAAAAGAAAAATAAAGGAGAAATCTGAATTTGGTCCAGAAAGAAACAAAAAGGGAGCAATGTGGGACAGCAAGAGAAAGAGAGAGAGAGAGAGAGAGAGAGAGAGAGAGAGAGAGAGGAGAAAAGAAAAAAAAAGAAGAGAAAAAAATTTGAAAACAGTAGAAAAAAACCCCAAGAATTAAAAATAAGAGAAAACAATTTTTTTCTTTTTTGAAAATAACAAAAATAAAAATGAAGGGCCTCCTTCAGGGTATGTCTCTGCTGTCATAGTAGACAATGTGGGCAGCTGTGTACACATACAAGTCAATGAGTCTCAGCAAGCCAGTAGCAGACCTGTGAGATTCAGACAGATTTCTGGCTGCTAGACCCAAGTTGAACTTCCTGTCCTCCTGCTGGGTTGGACTCTGCAAGGTTCTACTGTGGGTTCCAGTTGCCCTTCCCCTGAAGATAGTGCAGGTTCTGGTGGGAGGTGATGATCCCTCAAACTTACCAAGTATGGTGGTCTGGTGTGCCTTTATTGCAGAGATTCTCTTCACTTTTCTGCTTAGCTTCAGTTTTCATTGAGGAGCCTCAGAGAGGCCCTCTTTCTGTTGTTCACTTCTGCTCTATCTTGTGGTGCTCAGGACAAGGACCTTTATGATCCCCTGTGCCTCTGTAGTGTGGAACCAGGTAGCAGAAGAGCCAGGAGGCCAGAGGCAGGTGTGTGTGTGGGGGCAGGCTCTTCAGGCATCCACATGGCTAAGCGGAGTGCAGGGAAGTAGTGGGGGCTCCAAACTGCACCAGGGTCCTCATCCTGCAGTGGACAGAGCCCGGGACCGAGCGGGGCCTTCACGCTGCCTAGATCCTCAGCTTTTCTGGTTGGTTGGGTTGTGTGGAGTGCGGGGATGGAGCAGGGACTCCAAGCCATGCCAGGGTCCTCACCCTGCTGTTGAATTTGGTCTTTTGATGTGAAAATTTTGTTTCAGTACTAGTCATTTCTTTGGTACTTGATGTGCAGACTAGAACTTGTGAGTGTCAGTTGCCTCCTGACTTTCTACCCTTTTCAGGCCAAACAATTTGTTTGATACTTGTTGATTCTGGTATTCATTCAAAATCTTATAGAACCAATTAATGAGAGTATCAAGGTATCACTGTACATGTTCAGTACAGACACTATTTTCTTTTCTAGAATGTTTTTGATCCATGGTTAGTTGAGTCTATGGATAGGGAACCTACAGATATGAAGAGCTAACTATTCCAGGCACTGAGCATATGTTATTTCATTTAACTATTACAACACAGTAGGAGAGGGGCTTTCAGCCTTATGTATTAGAATAGAAATTAGGTTCAGTATGGTTAAATGGCTTGTTAAGAATACCCGGATAGTAACAGATCTAGTTCTTCCAGCTAGGTCCAGCACTTCCTGGAGAATGTAATGAAGAGTTTGACTATGCTTTTGGTGTTTGATTGCTCATGGCCGTTAAACCTCACCATCCTCTTACCCTTTCTGCCCTACATCTAGGCAAGCTGATAAGATGGCCTCCTCCTTTCTTAGGTGCTGGTAGAAAGTTGAAACCACACAAGCCCCAGCCCATGTAGGAGAACCTTCACTTAAACCCAGCCTTTCATCAGTAAAAGCAAAGCTGGCTACCTTTTCCTGCTCTCAGGCCTGCTTTGGACTGTCTCTGGGCCCCCTCTGTAGAAAGGGTCACTGTGAGTAATCAGTCTTCTCAATCATCTAGTGTACGTGTGGCAGCTTCAGACTTGCCATTCAAACTAAATTTTGGTTGGGTGTACAGGGTCCATCCTCCTCAGTGGGCCAGCTTCAACTTACTCTTGTGAGCAGGATGTCTGGGAGATGCATACCATCAGAGACTTTTCTTCTCTTCATGCAACACAGGGTATAACATTTCTTCCTTTGAGGCATAGACACTTCCTCTTGAGAAGGGAAACATACAAATATATTGTATTTATGTAATAAATACAAACATATTGTAATACAAACATATTGTAATAAATACAAATGTATTTATGTATTAACAAATACATAAATTTGAGGAGATAGTGAAGCAGGAGATGAATGTGTTGGAAGGAAGGAGAATGGTAATTAGATTGGGCTGTAGTAGGGCAGTGAGGCTTGTCACTTGCAAGGGAAAGGGCAATAAAGAGTTGAGAACAATTCTGTGTATGGGTCACCTACACATTTTGATGGGTCTAATTTGCACAAATGTGCAGTGGATTGAAGCTTGGGCAAATAGTCTGTGTATAACATTAGGATATTCATAGAGCCTTTGAAAATGGGGATCAAGGGATCAGGTTTAAAGCTCTTTTGACCCAGAAGTTTAAATGAAAATGAAGAATAGGCTTAGTGGGAGGAAGATGATGGGGGAAAAATGAGGATTATAATTGAAGAATGAGCTATAAAGCTTTTAGAGAGCAGTTATCTCTTTGTATGGCCAAGGGATCAGCTGGCTGAAATGAAGAGGTTGGAAAGCCATTGGAGGGAGGATCCTAAGTGCCTAGGATCTCAAAGGTCAGGTGTAAGCTGACCTGCCTATACACATGATGGAGATATGCAAGGTAATGGCAATAACTGGAATGCAGGAAAAGAGACCTACATCCTTTATGATGGCCAGGAGATGGTGATGAAACAAGAGTGGGCACCACTGAATGTCTCAGGCCTCAAAAGGAGAAGAAAGCCTTGAATGAGGAAAACTGCTGGATGGACAGGAAGCAGTCTGTGTACATCTCCGAGCATCTTCTTTTGGGATTTTTCACTGAAAAAATATCAGTTTCAGTTAAAGGAAGGTGTATTGATTTTTCAGGGCAGTGTAACAAAGTACTGCAAACTCAGTAGTTTAAAACAAGAAAAATTTATTCTTTCTTAGTCCTGAAGCTAGAAGTCTGAAATCAGGGTGTCAACAGTGCCATACTCTCTTTGAAGGCTTTGGGGAAGGATCCTTCCTTGCCTCTTCCTAGCTTCTGGTGGCTGCAAGCAATATTTGGCATTCCTTAGATTGTGGTAATATTCAGTCGCTGTCTCCATTATCTTCTCTGAGTTTCCTCTATGTTTTCAAACTTTTTATAAGGATATCAGCCTTTGGATTTAGGCCCACCCAAATCCAGTATGACATTATCTTAACTTGATTACATCTGCAAAGGCCCTATTTCCAAATAAAGTTTTATTTAGATATACTGGGGTTGGAACTTCAATATATTTTTCTTGAGGAAGCAATTCAACCAACGAAGGGAAAAAAAGAGACATTGTGTAATGAATCTGAGGAAAGAGATAATTTTGTTTATGCTAGAGTGAGGGCTTCATAGGATAAATAAGTATTAGATACAAGGTCAGTAAGGAATGACTGACTGGAAGGCAGGAAGTGGGGAAGGGAGAATTATGGTATTGGTACTATACAACAAAGGTTTCAAACTTGAATGGTACAGGGAAAAGTCTCGTAATGTCAATGAATGAAGCAGCTGGGATATGGTGCATAGTGAATGGACTGGCCAGCCTGTACTCCATACAAAGAAGCAGCTGTTGTTCTGCTCCAGCTGGTTGTTGTCCAAGAGAATAGACTCAATTCTTCCAAATTCTTCCATGTAAGAAAAAAAAATACAATATATCCAGAGTCTGTGGCATTTCTTGGATTTTTAAATGATGGCAGCTAATTTACAAATGGTAACAAATTGTATAAGATTACACATCCCTATGAAGGGTGGATTTTAATACAGATGGTCCAAAATCATGTGGAGGGTGGGAGGGTAGAGGGGACAGGTGGAGGCAGGCATGACAAAAGTGTAATGCATGGATGAGGGGTCTCTTTGACATGTTGCTGCTCCCCCTGGTCCACAGAAAACTATTAGGCCACAGAGGCTAAGCACTGAGTAGTGAGAGAAGCTTGATGGCTTCTTCTGAGCACACTGGTAGAATTCGATTGTCCTCCACTTGCTGGAGACAAATGTGGCCCCTGCCTTCAAAGAGCCTGCTGTGCATAAAATTGTTATGCCCAAGATGGGAAGTTTCTTGTGAAAAGTACGTGGATAGGATTTTGGTATATAGAAGAGGTGGTGTTGGGCATATCAGGAATGAGCCAACATGGAGACTGGCAGGAAGATGGTGAGTGTGAGAATGAAGAGCCCACCTTGACCTCAGCATGCCAGGAGGTGAAGGGAAGGTCTCCCAGTGCTTGTATTTCCCCTCTCCAGACACATCCCACCTTGACTCTGGGCCCACTGACTTCAATGAACAGAATCAACCAGGTGCCCTTCCCCTGTATCATCTGATTACCTTCAGCCAATGGGAGGCATCAGCAAGAGATAAGAGGTTAGAAGAAACTGATCAGGGTACTGGCTGCCCAGGATTCCTTTCTGCTGAGCTAGTTGGGCTGTGGCTGTGGCTTAAGCAGAGGTCATAACTCCTATGGGCCTGTGGCAGCCTCCGCTTCATCTGTAGGTCTCATTAGACTTGTATAAATACTTATTCCCTTTACCCTGTCAGGTCTAGGGATAGTAAAAGCTCCCTGCTATGGGCAGCTCCTGGTGTTCCACTCTGCCTAGCTCACCTCTGCTTTTTCAATAGTGCGTTCATAAACTTCTCAGTTATTTTGTTAGAATGTGCTGTTTCCTGCTGGGGCTCTGAATAAATATAAATATATGATATGATATATATATATATCCTGTTTTATACAAGTAGGTCTATATATCTATATCTATCATTTTTAACCTTAAAATGTCTTTTATTAGGTTTAATGCTTAGCACTGTAAGAACAGTCAGTGTCTCTGAGGAGCTCCTAAACAGAATGTTTCCCAACCAGTTCATTTTGCTGTCATCCATAGTCTGACAGGGAGATTTCCTAGGATTCTGTTCCATTGGTCTTGCCTTTGCTTTCTTGTAGAATTCTATCTGCTATAGCTCACTCACATTTGGTTACTTCAAATGCAAAAATGAGCCCACTTAGAACGCAAAAGTAGATCCCTGGATAAAAGAACATAAACCTATGAAATATAATCATGACAATTGTAACAAGTGATAACAATCAGATCTTTAACTGTGTCTGCAGTTGCACCTTAGATTCACTTTATTATGTTCATTAGATGAAAACTAGATCTATTTCTTTATTGATTCCCTAAGGTATCAAAGCCTTGCTCCCAAGTTTACCCTGGTTCTAAATCAAAGCTGTGGTCTCTAAAGCCCTCAAAGCACTCAGATGCTTGCTTCCATGATTTTTTTCCTAGTCACAAAATTCTTGAATTAGTAGCTATTATGTACCTTGCTGCCTATATAGCTCTGAAAGCCTCCTTAGCTCCCCCTATATGCCCCCTACCCTTAGTTTTCCACCTGCTGTTCCTCTTGAACATAAGATATTCTCTTCAAATCACAATTTCATTCTCCTCTTTATCTTGCAGCTTCTAAAAATTGTTTTTTTTAAAATTTTAAACATAGTCTTAGTCAGGCCCAGCATCTGCACTGGTTTTACTATTCCCAGCTGCCTGGGTGTTAATTCAACATTTCTAAATTTCTTTTTTCTTTGTTTAAACAATGACATAAAAAGGAGCAGATTAGCAAATCAATTTCCGTTACTTTGATGTAGGTCAGCTAGGTTCCTCTTGAATTATACAAGAAAACTGGGTGTTGGGATTGGAAATTGTGCTAGTCTAGTTTTTTGTTTTTTTTTTCAGTATCAGGGATTGAACTGAGGACCTTGCACTTGCAAGACAGGTGTGGTGCCACTGAGCTAAATCCCCAGCTCTTATGCTGGTCTATAGTTATGATGCGACTTCCATAAAGTCAGTGATCCTCTCTGGGCCTCAGTTTCCCTGTCTATAAAGTAGAAGGGAATAGAGAAGTGTTTTCTTTTTTTTCCCCCATTAAGTTTATTGGTACATTTTAGGTATAAAATACATTTACATACATCATTGGGATCTTGTACCATTACATGAGCATCTTGGTTTTTATTTTTTTCCCCTTCCCCTGCCCTCCCTTCACCCCCTCTACCCTTCCCTATTTGCAAAGACTTTGTTTCCATTTTTTCCTTTTCTCATATTTTTTCTTTTCCCTGCTTTCCTTATCCCTACCCCTCCCACTTCCCCTCCTCCTTTAGACCTTTACTTCCTATTACACAATATCAATTATACATTTTTTTTTTTGGTACAGGGGATCGAACTTGGGTCTTTGCCCTTGCGCAGCAGGTGGCGAAACCACTGAGCTAAATCCCCGGCCCTCAATTATACATTTTTAAAATTATAATATCAAGATCTAGGAGACATTACCACAGATTTTACAGAATTTTAAAGGATATCTAAAGCATATTTAAAAAATCTGTTTTGAAATAAATTTGACAACTTCTAAGAAGTACCTTGGAAGAAAAATTAATGAAACTAACTCTGGAGGAAATATAAAATTTGAATAGCACCTATTAAAGAAAGTATATTCCTAGCTTGAAAACATACCTAAGTGACAATAACAAGCTCGTATACATTTTAACTGATAAATTATATCAAACATTTAAAGCAGAAAAAAAGGAACACTTCTCCCCTAATTTTAGGAAATCAACATTGTGCTAATCCTAAAACTCAATAAAGATAATAGAAGAAAAAAGTATGAACATAGATAGAAATTTCTTTAACAAAACAAACTATTAGAAGTAAAAATGGAAACAAAGTCTATGTAAATAGGGAAGGGCGCATAGATAATGGGGGAAAAATAAGAACTAAGATACACCATGTATAGGTACAAACACCCAACGATAAATGTAAATGTATTGTATACCTAAAATATACCAATTAATATATAAATAAAAAAATAGTAATATGGAAGAAAAAAAGAAGTCAGATCTGGCAGTATGTAGAAAGTGGTTTTATTATAAGGATGGCAGTGTTGGTTCAGCACTGGAAGATCCACCGCCAGAAGTCATCATTTTAACAGAAGAAAGGAAAAAGCCATATGATCCTGTCACTAGTTGGAGAAAAAGTATTGAACTAAATTCTAGAGCTGTTCATGGTAAAAGCTATCAGGAGACTAGAAGTAGAACAGAACTTTCTCAACAGATTAAAGACATGTACTCCATACTTCTAGCAAAAACACCTTATATGAATGAAGAAGATTCAATGCTTTCTCCCTAAGGTGGGGAACCAGGGCAGATATGCCTACTCTTCATCTGTCCATTAAACTTTGAAACATAAGCCCAAATCAAAATAGTCTGGCAATAAAATGACACAATTAGGATAAGATTGGCAAGGTAGAAGCAAAATCTTTATATGTAGATGAAATGATCATCTACAGGGAAAATACTAAGAAATCTCTAGGAGCCCCTAGAACTTATATTTGAATTTAGCAGGATTAGAAAACACAAGGCATATATAAAAATTCAGGTCTATGTATACTTGCTATCAATGAAGAATTGGATATTGAAATTTAAAAGTTATGTAGGAGTACAAAGGAACTAGAAAAGTAAAAAGAAAAAAAACAGTATTGGAAGACGTTTAGTACCTAATTTTAAGACTTCCTCTAAAGCTACAGTCATCAAGGCACTGTTAGTGTAAGGAAAGGCATATAGATCATTGGAATAAAACAGAGAATCTAGAAATAGAACCACACATATATGGTCCACTGAGTTTTGAAAGATTATTTAACATTAACATTTTATAGACTATAAACTCAATTCAAGAGCTGAGGAAAAGATAGTGTTTTCAGCAAATGGCACTAGAACACCTGGTATCCGTATATAAAAAATTAGCCTCAACCTTTTATTTCCATACATAAAAATAACTTGAAGGATCTATGACCCTAAATATGAAAGCCTAAAAGGATAAAACTTTAAGAAGAAATTATAAGAGAAAATGTTTATGAATTTAGGGTAGGCAAGAATTTCCTAGGATACAAAATCCTGATGTATGAAAGAAAAAAATTGATAAATGAGATTCCATCAAAATTTAGAACTTTAAATGACATCGTTAAAATGAAAAGTAGTCCTTAAACAGACCATATTTCCAATGCATATAACCTATGACCAGAATATATAAAGAACTCTTACAGTTCATTAATAGACAACCCAATTAAAAAGTAGACACAAGAAGATGATAAATAGCCAGTACAGCACAAGGAAAGGTATGCAACACTAGAATCAGAAAAATACTAATCAGTGCAATAACAAGATTGAATTATACACTCATTGGGGAGATGAAGTTAAAAGTTTTAAAAGCCTTATCATGACTTTTCCTTTTTGTTGGATTCTCCTCCTTTGCGTTGAATTTGTCACACCCAATGGATTCATTCTGCTGAGTTTCCTGGGGTTGTGATCCTCATTGTCTTTTCCTAGGATATTGTCTAAAATTTTTTGGAGTGTTGGTTTGGTATTCATGAAGTAGCTAAGGTACTCTTTGTCATGAAAGTATCTTATTTCTCCATCAATTTTGAAAGATAATTTTGTAGGGTACATCAATCTGGGTTGGAGGTTGTTTTCCTTTAGGGCTTGAAACACATTGCTCCAAGCTCTTCTTGCCTTGAGGGTTTGCATCTTGAAGTCTGCTGTGATTCTGATGGGCTTTCCTTTGTATGTGATTTGTTTCTTTCCTCTAACTGCTTGTAGAATTTTGTTCTTCTGTTGAGTTTCTGAAATCCTAACTATTATATGCCTATGTGTAGATTTTTTTAATCAAGGCTAGTTGGAGTCCTATATGCCTCACTTATCTGTATGTCAAGTTCTTTTCCTCACCTTGGGAAGTTTTCTGCCATCACTTTTGTGACCAGTTTTTTTGTGTCACCTGCACTCTCTCCTGTTTCTTCATTGACTCTGATCAGTCTTATGTTATTCTTCTTTGCATTGTTTAGCAGCTACTGGATTGCTTTCTCGTGGTCCCTTACAATTTTAAAGCAATTTTCCTTTTTCTGGTCATTAATTGCAATCTTATCTTCTATATCTGAAATTCTGTCCTCACATTGGCTCATTCTGCTGTGTAGACTTTCAGTGGAGTTTTTAATCTCCTGGAAATCTGTTTGCATCTGTTTCATGGATTCCATTTGTTTCCTATGTTGGGATTCTATTATGTTCCTCAGATCAGATCCTTTATTTTTTTATCTGTGTCCTCTCTAGATTTATTAATCATGTCTTGCACTATGGGCACAATTTTTGCTGTTATCTGAGAAATTATTTCTGTTTTTATTTTTTCCAGATCCTCTTTTGTTGCCAGTTCAGGGAGTCTAGGTGGTTGAGTATCAGAGTGTTCCATCTTGTTTCCCTTTGGGGTTGCTGTAGGTGATCTGGAAGTCTGTTCTTGAGGCTTGTTTACATGTCTTCTCATTTCCATGGGTGAGGTGTGCTGCTGGCGCCTGTGCCACTCACCTCCTCTACCCTAGGAGCAGTGGAGTGGCAGTAGGGGAGCCTCCTCCAGGGCACTGGGATTGGCTCACCTCCTCTGCCCTAGAAGTGGTGGAATGGTGGTGGGGAGCCTCCTGAGAAGTTTTTTCTTAACTGTGCATACTCTTGTCAAAGATAATGGTATATTTTCAGGTCACTTTGATATCCCTTGCATATTTTAAAGTTAGTCACTGAGAATAATGCATTCTTTCAAAAATAGACAAATTTAAATTGGGAGTAGTGAGGGTAAAGAATGGGCAGTGGAAATGAGCTCAAATGAACCTTGTTGCTAGCAAATTTAAATCTAGGAGTGACAGTATACCTGCGACCACTCCCTTCCAAATCCTAGAGTGCAGAGAACAGTGTAATAACCACTGGGGTAGCTGATCTCTGAGACCTGGCCAGGCAGAATATGATTAGCACATGACAATATTTCACCTGGGAGATGGTCAGAAATGCAGTCTTGAGCCCCTTCCCAGATCTACTGTGTCAGAATCTGCACTTTCACAAGATCTTCAAGTGACTTGTTCATTCATTAAAGTTTGAGACGCACTGATTTACAAACGTGTGCCTCAAATTTGGCTGCATGTTGAAATCACACAGTGCTTCTCAAAACTTCAGACTTCTTAAGCTTTCAGGAACACATTGTTCTGAGGTTCTTTCAGCTCTGAAATTCCATGATTTTACTATTTAGCTTGTGAAAAATAAGAGAATTCTGTTAAATGCACAACTAACTGGATCATTTAGTCCTCCCTTTCTCCCTCCCTTCTTTTCTCCTTTTCTATCCCTCCCTCTCTCCCTCCTTCCCTTCTCTTTGTTTCCTTCCCTCCCTGCTGGCTTCCTTTACTCCAAGAGATTGACAAGTGAATTAAATAGCAAAGGAAATAAGTGTTTCAGAAATGTGTGAATAACTTTTATTACACTATCTAAAAAATCTTTAGGGCATTAAAAATGTTAGGACTGGAAAGGCAGGAAGTGCAATAAGGTATTTTTGCTTTCTAAACGATACCTTTTTGTATCTCCTGAATTTTTAAAATAATAATCCCAATTAAAATAATAAGATAAATGAACAGAGTCACAACCTGATGGAAGGACTGCTTGGAAAGATAAAAAAGCCACTTTGGTTACGTTATATAAAATGTATCAATCTCAATATAAAAATGGTTTCCATGTTGGAGAGTGTTATGGTTTATATCTAATGCCCCCCCCCCCGAGCCTCATGAACCCAAGGCAAGGCTTTTGGAAGGTGAATGCATCATTGGCGTGACATAGCTGAGTTGCTGATAGGAGGGGAGGTGTAGTTGGAAAAGGCAGGGGCATGATCTAGACGGGTATATCTCCTTCCCTTGCTCCTCCCTTTGCACTCTGCTTTCTGGTCACCATGTGGTGAGCAGCTTTCTTTTGCCCAGGCCCTTCTGCCATGCTTCTGCCTTGACAATAAACTGTAACCATGAGCCAAAATAAACCTCTTTTCTTCAAGTTGGTGTCAGATTCTGTTCCAGTGAGGAGGAAAGTGACTGAGACAAGAAAGATAATTCTCCAGAGAGCACATCTAAGACTTCCCACTTTAATTTTTACTCACATTAGCTATCATAATTAAAAATACTCTATAGCAACAGATCTATTCCCTTGAAAGTCTCTCTGCTTTTGGTTTAGATCACACTATGGTGGTGAGCTGGTCTTTGTACTTCATTGTGGCTGTGAGAATTGTTTTCTAATAAAAGCTATGTTGTCAATCAGAGGAAGGCTTCTGTAATTATCTTTCGTCTTCTTGATGTGAGAAAAGTTCTTACTCTCTTTTATTTCTATTGTAAACTATACTTCATTACAGATATAGTCTATGAATTTGATAACATTTAAAGCTCTTCTCTACAAATTCTTTTCATTTGTAGAAATGACATAAATAAAAGCTGAATAGGAAGTGTGATGACTAATGAAAATAGCTATTTTTTACCTAGGCTAGAAAGCTATTCCCGGTAGAATTACTGTTGGTAAGAAAAATGAACTTGTTTTCTAGGGATACCACTAACATGTACAATACACACTGTTGGATGCTTTTTGAGGCAGAATATAAGGTTCAACTCAAACAAGTCTGTCTATCAGGGTAGTTGACAGTAGATTTTTTCAATCTTGAATATTTAATTGCTGCTGGACTCTTTTTTTGTTTTGTTCTTTTATTCATTAAGTTTATTGGTACATTTTAGGTACACAATATGATGACATTCATCTTTGGGAATTTGTACCTTTACATGATATATTTTGTTTCTTATTTTTTTCTCCATCCCCCGCCCTCCCTTCAACCTCTCCACCTCTCCTTGTTTACATAGACTTTGTTTCCAGTTTTTCCTTTTCCCATATTTTTCCTTTCCCCTACATCACTCTCTTCCCCTTCCCCTTTGGACTTTTTCTTTCTATTTCACATTATCTATTATACATTTTAATCCTCATTTACACTTTCAGTTTCTCACACCAGAGAAATTATTTGGTATTTACATGTTTGTCCTATTTATTTCACTTAAGAGTATGGCCTCAATGTGCATCTATTTAGCTATAAATGTCTCTAGTTCTTCATTCTTTACAGCTGAATAGTAATCTTGAATATTTATACATTTTAATAAAAATCAGTGAATAAAATATAATGAGTACAAAGCATGGATGCTACCGCATTTGATTAAGTGAGAAATGAAGCCATTGGCCTTTTATTTTCAGGAAACTCTGTCTTGTAATTTGTGACATTAGATATGTCTTTATTTTGATGTTTCAAACCACTGCTCTCCACCAAGGAGATAGTGCACTTGGTTGTTGGATTACAAACTGACCGCAATATATAGGCAATTTTTACACATTAATGAACAAATTTGTAAAAGAACTAGGGATGTAGATCAGTGGTACAGCACCTGCTTAGCATGTACAAGGCCCCCAAATTAGATTCTTAGCATTACTACAAATTTTTTTTAAAAAAAGTATCAGGAGATAGAAATGCTAACAACTCTCATTTGATCACTATACGTGATATACATGTATTAAACTATCACTGTACCCCTTAAAGATGTACAATTAAAATATAATTAATAAAAATAAGTGAAACTGGATCTTAAAAACCCCAAACTCCATTGTATTTAATAGCAAATAAAAATGATAATAATTTAATGATATCATGGAATATTGTGGTATGAACTTGAGAAAGGTCTCACTTTTATCAGTGGACTTATCTATTCATCTAACATTTACATAAGTAATAGATATCCAACTGCTAGTATGATCAGTGTTCTATGTTCCTTCTCTTTAAAATTGTGTTCAGTACCCAAACACTATGTATTTTCTTTTGCTGGGTACATGAGATCCATAGAGCTGAGATCCAGGGGGCTGTGTTTATATTTAGTAAAAAGAATTAGCCTAGGATCAGAGGGAAAACATGAGTCCCCTGCACTGCTTAGGGGCTGAAGGCAGATCTGCTGGTCTCAGTAGGAGGAGTGGGCTGTGGACCCTGCCCAGGAAGCCTTGAGGCACTTCAAGTTTTGAAACAGCTGGAGCTGTTTTTCTATCAAAGAAAAATGTAACCAAAACATAAGGGAAGAGGTATTTTCAAGATGAGGATGACTCTGACTGAGAGTGACTACTCATCTTCAGTTTAAATTTAAACTTCTGTGGACTCCTGTTGAGGGAGAGACTTTTGAATAATAAAATAACTAATCTAAACCATCTGTCTTAAAGATTGTTTTTTTTTTTTTTTGGTACCGGGGACCGAACTCAGGTCCTTGCGCTGCGAGGCAGGCGCTGGAACCACTGAGCTAAATCCCCGGCCCCCTAAACCCTCTGTCTTAAAAGTGCTCAACTTGCCTGAAGAGACCAAACCATGTTGTACTCGGAAGGTTAGAACCATACCTGAAGCCAGCTTCATGGCTAGATACAAATCTATGTGTAAGCTTTAGAATTTCCCAAGATGCTCTCTTTTTAGAGTACCTAAGATAAGCTACTATATAATATTAGGAATAGCAATTATTTATTAAGTGTTTATTATGTGCAAGGCACAGCAGAAAATGCTTTATGATGTTCTCTTTTTATGCATTGTCCAATTCTTTATCTTTCAAACTGAAATTTGAGCCTACAATTGCCTCTCTTTAAATCTACGCATACTTTCCTTTGGTCAAATCCTTAGCTTTTTGAGAGATCAAGTGTTGAGTACTGTTCTTGTAATACCAAGGTGGGTGATACAGACATGCTCTGTGCTTTCACAGAGTTTACACTCTGCCCTATAGTGTTTGGTTTCTCATATGGCTCAATTTTGCTGAATAGATAAACGTACATATTTATACAGGTGACACACATTTTCTCAGCTTGCAGCAGTTGATGGGGAGCTATTCAAAACAGTTATATTCATGGTATATCTGAATCACAGTCCTCTCTAGCAAAATCGCTTGATTCTCACTTTGCAGTTCAAGAGGGAAATGGAGTAAATTTATAAGAGACCATTAGAGGTCTTTGACATTTGTGCTGTGTCATGGTTATTATTTCCAAGTACGCATGATTAACACTTACCATCTTGTGTGACTGATTTTGGTATTGATTATCTTCTTCAGTTGTTACCACTCAGCTGTGGAGAGTAAGTACCCTGCCTGTTGGTATGAGGGACATCTTCACTGAGCTATGCATATCAACCCTCATTAACCTAGATTGTTGAGCTCTTTAACTGGATTTGCTCTTGGGGTATTTCAGCTCTACCTGTTCTTTTTCTTCAGTCATATTAAAAATGAACATTTTGTAATGTGGATGGAATCCTAATTTTTCTCTCTGGAGTGAGTTCCTTGTCTATTTGGTATATCACCCAGAAATTTTCTTTTTTAAGAGATGGCCATTATCCTCATTATTTAGGATTCTTGGTTGTGAGGACCAGAGGTCAACACCACTGTGTTTAATTACTGACTATCCTGAACTCACTATATGTCCTATACAATACTCTGTTTGATTAATTTATTTGGTTACTTTTATTGCTCCTAGGACTTCAAACTTCTGTCTTTATGTCAATATGTATATTGTGCATTATACCAATGTATGCCTCCAGATCTTTCCCTAGAGTTCTAGGTGTAAACTTCAAAGTGCCTAGCAAACATATTTACTTAGAAGTCTGTAAGCATTAAAATAAGCATATCCCAAACTGAGCTTGTTTCTATCATTTATCTTTCTCCTATATTGCCTACTGCAGTTAAAGACACGTCATATTTATTCTGATCGCTCTAGCTAGAGGCTTTGAGAGTCATTTTAGGTTCATTCCTCCCCTTCTGCATCTTTAAAATCTCAAAATTAAGTCTTGTTGATTGTTCCTAATTTCTCAAAACTTCCTCCTCTTTTCCATCTTTGAATCGCCTTCTTACATTTCTTAGTGGTAGTTTGGAAAAGTACTTTTTCTCTTTCTTCCATGTACTCATTGTTTTTTCTCCTGATCCTATTCCTTTGATGCAATCAGAGTAATATTTCTCAAATGCAAGTGTAATGATAACTCTATGCTGCTTAAAACTTTTCAGAGCCTCCTTGCTGACAGTCAGGAGGAGGTTAAACTCTTTGACTTCCCCACCAGTACCTTCAGCAGCTCTAGCTTTTCACTCTGTCATCCTCCTGTATACACTGTGACCCAGTCTCACTGAAATTGTTGCTGCTTTTTAAACAACATTTAAAAAAATCTGTACCAAGTACTGAATCTCAGGGGTACTCTACCACTTAGCTACATTCTCAGCCCCTTTTTATTTTATTTTATTTTTCTTGAGAGAGATCATTAAGCTTAGTTGTGTCAACTTGATTAACTTGAAAGCTGCCTAGGGGATTAGTAAAGCAGGCTTTTGAATGTTGTCTCTGGGTGGGTCCTGGAGGAGTGACCTTGGGTATATATCTGGTCCCTGGCTCCTACCTCTCTGGAAATGCTCAGCTTGGTTTCCAGGCCACCATGACAATTATATTCTGCCACACCCTTTTGCTGTAATGTTCCTGTCTTAGAGCCAACTGACCATGGACTAAATCTCATTAAACCATGAGTCAAATTAAATCTCCCCTTTAAGTTGTGGATGTCAGGTATTGTGTTCCAGCTATGGGAAAACTGATTGATACAGTCAGAGTCTCCCTAAGTTGCCCAGGTAGGCCTTTTACTTAAAATTCTCCTGCCTCAGCCACCTGAGTAGCTGGGATTACAGGACTGTACCATCATTCCTGGCTCAAACAATCTCTTATTCTATATAATATTGCTTCCTTAGATTTCCCTAAAAAATGACATGGATTCCAAAGAGAGTAAGTATGTATACTTGTCAAATGCAAATGGGACCTTCTGCATATGCCAGAATTAACATAAGAGAGGCTGTTCTAGAGAAAACTGTGTGATTTGGTTGAGGACTTTAAAAACACTTCTTTCTAATAGAGGTAGGAATAGTCTTTCAGGAATGAGAAGGATCTCTAGGATGGTGAAGGTTGTATGTATGTATATATTAACAGTAGAGAAGAAGGAACTTTTTTTTTTTCTAGTACCAGGGATCGAACTCAGGAACTTGCACTTTCGAGGCAGGCACGGTGCCACTGAGCTAAATATCTGGCCCCAGAAGATGGAACTTTTTGAGGAAAATCTGCAATTCTGGGGTCTGCAGGAGGTGAGATCAGGTTATAAAATCTTAGAAGTGAGAAATCCTGAGGCCATGACTCCCTGGGGGTTAATGGATACTGATAGAACAGTTTAATACCAAGAAAGCTTATGTTACTTTCTGGGGTGGCTGGTTCAGGGCTATGCCAATAAGCAGAACACTTCAACTGAAAGGTGGATCTGGGATTCAGTCAAAGAAGAAACTATTTTTCTGAGAATTGAGGGATCTGATTAATCATAGTAATACTTAACATTTTTTTGAGTATTTATTTCATGTGCATGGTTCTAAGAGTTGTGTATCTTTTGAAAAATCTTTATGAAATGATAAAGGTACACATTATTACTTACCCCATTTTATTATTACTGTGGTATAGGTACACATTATTAACAGCCCCATTTTACAGATGAGAAAATTGAGACACAGAAATCTGTTAAACCAATTGCCTAAAGTCACACTACTATGTGATAGAGTCAGGATTAGAAACCAGTGTTCTGGACTCTGAGGTTGTTTTGTTGAGTGTCTTGGAACAGGGATGCAGGTAAGAACTCTGTACTTTATGCTGTTTCAATAGCAACAGCTGTGTAGGAATTAGGATGATCTGCCTTCTGGTCCTGTTTGTGGTAATGCTTGGAGAGACATCTAAGCCATCTAAGCCTCTGGGGGGGCAGTTGTCTCAGCTGGGGTTATTTGGTGCCCAGGATCAGAAAGCCACTGCAGCAATCTTAAGTGTCCAAGAGGGTGACCTTGGAAGGGCACTGACATACCTCACTGAGCCACGGGTGAGCAGCACAGCCAGGCTTCCTCATCCTTTCCTTTTCATGAAGTCTCACATTCCTGCTCTTTTTCTTTGCCTAGATTCTGTCTCTTGCAAAGGAGCTCTTTCTTCTTTGCACATACTTGGCCTGACTGTAGCTTTATATCGCTTTATATATGACCAGACATTAGAGTCTGACTGGACTCTCTGACTCTCAGTTCAGAATTGCGGAAGAGAATTAGATGCTTGGTAAAGTGTCCCCTCTTGGGTCTGTTAACTGTGGCTGACCAGCGGGGACACAACTGCCTTGCTTGCTGCTTACTCAGTAGGGATTCTTGGTGGAGACGCTAAGAGAAAGAGCATGTGGGAAGAATAGAGGATGGGGAATTAATTAATGGAGCAAACAACTCAGCCATCTGTATAATTAGTAGTGATAACTTTTTACTTGCTCATGTTACTTGAATGCCTGAACTTTGAGGGAAGGTTCATGGGAAGAGGGCCACACTAACATCATTACCTGGATACTGAGGCAGAAAAGTTAAAGCAATAGCCTAAAGCCACAGCAATATGTTAAGGAGCCAGGATCAGAGCCCAATACTCTGGCCCCTGAACCTGTAAACATCTTGGATCGGGGTGCAGGTAAGAATAAAACCAGGAAGTACAGTCTGGAGCAGAAAAGGAACCAATGAAGCAGGCAAGGTTTGTTGCTGCTCCTTTATGCTTTAGTGCACACATATTCATATACACACACTTGCACATGTGTACTCAATCTTGTATACACACTCACACACATACACTGGCATATGCACACACGTGCACACACACACACATCTGCATACACACACACACACACACACACACACACACTCAGAAGCCTTGCTGATGTTAAAACCTTTCCCCCAAGTATTCTGAGCCTTCCCTTGTCTTGTCTGTGCCCATGGTCCAGTTTACTCTCATTTTGTCCTAGGCCATACCAATGAATGTTGTCCTGGATGCAGCTGTTTTTGCCTGTTCTACACAAGTCTCTGTCCCTAGTTAGGCCCAAGTTCACACTGGTTCATCCTGGCCACCAATGTCCTTAGCCCCTTTTATTGCTCTTAATTTGGACATAATGGGCTCCAGTGGATCTCATGTTCTAAAGCATTGTGGTTTGGTGCTATAGTATTTTCTATTCTTACACAGGGTCTGTCCTCCCCGGGGTCACACAGACTGCCAACTGAAGGATAGGTCACCATCTGAAACTCTCTTTGTGACCTTCCAAGCCTTGTGCTGATCTTCCCTGCCTGATGAATTTTCTTTTTAATTATTTCTTTCAATGTAGTTTCTGTTTTATCTTTGCTGTTACCTCAGTATGAATAGTTGAGATGTCTGAGCTGGAGATTGTTCAAGCTTTTATTGCTGGGAGTCCATGTGCCCTAGTTTCTCTATACACTTGATCTTAGCCAAAAGGCCGAGAAGCGATTTAGTTTCCCTATAAATTAGTGGTTTCAGATAGATGTGTGTGTGTGTGTGTGTGTGTGTGTGTGTGTTATTTTTGACTCCACATGATGGATTTGTACATAGCACTTGAGACTGGATCCATGTAACTTGCCAGATATTCTCTTGGAGATACATGGACTCTCCAGCTCTCCTATACTGCATAGATATTCCACATACACTACTATTAGTCCTTTACTGTTGGTTGGAAAGTGTCCTAAAATTCACCATCCTTGCCCTGGGTTTGTGGACCACAACAGGACCTCTAAGTACCAAAAGGTCTGTGGAAAATTGTCTGAAGAATGAGTTCTGTAAAATCAGCTTTGATCACTAGTTTCTTGTACAAAGAACACTAAGCCTGCCCCATTGCTTGTAGAATTATGTTCAGATTCTTCAGCTTGGCATTTAAGGCACTCTATAAATTGGCCCAAACTGCCCTTTCATATTCTTTCTTACCAAGTTCCTTTATGTATCCTATGATTCAGCCACATGTAGCCATTTGATTTCCTCTATATCCAGTTCCTTAATATCCTGCCTCTTTGCCTAGGCCTTATGCTGCTATTTCTGCCTGGAATATTTTTCTTCTCATCCATGTATGTCCATGTTTTATCTATTTTTCAGTGGCCAGCTCAATAGTTACCTCCTCTCTAAATGTGATCTCATTTAATGAGCCAGAGGGTAGAAATATATTTATTACTCACTCTATATCAGGTGCTGTATTAACCTTTTATATGTATGACATCATTTGAATCTCAAAGCAATTTCTTCAGAGATTTTTCCTTCCTCTGGACTTTGTCCCCACAGTGCAATAGCTCGTCATTATTCTTGAATTTTATATTTGCAAATTCACCTACTCATTAAATTTGATTATAAACCTCAAGAGTCATGGTGGTTTTGTGGTCATTTGTTGATGTATATTATGGTAAAAACTTTGAATGAGCCCAATGCACATATTCCCAGCTGGGGACAAGTAAAGTGATGCTCTGCAGTTGTGTTTTTGTTTTCATGGCATAAATAAGTGCCCTTTTCTCAATCTATTTAGGGTCACAGTTTCTTCATATTTTACTTTTGTTAGTAATTTTACTGTTTACAAACATAGTGATGAAGTGCTATCTTAATGTACCTAAGAATAAGAAGGCTATGATGTGTTTTAAAAGAAAATACTTATATTACATAAGTTGAGTTCAGGTATGAATTATAGTACTGTTATTTATGAGTTGGATATTAATGAATCAGTAATGCAGTGTATCAGAGAAAGGATGGAGAAATTGAATGATCTCAGCATGAGGACATTCCTGAGAGTCCTAAAGTAATATTTCCAGTACATGGTGGAACTCTGGAAAAAAATGGAAAAGCAGCTGAATTTGTAAATTCATGAGATAGCAATTGATAAAAAAAAGTGCAATGTGTACACTATGGTTGTAAGGCTGAAAGCCAAAGAAATTTACAGTCACATTACCCAGGGTCAAGAAAACACTAAGCTCTTCTTGGCTAGCTTAGCTGGGCTGGGCTGGGCTGATACACATATTCCAAGAAGCAAAACAGTGAAAGATGTTAAACTTGCAAATGAGGCAGATTCTGCAGATCTGGAGGCTGCAAAAGAATTTAAAAAATACTTGCTAGGTATATAGGAGAAGAGCAGGTATATGAGGTAGCAGGTATATGAGAGAGCAGGTTTAAAATGCTGATGAGATTGGCTTGTTATAAAGGGTAGTTGACAAACCTATATAACACAGATAGCACGTCGGTTGAGGAAAAATATGACCAGAGGCTCCCAGGTACCTAATCCTGTATTTTCCCTAGGAGCTATAGGCTAGCATTTGTTAATTCTTTGTTCACAGTAAGTTTATAGAACATAACTTCTGGTAATAGTGAGATCAATTGTACTTTTTAAAAACTTCATTTATACAATTATCATTTTCCACCTTGTATTAAAATACTATGTGACACCCCTCCACCAGTACTATTTTATACCCTCCTTTTGAGGAGGATTCAGTCATCATTCATTCAGTGACAGCTTTGGAGTGTCCCTTATGAGACTAGCCTCTACTGGAGGCAGAGGATACAAACGTTTGATAAGATTGTGTCCTAGCCTTGGGTAGCTTATTGTCCAGTGGGAGAGACAAGTAAACAGACCATTGTCGCAATGATTCAGAGAGGCACAGGAGGTTGGATGTGATTCATCAAGGGATTTGACATAATTCACAGCCTAGACATTGAATGAATGGACCTGACATTTAAATATCTTCTAAATGTAATATATGCTTTGTCATGATTTGATAAAGTCTTTGGCTCTAAAGTAACCCTGATTCTATTTTAATAACTATATTTACCTTTCTATAGACTTATCTTTCTGAAGACCTATCTGGGTCTTGTAAATATTGAGACAGTTGGTTTATATTTTTTTTCTACCACAAGCAAAAAGGAGCATAGTCTTAGCCTAAGAAAGTTTTCTCCTAAGAAAACTTGCACAGATGCTCTGCCTTGTGAGCACACTGGCATGTGGAGTGAGACGGGAGCACCCTCTTGGGGAGAGCAGGGCAAGCTACCCACTACATCCATGGTGGCAGAGCTCTGACGCCAGTGTGCATGGAGCACTGTGCCACTTGAGGGAAGAGAGGCCAGCATGACCAGCTGGGTGACAGCTCCAGAACTTCTCACTCTAGAGAGCCTTGGCTGGACCATGCCCACATCAACCCTAACAAATGATTGTGGTTTGGATGAGGAATTTATGGTCATATAACCAGTGAGTCACTTTTCCTTTCTTCTTTTGGGAAGAATTGAAAATAATTAGTGATCTATTTAGGAATTTCAAATAATTCTGCTAGTTTACTTAGATGAGGACTTTCATATATTCGATGGGAAATCTCTGGCTGATGTCCAGTGAAGGTTGTATTTTGAAACCATTTATCTTTTAAAGGAGGAAATTGGATAGAAACATCAATTTTAGGAAAAAACATGGAATGAAAATGAAATGGAGGCTGAATTAGCCTTCAGAATTTTTTTCACCGTCTTCTGACCTTGGAGTTTAGACTCATCTACCCAGACTTCTGGCCTGATTCCTGGACTCTACCACACTCTTCTCTCCCATGGCTCTTCTGCCCTTGTCCTGTCCCCAGGCTGCTAGACAGCACTTCTGCAGCCATCTCAGTCCCTGGAAGGGCACTGCTCTATTGTTATACACCCCAAAGTTGAATAAGATCTGGCCTCTAGCCCAGAGAAGCAAGAATAGAAGGTTACTTACTATCTAGCAAAGAGAAGACTTATGAATACAATGATTGTGATACTTGTGATGAGCAGAAAAATCTGCACCCAATTATAACAGAACAAGAGGCAGATGAGTGAAAGACAACAGATTGCTTCATTCCACTCTGAGGACAGTTTCAGGCTTCTCTGGATTCCTCCCTTTTTTGGCTTTGGGTTGTTTCTTAATAATCTCTTTCTTTCTCTTCCTGGTGCTCTCTGGCTTTCGCTCCTGGAAAACTCCTTCCCTTTTTCTTCATTTCTCTACACGCTCTCTGGCCTCTCTGTAGCACATTCCAAAATACTGTGTCAGAGCTGGTTCCTTCTGTGAAGCTGGCCCCTCTCCCATTGTTCTAGGCCAGAATCAGGGCCTGCTGCCGTGTGGGCCTCATTTGTTACAAATTTGCTTGTTTCCCATGTATAATCTCTTCTCAAAAGGATTTTCAACTCCTCAAGGGCAGGACAATGATATTTACTTCTTTAATATATCTCTCATAATAACCAACATTTTTTGAGGCCATAGTAATCACTCAAGTAATTTTTGAAATTTAGTTTTGTCAATATGGCCCCAGCATGCACATACCTAATCAGATATACTGAACTTGATAAGATTCAATAATGCAAAGAGGGGGTGCTTGAGGGAAATTTTTAATTAGAAATAATTTTGTCTGTGTACATTAAGGCTGATTGTTTTTCCTCTGACTTTGTAAAAATACCTTTTGAACTTTAGAAAATATGTGACTTAATCATACATTCTAGTAGTTTACCCACTATGCCCATTTTAAGGAGAACTTCAAGAATAATGTGATGTTTTACCATTTACTGACATAAAAACATGAATTATTTCTCCAACTTTGGATATTTTAAGTCAGGACTCTTGAAAGATGGAGGAGGGCTTAGGGTTCATGCTAATTCATTTTATCTGACTGGCCTCTGGGGAAAGGAGGTGGGATTCACACAGTCTTAAAAAAATTTCCCCTTACATTTGATATATTCTGTGTGCAAGGGTTCTTATTTTTCCCTTCAAGGGGTTCTGTGACCTATCAATTACATAAAGGCTTTTTCCTCCACCCTATAAAGATTATTCATTATTCATACTCATTTCTCTTTCTCTCTCCCCCTGTCCTCTCTCTCTCTCTCTCTCTCTCTCTCTCTCTCTCTCTCTCTCTCTCTCCCCCCGTAAGTTGTAGGTAGCGTATGGTCAGGTCAGATCAAAAGTAGAAGAGCTAGGGCCAGGGATTTAGTTCAGTGACACCACATCTGCCTTGAAAGTACAAGGTCCAGAGTTCTCTATTTGTTAGTTTTTTTCATGGTTCTAATAAAAGGTTTGGTAAAGAAAGGGATTAAAATTACTGCTTTCAATGCTATGTTCCTTGTTGCTAATGTGAAAAGCATATTAAGTGTACATTTTGTATTTATCTCAGTAGGAGAGAGAGTTTCTTTTGTATATGATCTTTAATTAATTTTTTTCCTGTGATGAGGGCCCTTTATAGAATATAAGATAGTTGAGTACCCACATACACTTTAAATATTTCTTTATTGTTGAGTTCCCTTAGCAAATCAACCACGGTGTATTTTTTCTCTTTCTTTTCTTAAGCAAATTCTCTGATGTGAAAATGGAATAGGACTCTTGAGACATAATGTTCTCAATAATGTTTCTTGTCCTGCTGTTCTCACATGGACAACCAGAGTATTCTCTTGCTTGGCTACATTGTAGCCCAACCCAGGTATCACTGCTGCTGATCACTGCTGCTGTTACAGACCAGGTCTAGTGCTTCCTCCAGCGGTTATTTCCAAAGTATGAAAATCAATGTTGTTACATTGAGGAGCCATTTTTAAAAATGCTCTTGAGAATTCTAGTGTTGGAAGATTCTTCATGTAAAAGGTTCAGCGGGCATAAGTTTGGGCCACAGGGTATACATACTCTGTCCCCATCTTGTGGACTTCCAATTTACAAAAATATGTTAATGCTTCTGAGAAATCCTGCCTTTAACAAACCTGTTTACTCATTTCTTTGTCATATTCCCAAATTCATATGATCACTGAGCTCTTTTTATTCTTGCAGCACATTTTATCATTTGGTAAAATATACTTGGGGAGATATTAGGAAAGGAATTTGTCTGCACAAACCACAGGTATGCAAGGACTTACTTGTAAATCTGGCCTTTCAGGTCACATTTGTTCTGTTGGTGAAATCCAAATTATAACCATCTAGGACCTTTATCAATTTTGTTCACTACTGAATCTCCAGTGCTCTAAGAAGGAGGATGGGAACTCTTTCCAAGGAGCAGAAAGATAGGAGACAGGGTCATCATCCTAGACCTCACTAGCCTATTGCAGAGTTCTCTTTTGTGAGAAAAATGCATCTGTTTCAGTTAAATCATAGTTACATAGTTATTGTTGCTCAATAAGTATTTGCTGAGACCACATGTGTGGTGGGATCATAGACACCGTGACTTCTTAGCTCCATCCAAGGTGCCTTTATTTTCACTTTGAAACTGGACTTTCACCTGTTGAGTGAATTCTTTAACTAGTTATTTCTTTTCCTGGGATTAAGAGCCAGACCTCCTGAATTCTTCATCTTTTGAAGTTGTATGGTGTACCTTTATTTTATTCATGAATTCCCATCGTATTTTGATAAGCCCCTTTGTGTATTTGGGGAAATTGCTTTCTTATGAGTTTTGCCTCCCAGTGTAGAAGTGGACACTCAAATTTCTGGGCTCTCTTGCAGAAAGATGCATGATGAAAATAAGAGGAGATTTTCGTAAGGAAATAGTTTTTTTGTTTTTTGGGGTTTTTTTGCTGAGAAAGAGGCCAGCAGAGGCCAGCTCCTGATGCAGAAATGGCAGCATGGTTGGGAACTTCAAATAGAGTGGCACGATTGCTAATGGTGAGCATGGCGTTTAGCCTTCATGAAGCTGGTTCTCCAATGTGGTTTGAGCCTTGTTCCCGGAAGCATAGCCAAGAACCTGCTTCTTCAGGCCTCATAATCTAATTAATTTTAGTTTGTTTAAATGCCCCTATTAAAGCTCATTCTTCACCATTGATACATCATACCCATCCTTTAATTCCTCAGGTCTCAAGTACATATGTCTGAAGATGGTTTCCCTTGTTACTAAGTATTTCCCTACTATACTATTTTCCATTTCACTCACCCCCATGAATTACACACATTCATTCTCTCTCTCTTTCTTTCTCTCTCCTCCTTTGTCTCTCTTCTGCCTATTTTTCTGAGTTTTGATCATATTCTATGTATGACTCTCCCTTTCCAAAGGCCATGATTTGCTTTTTATAATGTGTTGTTTCCTTTTCTTTATTTTTAATGGCACTGACATAACACTGAAAGATTCCTAATTCTTCCTAAATTATTTTTAATTTTGCCTCTCTTGCACTATAGAGATCCTTTTTCATTGAAGAGATCATGCTTAGGAACTGCAGGATTCAGTTTCCTTATAGTTGGGATCTTGGTTAAATTTTAATCACTTAGTTTAATATCACTGTCATTAAATCAGTTGAGAAGTTAATAGGGAACTAGGACTGGGGTTGGCTGCTAGTAAGAAATACTCAAAGTAACTGTGACTTAACTTACATAGATGCATTTTATCTCATGAAAGAGAACACTAGAAGTAGGCTAGTAAGGACTGGGATGGTGATTCCATGGTTCAAGGACCCTGTCTCCTATCTTTCTACTCCTTAGTAAGAGCTCCCATCCTCAGAAAACCTTATTCTTACAAGGTGGCTGCAATAGGTATAACTTTCTCATCTTGTCTTCCATTTGAGTCAATTCTATTTCCAGAAAACCATATTCAGTGACTTTCATTTATAGCTTTTTGTTTGCTCCTAGCTACAAGAGAGGCAATGTAATTTTATAATTGGAAAATTACATCATTCATTGATGCAGGGAGCTTCCCTCTTACAAAGGATGAAGGAGAAGAAACAACAAAGAGTCTGTTTTGGAGTGTTTTTGCCCTTCACATTTTATGGAAGATGCTACTGACTCTCTATAAATCCAAAGTAATGGTGTTGTAAATATTTCTCATAAAACATCATATCTTACCTAGGAAATAATCATGGTTCAATTCTTTTTTTTACATACATAGAAGAAGTTTATTTTTTGCTCAATTCAGAAACATTTCTGTATTTACTGATAATTTCACTTTACTTCTACCAAGACACATATTGTTCTTGAAAGTCTCTTGACACTCCTTGCCATGGTTAGATGTCAAATCTGATGACCATTTCCAAAAGCCATTTCTCTTCCAGATGATCTACTGAGGTTGTATCGAGTGCTGTGATTCTAAGTTGCCTTTTATTCCTCTGTAATATTCTTCTGCTCAAATATCAGGGATAATGCCATCAAATGAAGATGATGGAAAAAGTATCATTGTGATTTTCTTCTTGAGGCCCCAGAGCCAGACCTCATATTCATGTAGGCCTTGGGTTTTCCTGTAAGAGACAGACATTCTCCTCTGGCAATCATACTAGGAAGACATTCAGCTTACTGCAGACCAAACATCATCATGTCCCCAGTGAGTGATGCTGGACTCCAAACACTTCTTGGCCATCCCAGCAATTCGAATTCTTCACTCCCCCATGCAGCCCCCAGGCTCATGGACTCCTCAGTTTCTTCTTCTCTCCCCTCATTTACTTCTCCCTCAATTTTTCTTCTCTGCTCTGTCCTCAGCTCCTTACTTGTCTCTAGCCACAAAGTCTTCATCCATGAGCTCCTGGTTTCAATGTGTCTCCCCAGTGGGTTCTTTCTAATAAAATTGGCATTTGATTTTCCCTGTCATTTCATTCACAGTGTAATTTATCTTTGTCAGGTTTTCACTGAAACATCTAAATACTTTTTCCTAAAGCTTTCATCTGGTACCTTTACATACTAAGGTGTTCATCATGATGACAGCCTTCTTTCCCTTTGTCCTGAAGGTTGGCTTGTGAAATAAAAACTCTCTTAGAAGCAGGTGACAGTGCTTGTGGTCTGGCACCCAAGATGTGAACTTAGGTTCTTGATGTGGTAAACTCTGGATCACATCTTTTCAGATGGGAGTGGTGGTGCACACCTTAATCTCAGCTTCTCAGGAGTCTGAGACAGGAGGGTCAGCCTGGGTAATAGAGGAAGATCCCATCTAGACTTTAAAACAGTGTTTTGTTTTCCTTCAGTTACTTTTGTAGTTACCTTGTATCTGTAATAACAATATTGGTCTTTCCATCTGAGGCAGTGATACAAAATTCCCTTGGAAAATAGATTGTAAAAGGCTGTCTCTCTCAGATGTAGAGATTGTTGTAACTTATTTGGACCATCCTGGCGGAGGTTGTAATTATTCCAGAAACATCTGAGTTGTCATTTTAGAACTAAAGAGGGACATGGTTCAATTCTTTATATTTGGATCATTGTCCATGAGGTTGTATGGTTTCATGGGCCATACAGTAGGCACTAATTACCTGCATTTGCAACTACCATGAGATGTTCTCTTCTAAGATTAAGGACACACTTTTAGAGTGTTACTGGTACAACTACTGATATTCTTTTAAAAGAATGCATAATATACATGCCAAAAGTGCATAATATACATGCCAAAAATGAAACACTTTAATAATGCTCTATCACAATTAATTATTTAGAGGAACATTCAAGGCATTTTGAGCTCTCAAAATGATTTATATGTTTTGAGCCCAAAACAGACTCAGAGCTTTCTTTGGGCTCATTATAAAAACCAAATCATAGTCATCATCATAGAAAATAGTTCTGTTATTTCTTTGTGTTCCTTGGTAGATAATGGGAGGTTGGGTCAGTGTGATTTAATTCAGAGGAAAATCTGTTCACCCAAAAGACAGATGAAATAGCGAAGAAATTTGCTATGTTAGTGTAAGCATTCTTTTGCCATTTTAAAAGCCACAGGTTCAAAGTTCAAAACCATAAAGAGACTCAGAGATTTAAAGACCATGCACTGAATATTATCTTCACTGACTTAATGAGAATACACTGGATTCCAGTCCAGTGATTACTTTGGGCACTTCTATGTAATTAACAATTTTAAAATTCTTGTATTTTTAATCAAATATTAACTTAAAAACATGAATTTGTAGTACCCTGTATCCAAGAGTGACAGTACTGGTTCACTTTTAGGGTTATTTGGACTAATCACACAGAATTCACTCTTGGCCATATGCTGTAGACTTCTTGCCTTCTGCTATGGTTAGGATTAGGCTTTGTCCCCCAAAAGTTCATGTGCTAGAAAGTTGGCCCCCGGTATGGTGGTGCTGAGGTGGTGGAACCTTTGAGAGGTGGGCCCTTGTGGATAGTGAGTTGGATATGGGGGTCTACCCACATGAATGGATAGATGCTCTTTCATGTAAGTGGGTCAGGTCTGGAATCGATCTCACCAGGAATGGATTAGTTCCCATGATTGGAGATTATTATAAAAGAACAAGCCTGGCCTCTCCAAGCCTCTTGCTTCCTTGCTTACATGTGTCCTTGGACATATGTCTGATTCCCTTTCTTCTTCTCTGCCATGTTAGGATGCACTCAGTGTGCCCTGATTATGGTGCTGACAATGTTATGATGTTTGGATCCTTCAGCCACCAGAATTATGAGCCAAATTAACCTCTTTATGTTACCCAGCCTTGAATATTTTATTACAGCAACACAAAAATCCTAAGTCATTTTCTTTCCTCTTTCTTCCCATATCCTTGAAACAACAAGTTCTGCTCAGCCCCCAGTGTGATATCTCCATAGCCTCTCTCCCCTTTCTTCTCCTCCCCACTTCCCTTCAGTTTGTCAGCATATGAAGGGAGGACATGGTGGTGGTTGCTTTATGAAAAACCAAGAAGAACATGAACTCTTACCAAGATGGAAAAAGAATGATATGAGCTGGGAGGTATGCCTCTGGGCCCCATTCCAAAGAAGTTGAATCTTACTTATACACAGTGGCATTGAACTGTATGGGACCGTATGTTTCCAAAGGGACTGATGATTATGAAATGGATTTATTTTGGGTGAACTGAGGTGTGCCTGGATCTGGGTTAGCATGGAAGAGGTTGAGTTCAGCAGCAGGATACGTTTCCCATGGTAACCACACTACAGGGTTGTTAGCAGTAGCTGTCTCTTGTTTCACTCAGGCAGTTTCATTATTAGCCCAGTCTTGGGTGCTTCTCTTGGAGATATTCACAGACATCTTGGATGCTGAAAGAAGTAAGATATTCTTTCAGCATGGCTGGTGAATTTTACACTTAAACCTAGCCAAAGATCAACCAAAGTGGAAAATTGTTTATGTACCTATGCTGTCAAGCTTCTGAGCTGCCTGTGGACCTATTCCTTCCTTTGGGTGGTTTGAATGCATCCTAGTAAGGATAGACCTGTGATGGGGAATGTGGGCTGATAGCAAGAAGACAGGGTTGGTGGTGCAGGCAATGTGGCCATGTGTAGATACAGATGGCAGGTGGATTAGTACAGCCCTGCACTCCTGGCCAAGACAGAGGGAAGAGAGAAGACACAGCTTCAACCATGTGTTAGCTGAATGCAGGATATGATAACTAATTTCACCCCCTGAGGCCTGAAAAATTAGGCCCAACATGCTCTGTGGCTCTATCTTGGAAAATTCCATTTAAATTATGTTTTATTCCATTGATATTTTTACATTTGTATTTGCAAAGAAAAAGATACAGTATATATATATATATATATATATATAAAATAAGCCCTGTACAAATAATCAGTGGTTTAAAGTACTTTAAAATGAAAGAAGCCATTCCCCAGACATTTTAATGAGGAACACAAAAGACCATCAAAATTTTATAGTATATATTTTATTTAAAACTTTTACTTGAAGTCATCTGATGAATATGACAAACTAAACGAGTGATTGTTTTGTTTTGAATTAAATTAATTTGTCTATTTATTTAAACTCTAAATTATGCAGAAAGAAAAACGTGAAGCCTAAATCATCCTCCAATTTTGGAATCAATTTTTTACTGTTTATTCATGAAGCACTTCCAGTGAGTCAGCCACAGTAACTACTGAAATAAGAGAAAACTCAAAATGAAGCACAGTACAAATTCTGAGCATAAGGTCAGACCTCTTGTTTTTATCTTTTTGAATTTAGTAAACAGACAGGCTAGCAATTGAGAAAATTGATGTAAGTAGCATGATGAAACATTTGGAGGACCAAGATCATCAATCTATAAAGACTTCAGAATGCAGAAGGTCAGAAAGAAATTTAAAATAGGGGAACAAGGGATTATACTAGCTTGGAAGCTCAGATAAAATGATGATAAATTTTGTGAATTATATTTTTCTTTTGAGAGCACAGATTATGAAGTTGCTAAGAACAACTATCTGTGATTTATTTGTTCTAAAATACTTTAGCAGAGCATATTTCTGGGTAAGTCAGTGTTATACAGGTTTACTTTTTGTCTTGGTTTTACTGACGCCTTTCTCAATAACGTTGACATGACCTTTTCTCTCTTCACTGTATACATTCCTTTTTTCTATATGAAGGTTTAATAATGGAAGTTATATGAAAATACAAAAAAAATAAAATCTTCATTTCCAAATAGAAAATCACCCAGGACTCTAGAAGACTGGACTATTTCTTATAAAGAAAGAAGAATGTCCGACGAATAGTAGGGACCCAATAACTTTTGAGTGAACAAATAAGCATTCTCCTCTTTCATTAATACTAATAATAATTTTATGGAGAATTATATTAGTGAAAAAATATGATGGCATAAAATAGCCACTTTTCTCCTATAATCCCATGCTTATGATACCCTTGGGAAACGAACAGGTCAGATATCATTGTCATTTCTATGTGTTCATGAGGAAACTGCAATTCAGAGTTTAGGAAGATTTGCCCATAATGTAACTGGTAAGTGGCAAGACTGAGATATGGCTCCAGTTAGATGATTCTAACTTCTGTGATTTTTGCCACTTTAGATTGTTGTCGTGCATGCGTGCATGCATGTGCATGTGTGTGTATTTGTGTACACATGTGTGGGTATGCATATGCAATGAAGTACCCAAGTTTCCAGAGATCAGTACCTAACTACAGTGTGAATCACTCAACTCTTTGTTGTTGGGTCACATGATTATTTGATTTTATCCTTGTTTACATTTTCCAGCCCCACATTTTGCCTCTGATTTTATAATGTTCACTATATAATATCACATCATTGGTTCTGGAATAGTCACTGATTAAGAAAACTTGGAAATGAGATAAGAGGATGTTAAAAGAGAGAAGATAAGCTTTTCGGAAATACCACAGGTCTGTTGCCATTGTGTTGGAGAACTTTCTTAGACTAGCACGTCCATCTCATGTGTTTGTTCTTTTACACATGTGCACACTTTTCAGAAGGACACTTGTGAGCTTAACAATAACAAACATTCAGGCTTGCACTCCTCCCTAATGCTCAATGATGGGCTCTCTGTTCTTTATGTGGAAGTGACCAGTGGAACAACAAGCAGGACAGAAAATCAGCAAGGATTTTCTTGGCAGAAGCAGCAGCCCAAAGAGCTAAAACAAACTTGCACACCAAGGTTATGTTGTTCCTGGAACTTGGAGAAAATAGCTGAGATAGAGAGGTCTGAGTTTTACCAAGTAGCGTCTCTGCCTCTCTCTTCTTTCTGAGTGTGACTTTTTCTGTGACATGAAGCCTTTGGAGAGAGTAAAGTGTGATCTAATATTTCAAATGACCTTCCCTTTCCTTGTCATAGATTTATATTAAGATGTAAGATCTGAAGATATATTGTACTCTTTAACCTTTATTTCAACCAAGAAGTTGACCACAGAGAGAATAAAGTAACATTTTCTATGTATGTAATATATTGTTCCTTAGAAGAGTGGGTGTTTTGGAGATAGCTTAGCAATGTGTCAGTCTCTGTCTATTGCTCTTGTGCAGCAGCAAGAGCTGTAGTGTTTGCTGACTGTCTTGGGCTCTTCTGCCTCTAAGGAGGACTGGAGGTATCTGCTAGTCCTATTTCAGCAACCTGCTATGTGGGAGGCTTGCCTAGGCTTGTTAGGGGTCATGCAAAAGGAAGATGTAGCTTCTTAATTTGTAACAGAGAGGTGGAAATGAGTCTAAGGGACCCACTTAGTCAAGATCTTCTTCCAAGGAGTCAGCCAAAGGCACTTCCAGCCACATAAGTTGCTTGCTTTCTCTTATGGCACCCCGATTCTCTGGTCACAACAGGTTCAACATGAAATTGCATGTGCTTATCTAACAAAGGCAATCACATATGCACCAGACCAAAGAGAATTGCATGGTTCTGAGGTAGCCAGACTCCTGACTGTATCAGTTGTGATCTTTTCTTGGGACACAGCAAATACAGAGAGGGGGCAGTGAAACAGAGAGAAAAGCAGAGGATCAAGGACACACAACATAAGTAGAAGAATTGCTTAATGAAAACTTTGAAGATAAATGTAATTTACTGTGACAGAAATAAAATGTATGCTCATCTCAATAGAAGCAGGAAAGATATTTGATGAAATTGAACATACACTCTCCTAAAAGCTTTTGGCAAGCTAGGACTGGAGAACCACTCAATTTGAACAAGGACATCTATAGCTAATTTTATATTTAATGGTGAAATACTTAATACTTTTCCTCTAAATTCAGGAATAAGGCAAAGCTGGTCTCATTTCTATTCAAGATTTCACTGGAGTTTCTGGCCATGGAATATGGCAAATTAAAAATATCCAGATTGAGAAAAAAGAAATTACTTTTTCATGTCTGATGTGATAATCTACAGGGAAAAATATGATAGAATAAACGGAAATGCTACTAGAAATAATAAGTGCATAAATTATAACAAGATCAATATATAAAAATCCATTTGTATTTATACAGAAGTATACTAAGTAATAAAAAGAAAGAAACAACCATCATCTCAACAATGTAGAGGAACCTCAGAAACATGCTGAGTGAACAAATTCATATGTAAGAGTGTGCATACTAGACTCTTCCATTTATATGAAACTCTGGAATAGAAAAAAATCTAACCAATGTTGATAGAAATAGGACCACTGAATACCTGGGGTGAGAATTCGCACCCCAGTGGGCACAAGGGAACTATGTAAGTTGATGGAATTGGTCTGTGTTTTGATAGGAATGTAGATTACAAGTGTGTATGCATTTGTTAGAACTAATCAAGAAAAGTATTTAATGTCTGTGCATTTTACTGTTGTACAGTAAATCTCTCTCTCTCTCTCTCTCTCTCTCTCTCTCTCTGTGTGTGTGTGTTAGTGTTATAGCATAGTTTTACTGCCTAAGCACTATACATAGTTTGTTCACAATAATTTTTTCTTTTGGATCCCAGCTTTATGCAAAATAAGGAAACTAGATTTAAGTTTTTGAATCTGTAGCTCATCTGGACATTGAGGTGCTTTCTAACTTAAAAATTTTGTGTGGATCGCAATTTGTATTGCTTCATCAGATCATCTGCAAACCCTTGGAATCTAGTTGCATCGTGAATGACTTAGTGCTACTGCTAGCGATGTAGAAGAGCCTAGCAATTTTCTGTTTTAGATGGTGATGATCAAAAGAAGTGACTACTGGGACTGGGAATTTAGCTCAGTGGTTCCAGTGCCTGCCTTGCAAGCAGGTCCTGAGTTCCATCCCCGGTACCAAGAAAAAAAAGAAGTGACTACCATGGTAACCTGTATTTGTAATCCCAGCACTCTGGGAGGCAGAGGCAGGAGGATCACCAGTTTGAGCCCTGCCTAGGCAACTTAGCCACTTAGTGAGACCCTGTCTCAAAATTAAAAATAAAAATAAAGTCTGGTGATGTAGCTCAGTGCAAAGGTCCTAGGTTCAATACCCTGTACTGAAAAAAAAAATCACTCTTTTCACTGATGTGGCTAAGTCACTCTGGAAGATCCCACTTAGTTGAAGAAGCATCTAAATTCTGAAGAGCGGGACTCGGCATCTTGAAAACTGTCTGGATGAAAAGTGATTTTCATACAAGTATGTGGGCAAAGTATAATGTGTGTGTTTTCCTGTATCCAGTACTATCTCCCTGAAAAATGTATGTTCTTTTACCTGGTTGGTTGATAGGTATGTAAAGCAAAGAAGGCACATTTTAAGCCTGTGTAAAGAAAGTGAATTCATATACTGAAGAGCCTTACTAAATGAACTATTGGAAGTCCAGGGTCTAGAAACTCTTCCAGTATTGACGTTATTGAAAAAAAAACACAACACTGCACAAGGATCCAAAACTTTCTCTTCAGTGGCCTGCATTTGGCTTGATCAGTGCATTTGTTTTCTTCCCAGTACTTTTTCAGAATAATTTTCCTGAGGAGGGTGGCAACCACCTCCCTGCTGCTCCTATTTATGCTGTGTCTTTTATGGTCAAGGTATTTTCCTTTAGAGCTCCTTTTATATAGCTGATTTTAATAAGTGGTGATAACAACAGCCATCCTTTTTTTCCAGCACAAAGATGTGGTTGGGATAAAATCACAGCTAGTAACTAACAAGAACATGTCGTTATGGTTTCAAGTCCACATTTCAGAGAACAGACTGAGCTGTGAGCTTACAATGAAACCCCATCTATTCTTTTCACTCTATTTTAGCAGCATTTTAAAAAGCAATTTATTTCATTGGCAGGTGGTATGGTGATTTGTGGATTTCTTTGTTAGCTTTTAAAGACTTTAGGTGATGCCTTTATTGTAGCTCAGTGGTTAGTATTGTATGACATTCCAAACTCAGCACTTGGTATATTCTCTATCATATTTTTCTTCATTCAAATTGTATACCAAATAGTTTTTTGAGTTTAAGCCTGTGACAGTATTAATAACATGTATTAATTAAATTATTTTTACACTGAGGTGATATATATGCAACTAAAAGTGAACGCTCCTTCCTCCAGAGACCCATTGGATTCTGTACCACTTAGATGATCTGGAATTAGGAGCTGTAAACTTGCAGAAGTGGAATGCTGTATTATTGAAACCTCTTTGTAGTTAGTCAGCTCTGCTCCTGTCTCTCACAGTGCCTATTTCCCAGCTCTATCTCTCACTTTTTTCACAAAAAGATATCCCAGTCATTTTTTGGTGGATTCAGAGGAGAAAGGAGATGTAATTGGGTGGTCAGTATATTTCGGTTCATCATGGCCCTCTCACTACCTTTTGCTGACCATCTCTGTGGTGTCTTTTGCATCTTCTGTTGATTGTAACTTTTTCTCCATTTGCATCTCTTAGCAGAATGCCACTTGTGTACACATGTAGGTACTCAACATGTGTTGGAGGAATGAATGAATGTCTACTTGTTTTATGTAGTTTTTCTTCTTTCAGAGGAAGTACATTGATTTAGTAATGGTATCTGAACATAGACTTAATATATATGTTGACATTCTGTTTCCAAAAAATGATATAGACTAAAAATCTCTCATTTGACAATTCAAAAATCTGAAATGCTCCAAAATCTGAAACTTTTTGAGCACTGACATGACACAATGGAAAATTCTACACTATGACAATTTGCTTCATGCACAAAATTATTTTTTCCTCATTTTGTTTATTGGTACACTTTAAGTATAAAATACAGTTACACACATCATTGAGATCTTGTACCTTTATATGACGTATCTTGGTTCTTATTTTTTCCCCATTCCCCTGCCCTCCCTTCACTCCCTCCACCCCTTCCCTATTTACAAAGACTTTGTTTCCATTTTTTTCCTTTTCTCACATTTTTTCTTTTCCCTTCTTTCCTTTCTCTTACCCCTCCCATTTCCCCTACTCCTTTAGACCTTTTCTTCCTATTATACAATATCAGTTATACATTTTTAATTACAATATCAAGATTTAGAGGACATTACCACAGACTTTACAGAATTTAAAAGGATATAGAAAGCATATTACAAAAATCTTTTTTGAAATAAATTTGACAACTTCTAAGAAGTGCCTTGGAAGAAAAATTAATGAAACTGACTCTGGAGGAAATATAAAATTCGAATAGCACCTATTAAAGAAAATATATTCCTAGCTCGAAAACCTACCTATATGACAACAACAGGCTCATATACATTTTAACTGATGAATTATATCAAACATTTAAAGCTGAAGAAAGGAGGAACACTTCTCCCCTCATTTTAGGAAATCAACATTGTGCTAATCATAAAAGTGGATAAAGATAATAGAAGAAAAACGTATGAACATAGATAGAAATTTGTTTAAGAAAACAAACTATTAGAAGTCAGATCTGGCAGTATGTAGAAAGTGGTTTCATTATAGGGATGGCAGTATTGATTTAGCATTGGAAGGTCCACCCCCATTAGTCATCATTTTAACAGAGGAAAGGAAAAAGCCATATGATCCTATCAGTAGTTGTAGAAAGAGTATTGGACTAAATTCTACAGCTGTTCACGGTAAAAGCTATCAGGAGACTAGAAGTAGTACAGAACCTTCTCAACAGATAAGTCATGTACTCCATACTTCCAGCAAAAAATGCCTTATATGAATGGAGAAGATACGATGCTTTCTCCCTAAGGTGGGGAACAAGGGCAGATATGCCTACTTTTCATCTGTCCACTAAACTTGGAAACCTAGGCCCTACCAAAATAGTCTGACAATAAAATGACACAATTAGGATAGGATTGACAAGGTAGAAGCAAAATCTTTATATGTAGATGAAATGATCATCTACAGAGAAAATACTAAGAAATCTCTAGGAGTCCCTGGAACTTATATTTGAATTTAGCAGGATTAGAAAACACAAGGCATATATAAAAATTGAGGTCTATGTATACTTGCTATCAGTGAAGAATTGGATATTAAAATTTAAAAGTTATGTATGTGTACAAAGGATCTAGAAAAGTAAAAAGAAAAACAGTTTTAGAAGACTTTTAGTACCTAATTTTAAGACTTCTTCTAAAGCTACAGTAATCAAGGCAGTGTTGGTGTAAGGAAAGACATAGAGATCATTGGAATAAAACAGAGAATCTAGAAATAGAACCACACATATATGGTCCACTGAGTTTTGAAAGATTATTTAACATTAGCATTTTATAGAATATAAACTCAATTCAAGGGCCGAGGAAAAGATAGTGTTTTCAGCAAATAGCACTAGAACACCTGGTATCCGTATATAAAAAATTAACCTCAACCCTTTATTTCCATACATAAAAATAACTTGAAAGGACCTATGAACCTAAATATGAAAGCCTAAAACTATAAAACTTTAAGAAGAAAATGTAAGGGAAAATGTTTATGAATTTAGGGTAGCCAAGAACGTCCTAGGATACAAAAAACATGATGTATAAAAGAAAAAAAATTGATAAATGAGATTCCATCAAAATTTAGAACTTTAAATGACATCATTAAAATGAAAAGTAGTCCTTAAACAGACCATATTTACAATGCATATAACCTATGACCAGAATATATAAAGAACTCTTGCAGTTCATTAATAGACAACCCAATTAAAAAGTAGACACAAGAAGATGATAAATAGCCAGTACAGCACAAGGAAAGGTGTGCAACACTAGAATCAGAAAAATACTAATCAGTACAATAACAAGATTGAATTATACACTCATTAGGGAGATGAAGTTAAAAGTTTTAAAAGCCTTATCATGACTTTTCCTTTTTGTTGGATTCTCCTCCTTTGCGTTGAATTTGTCACGGCCAATGGATTCATTCTGCTGGGCTTCCTGGGGTTGTGATCCTCATTGTCTTTTCCTAGGATATTGTCTAAAATTTTTTGGAGTGTTGGTTTGGTATTCATGAAGTAGCTAAGGTACTCTTTGTCATGAAAGTATCTTATTTCTCCATCAAGTTTGAAAGATAGTTTTGCAGGGTACATCAATCTGGGTTGGAGGCTGTTTTCCTTTAGGGCTTGAAATACCTCACTCCAAGCTCTTCTTGCCTTGAGGGTTTGCACTGAGAAGTCTGCTGTGACTCTGATGGGCTTTCCTTTGTATGTGATTTGTTTCTTTTCTCTGCTTGTAGAATTTTGTTTTGTTCGGTTTCTGGAATCTTAACAATTATATGCCTATGTGTAGATATTTTTTAATCAAGGCTGGTTGGAGTCCTATATACCTCACTTATCTGTATGTCAAGTTCTTTTCCCCTGTTTGGGAAGTTTTCTGCCATCACTTCTGTGAACAGTTTTGTTTTTTTATGTCATCTCCACTCTCTCCTGTTTCTTCATTGACTCCAATCAGTCTTATGTTATTCTTCTTTGCATTGTTTAGCAGCTACTGGATTGCTTTCTCGTGGTCCCTTACAATTTTAAAGCAATTTTCCTTTTTCTGGTCACTAATTGCAATCTTATCTTCTATATTTGAAATTCTGTCCTCACATTGGTTCATTCTGCTGTGTAGACTTTCAATGGAATTTTTAATCTCCTGGAAATCTGTTTGCATCTGTTTTATGGATCACTTGTTTCCTAAGTTGGGATTCCATCATGTTCCTCATATCCTCTATTTTTTTTTTATCTGTGTCCTCTCTAGATTTATTAATCATGTCTTGAACTATGGGCACAGTCTTTGCTGTTATCTGAGAAATTATTTCTGATTTTATTTTTTCCAGATCCTCTTTTGATTCCAGTTCAGGGAATCCAGGTTGTTAAGTATCAGATTGTTCCATCTCGTAGGAGTGGTGAAATGGCGGCCCATGCACAAAATTATTAAAAATATTGTATAAATTACTCTCAGGCTATGAATATAATATGGATATGAAACAAATGAATTTCATTTTTAGACTTGGGTCCTAGCCCCAAGATACCCTATTCTACATATATGCTAGTACAAAATCCGAAATCCAAGACGATCTCTCTGGTTCCACACATTTCAGATGGAGAATATTCAACTTATATTTTAAGTTTGGTTGAAATAATTATAGGAAATGCATTAAATGTCAAATAATATATATAGAAGAAATTTTGCTTTATATATTATGTGTTTATTTTGTCTTCTGAGTAGTACACACTGCTAAACATTCTGTTTGAGATCCAAAATTTTCCCTAAAAAGTCTTGGTTTAGTGTTCCATATGTGGAGGTACTGGACTGTCTTTCCCCATGGTCAGGTCCAGTGGACACACTTCAGCTTCATATTATAGACAATTTCCTTGATCACATACAAAATTATGAAAGTGGTATTTACTTACTAGGAAAAGTACAGTAGGGAAAGGTATGACGGAGACTTGATTTTTCCTCACCCTGATTTCTGTATCATAAATTCAACTCACCAGAGATAACCACTATTACCATTTTCTTGATAGTAACTTCCAGATATTTTCCACACACACACACACACACACACACACACACACACACGCACGCACTAATTCTGCATGTTCAGAGCATCCATGCACACAACTTCCTGGTTGATAGAAATACTTTAATTACCTACGAGTACTTCAGCCTCCATATGTTGACTCAGACTTGAGCATGCCTCACTTATATTTGCCTAATAAGGCAGTTACTGGCATTTCTGTTTGGATGGATCTTCTTTAGATTTTCTCAGGGATGGTTCCTCCTCATAACTTTAGCATTCTGTGTGCCTGTAAAACCAGCATCTCATTAATAATGCCAAGGTATACTGCCAGCTTGAGCAGTGGCACACTTCTTCCAGAAACCATGCCCTCTTGGACCACGATTGCAGTGGCTTCTGAGTGTCTGGATGGCTGAGCATAGTGAAATTAATCCAGGGGAATAAATTTCCAAGGCAGCCCTTCCTGAGCACAGGGCCCGGGGGCTCTTCTCAAATGAAAGTATTAAATTTTATACTCTGAAACCTGTGATGAGTGGGATCTTCCTGATCCTAAAATGCCTTTAAGGGATCATTCTTCTTGATTTCTTTTTAATGGTACTAATCTCTTCAGCAACCATACTTCCTTTAATATCACCATCATATGTGCTTCTTTTCTGGCCACACTGAAAGATTTTCAAATCTTTTTGCTCTGCTTTTTGCTCCTGATTCTCATCATAAATCTGACTAAAGGTAGCCAGCATTAACTGCCACAACCTAAATGTTACGTTGCCTTCAAATTTTCTCTGCCAGATCAATTAGTTCATCACCCTTAAACTTGGCCTCACACAAAATTTTAAGGAACAGGTCAAATGTAGACAAATTATTTGCCAGAATTTAACATGTATGGCCTCTACTTCAGTTCCTAATAGAGTTTATTCCTATCTGAAACTTCCTCTGTAATCTTTACTGTCCACAGTCTGATATTCTGAGATCTCACCTAAATTACCCATCAACTTCTGCTTACAGCATTCTATGTCTTCTCTAACCCAATTATCTAAACTTTTTCACACTTCTTCCATAAATCAGTTCCTAAAGCTTATGACCACATGGTCAGGTATAGTCATAGCTGTGACTCTGCTTCTCCAGCACCAATTTTCTACATTAGTCACTGTTTCCATCACTGCAACCAAATGCCTGACATGTACAACTTAAAGGAGAGAAAAAGTTTTATTTTTCTCTCAAGTTTCAAAGGTTTCATTCTATATCGGTTGATTCCAAGGCAGAAACAGTGTGGTGGAAGGGAATGGTGGAGGAAAGCTTCCCACCTCATGGTAGCTAGGAAGCACAACACACGAGAGAAAAAACAGAGAGGAAAGGGCCAGAGTCAACCTCCACAGTCAACCTCCAAGACCCATTTCCTTCAATTAGGCCCCACCTTCTAATAGCCCATTCAGTTATGAACTCATCCTGGCTAATCTGTTGATGAGGTTAGTGCCCTCTAATCAATTCTCTGGGAGTTTTCTTAATCCAGTCAAGGGGATAGTCAAGATCAATCAGAACACCCACCTTTTCTATCATACTGCTTTTTTTGCGGGGCAGGGAGTAGGGCTTGAGACAGTCTTGCTATGTAGTTCAGTCTGGCCTTGAACTCACTATGTATCCCAGGCTGGCCTTGAACTCTTGGTGATCCTCTTGCTTCAGCCTCCCGAGTGCTGGCATTAGAGGCATGTTCTACCATGCCTGGGCACACTATTTGTTTCGAGTATGGTTCTAATCGTGGGCAGAAAGAGTATTAAAGACCCTGTATCAGTCAGGGTATTAGCCACAAACACCTAGAACACACTCTAGTTATTTTTGCAGAGAAAGCAATGAGGCAATTTACAGATCATCTGGAAGCGTCAGAGAATCAGGTTTGTCAGATGTGTGATGAATAACACAATCTTCCTATTCAGGTTGAGATCGTCCAGCTGTAATCACCTGGAACAGGCACTTCAAATTGCCTCATGAATGCTGGACCAAGAGTGCTCGCTCTCCAAGTCTTCACCAGACTGGATTTTGCTCAGTGACTTCTCCCTTTATGTGATTATCTTCTGAATTGTGGTCTTGCTTAGATGCAATGTGTCAGCCAGATCAGGTCACACACTTGCTTTTTAGCTGCAGAAAAAGTAAGGCGAGTAAGCTCCTGGCTTCTCTCTTAGGTGGCAGAAAATACCAAGAAGGACATTCTCCTTCAAAAGGTCCCGGGTGGCCACAAAGATTAAAAGCTATCCACAACACACTCCCTCTCCTAGGAGACTTTGAGTTCAATACAGTTCTCTCTTCTTATTTGTGGGACTTTTGCTTATCACCTAAACACTTAGCTTATATTCCAGTCTTTACTAATTCGGCTTTATAAACTTGTTTGTTACTTGTTGCTGTCCACAGTATCTTGGCTGCTATAAGTATTACCATTATCTGTATAAATACTGTATAGCCTTATGCATGAAAAGACTATGAAAGTCATAAACATCTTTTTTTTCCAGGAATCCAACTGATCCAGGAAATTTGCCCTATGTACATCATCTAGATGTGCCATATTCATTATATAATTTAATCTAAACTACTAATTTATCCAAATTTTATAAGTTGTGAAATTGAAGGCCAGGGAATTTAACTAATGAAA